>NC_138821.1:2060585-2637871 GCF_965178545.1 Coloeus monedula | reverse complement strand
CAACTTGAAAGAATATAAAGAAGTTTATTAACAGACCTAAAAGAGGGAAAAAGAAAAAAAAATTATCCCACCTTCAGAACTCTCCTCCTCCCCCCCGCCTTCCTCCCTTCTCCACTGACAATGTGAAAAACCAACCCTTAAGATGTTCAGTCTGTTTGCCACTTCCATAATAACCTTGTTCAGTCCATTTAGAAGTCTCTTCTTGCTCGTCTATGAAAACAGTATCACAACGAGACAGCCACCCGGGTTGGTTCTCTGCTCGCGATGTGAGTCCCTTCCCCCGACTTGCAGCTTTTCCCACCACTGCTTTCGAGGCCTCACTCTTGAAGGTTTTTGGGGTAAAATTTTAAGGTTGAGCCATTCAGAAACAAAAACAGAGGCCCTTCTCCTTCCCTGGGAGCAAAGGGTCTTCCTCATCTTCATCTTTAGGACTATCTCTGGGAGCATCTCTAGGAACTGAGGTTTTCTCCTCTCCCATTTGGAGCAAAAGTCCTCATCTGGTCCATCTCTCCCTGTCCAAACTTCTCATGAAATTACAGCTGCGTCAGCATCTGCCTATCTCAGCGCAGGTGCTTTTGCTTACGAGTTGAACACTCCACCCCCCATATCTTCATGGAATTACAACGGGATACTCTGATATATCATAGCTTCACAACTGACTTTCAGCTTTAAGCATCTCCTTTCTCTCTTCCCTCAGGTTTTCATCTCTTCACAGCAATAAAAGGGTTAATCTCACCTCGGCCTTTCAGCTGTGTGGCTTATCGCTGTTGGTCACCTGACCTCTGCCGGACAAAGGTGCTGCTTTGCTGAAATCTTGGCTGCGGTGGAGGGGGGGGGTGGTTCCGAGCTGCTCTGGCTGCCCACAGCCCTGCTGGGGGGGGGGTCATCCTGGAGCCGTGGCCCGGCCCAGCCTGGCCCGAGCAGGAGCCGGGCCGGGCCCACTGGCCCCCCCTCTGGCCCCGCAGCCACCTGTCCCAGCGCCGGAAACGAGAGAGAGAGAGAGCTTCGGGGGGGAGTTTGTCTATTCTTAAGTGTGGATCACAGAGGCGGTCACAACTTTAAGTGGCTTAAAGAATTGTCCATATTCAAACTGGCCAGCTGATAGGTTCTATCAGGTCCCAGAGGAAGCTGTAAGCACCCCTTAGCAAGGACATTCCTTCCGGGACTATGCTTGCTAACCTATGACAGTATGCTAATGATATGTTGTAATTGTGACGTTGCGCAGAATGACCTTTAAAATGTAACTATAAGCTAGAGAAGAGTGAGTGAATTTCTGGCGGAGGATTCCCCTTCACTGCCTCCGCTGAATAAACAAATACCTGCTCTATAGCCATCTGACTATAGAGTTTTATTTTCTTGCCTAGTTTTGGGCATCATTTACAAAAAAGAAAAAAAAAACCCCAACCAAACAAACAGCAACAGCCAAGATAACAGCAGTAACCACTAGTACAAAGGTGCTGAGTCATGTGGTCCCCCCAAAACAAAGAAAACAAAATGGTGAAGAATTCTCCTTCTTCCAAGATGGCAGCTGCCATAGCAATCCATGTGGACCAGAGGACAAAGACAAGATGGCGGAGAAACCTTCTCCTGACCACATGGCTAAGAGAGAACAAAGAAAAAACAACACAGCAACCAAGCCTCTGCAGTTCCAGAAGTCCCTCCTCCCCCAGACAACAACCAGTGGGGGACAGGGACAAAAGAAAAACTTTGAAGAACTATTTTTTGTCCAAAATGAGTCAATGCTGCCGGGACGCTGGAAGTAACTTCCTGGCCGTTGCAGCGTCGACCACCCCCAGCAGCTGGAACTCTTGGAGAGAGGGTCTGACGCCTCCTTGGTGTATGGAAAATCACGCTATGGAAAGCCAGTGTCCATAAAGGAGATAGAGGAGTCCTTCAACTTTATTAGAATTAAAGGAGAGAGTCCACTGGGGCACACGCCCGTGGGGTTTTCTCTCAGTTTTGGAGGACGCAGCCTCCTTTTATCCAAAACTTGCGGCTGCATGTTGCCCTCTTCCTTTCCCCATTGGCTGAGGTACTAGGCAGGTACAGCCTTCCTGAACTGCCTACCACATATTTCCCCTTGAACCTGTTATTTTACCCCAAAGTTCAGAAACTCGAGCTTGTGCAGACCCACTTGTCTATTTCAGGAGCCAAGCTGTCTGGGTTCTGTAACAAACCTGCTGCCCAAAGTTAGTAGAGACATTAAGACCCATTTCGAAGACATTAACACCCATACCTTCACCCATCAAATTGTTCGTAAAGACATGAGCACACATCTTTCTTATCAATCCCTCCTCTTCTTATTTCTCAATTTGTCTTTACGAACCCTAGTTATTATTAAGTTAACCTTTTTTAACAACCTGGAACATTTGAAACACCCTCTCCTGACTTTTCCATGTCTTGTCCCTGCACCAGGTGTGGCAAGTAAATACAGACAATAAAAGTAGACAATGACAGTTCATATTAGTCCATTAATCATTAGAGGTCCTTGTAGATGATTGTGCTGGTTTGGCCAAATTTAGAAATATAGCCTCTGAGAGAAGGCAGGTTACAACCAGCCCTCCCCCAACAGGTTCGGGAAAAATTGAATTTTCCTTGAAGGAAAGTGAAAGAGATAAAAACTATTTATTTAACAAACACACAGGAAAAGAATAATAATGCTAAATAATATAACCTCTCGCTGCAGAGAGAAAAACCTGGGAAAATTTCAGAGTCCTTCCGTAGATCTCTCTCTCCCCCTCCTTGGGTCTGGGATGGGGTGGTGGGCCCACCTCCAGGGCCAAGGCCTCAGTGGAAATTCCTCCCAATGTATTCTGATGTTGAAACAGTCCAGCAGAGAAAAAGGGAAAAAAAACAAAGTCCCAGGACAACAAAAGTTCAACTGTCCGGAGGAAAAGGAGCTGAAAAAACTGGCCGAAAGCTGGCTGGAAAGAAAGAAAGCAGGCTGCTTCCCCACCCTTGCTCTGCAGAAGCAGACAGGTTTTATCTTTGTGTCCTTGGAACATGAAAACAAACTGCTTTGAAAAAGTACACTTTTCTCTCTCTCCACTCAGGCTCAGTTTAAAAGCATAGAAAGGTATATATACTAATTTCTGGGCATAGTGCAGCAATAGGGAATACAACCTCAAGTCACCCCAAGACATTGATCCATGGCTACTGATAGTCAAGGTCTCCTGTGGGGATTGAAGAGGTGGACTCTGCTGGGTGATGCATGAAAAGCCAGTTTATTACACAAGTTACCAGCATTTTATAGTTTACTACTCCTGGGTAGATCCATAGGCTCAAACCCCCCTGCCCCATTCCCATAGCAACACTATCAAGTCCTTGCAGATTCCCTCTTGTGACAGTGGTGTCCTGGCTAATCATCCTTTTGTGCTAGAGGCTCAGGTCATGTCGTCCTGTTTGTCCCGTGTCTTCCCTCTTGTTCTTGCTTTGGGCCTTGTTTCGTCTCTGCTCCTTGTTCTTGCCTTGAGTTTTTATCTGTCCCATGGCTGTCACAGCACCAAGGCTAATAGATCTGTGCAGCTATCCACTTTCGTTGCTCTCTGGCCTCTGTCAATTCCCCCTCTCTGTTGAACGATCATTATTTGCTTTATTGATTTATTAATCAATCTCTGAATACATTGAATCAAGCAAGGCAAGCACATCACTATGATTAACAGCACCCCTAATATAAACATTCCCACCTTAACTAAATTTTTGACCCATCCAGTGATCCCCCAGTCTCCAAAAAGGCTATTAAACCAATCAGCACTATCTTCTACTCTTAATTTGGCTACACTATCTTGTAAAGCTTTAATACTCACATGAACAGATTGAGAGTGATCAGAAAAGTTCATACAGCACATTCCATCAAAATCTTCACATCCATGTCCATGTGCTAGAAGCAAGAAATCAATAGCAGCTCTATTCTGTAATGTGGCATGTCTAATTGAATCAACATCAGTTAACAATCCTGTTAAAGCAAGCAAAGTAGCATTAGTTTGTCGAGCTAGCCAGCAGCCTAGCTTGTTTAACAATCCCAATGCTTTTCCAGCCACTATTGCTGGAGCAAAAAGGGAGGCTGCCCAACGTTGCTGTAGTGACCAAAAGTCGAGGTTATCATCACAATTAGGGGCAAATGCATGAATACTGTGTGTTGCGGTGACCTAGCCCACTGCTGGGCTGGGGCAGGTAAATGTCAATCCATTCAGGGCCCTCCCTTGGGTGGATTTCCCCACCCAGGACAGTGACAATGAGGGTGGGTCGATGGGTGGCACAGAGACCTAAGCCACGTCCCCCTGGGCGGCGCCCGGGTCCAAACCGCCTCCCCCTGTTCAGAAGAGTTCTCTGTTGACTCGGTTGTTCATGCGCTCTTTGTTGTAACTCCAGCCTCCCGGTTTCCCCCATTGGTTCTTGTTGAATTGTATCCTCCCTCTGGCTTGTATCTCATTGGTTGCCTTCCCCTTCCCCATGGTTTTCAAACCCCCTATAAAAGTGAGGGCAAAAGACCCCTGGCACCATTATGATTACTGCCATGCTCTGGTTGCTGAACTTCTGACAATAAACCTGTTGGAAGCCAAACCAGAAGCTCCTCTCTTTTCCTTTGCCTCCGGATTAACGCGAGCCCAGACCATCGGGCCCCTGAAGTGCCTCCTCTGTGGAGGATCCAGCACGTGTGCCCAGCCAGCGCTTTTCTGCTGACGAAGCTGGTCCTGTAGGACGTCACAGAAGTAACGCTGCATTTTCTTCTGACTGAGGACATTTCAGAGCTCATGGAAACGAGCCAGGGACAGCCTTAACTGCACTCTTCTTTCTGTGGAAATCTATGTTGCAAAATCATGGATGTGTTAGGTGTTAACAGTGAGAGTCGCCCCAGACTACAGGGGCCTCCCTTAATATGTGATGGAAAAGCAGCCCACGCTCTGTCTCCACAAATAAAAAACACTCCTGCTGGTAGCAATAGTGGAGCATTAGTAGAGGGAGAGATAATATTAGTAGTGTAATTGCAGCAAACACTTGCATTTCTAAATATAGGCTGGGTCGGAGAAACATCCCATGCTTTGGATTGGTTGCTCCTGGAATAATTAAACTTAACACAGAGGTCCATTTTTACAGACCCCAAAAGCTCTGTTTCTTGGGGTTCAAGAGTTGCATGAGGAAGATATGGGGCCTGTTGGGGTCTCCTCCCCTACCATGGAGCCCTGGGAGAGGGGCCCTGGGGGGGAGGCACGGGGTCTCCCTGCCCCTGGTCAGCCTCATTTCCCATTGGTTGGTTTGTGTTCCCCGGGGTGGCCAAGGACCCTTGGGTCCCGTGACTGCCGAATTCCTGAGCTGAGCCCCGGCCATGCGGCTGGAGAAATAAACATCTCTGAAACATCTACCACGAATCTGTCCATATATACTTCGTTTCCACGGGACTCCTGGTTTGAAATATACTTGTTGCAGTAATCCCGGCTGCAACAGGGGCCCATCGGTCCCTAGCATTGGCATGATTCTCCGAATCAAGAATGTGAGCTTGAGAGGGACGTGGCCACTCATCTAAAGGTAAACCAACAAGGCACATAGAAAATGGTTTTTCAGGAGAGGCTGTGGCCAAGCATAAAGTATCCTGCCCTGTTAGATTAGCTAAAGTTATCCATACATTTGTTTTTGGCTGACTAACAGGCCAAGCAAAAGTAACAGAAAGAAGCATTAATACTAAAAAGGCTTTTGTTAGCACAAAGCAAGCTTTACCTTTTAACAAGAGTACTACTAGAATATTTGGCCACTGTAGTGGGCCATTGTTCAGTGAAGACTTCCAAGTGTTCAGGCAAACCATAGCTGTACCTGAACACTAGAGTCTTTATCTATATATCACTGATTCAAGGATATTAATCCTTTTGTGTATTCTGATCAGCTGGTTGTTCAATGAAGGGTCTGATGTTCTTGGCTGGAACCCAATGAGGACCAATATCTGTGGAAACACAAGCATAACCCCTTTCCCATGTAATGAGGGGAAATGGACCTATGATTTTCCCACTTTCTGGGTCTTTTACAAGGACTCGTGCTTTCTGCCCTTGATGCCATGAAGATTTTTGCCTTTTCTTTTATACCCCTGTTATACCTTTTTACAACTTCTGTACTCCTAGTGCTTTTTGCCTACATTCTTAGACTTGTTTGTCAGTCTAAGAGACTAAACATTTTAGAAGTTTCGTAGCTAGGGATCAGTGTGCCCCAGACCCCAAGGTCCTCTCCAGAACACATTCTGTAAACCAAGATAGAACCATCCAGGGGAAGGTTCCTTGGGGAGGGGGGCTCACTTGAGCCTCTCATTGGGGAATCTTTGATAGATATGCTAATTAGTAAAACCTATAATGTTATACCCAATGTTGGGGGGAGGGGGACAGAGATAGACTCAGTGGAGTGCATCTCGATGCATATGACCTGGAGGTGTACACCTAAGGATCCTTAAAATAAATACCAAGGTAAAATCCCTTTTCCCCTTCTAACCGTGTATGACTCTTGATTTTAAGACCAGGAAAAGGCATCACCCTGTGTCTAATGACATTTCCTTAGAAGTGGAAAAGTGTTTTACTATAGGGAGAACCTGGCTATCACCATAGCAATTTAAAAAATTAAAAACATACAGTGCCTTGTGTAGCCTTTCCATTGGTGTGCACCCCTGCATCCCTCCCTTCTGTAGTGTTAAAAGACGCTTATGTGTTGAATGAGCACATTCAATAATTGCTTGTCCTGTGGGGGAGTGAGGGATGCCCATAATATGAGAGATTCCCCATTAGGTGAAAAAGGAGAAAAGTCGTTGAAAAGTGTAAACAGGACCATTATCAGTTTTAATCTGCTGGGGAATCCCTAAAGCTGAAAAAGCTGCCAAAAAAAGGTGACAAACATATTCAGCAGTTTCTCCTGTGTGGCATGATGCAAACAATGCACCTGAAAAAGTGTCAATAGATGAGTGAACATATTTGAGGCAGCCAAATTCAGGATAGTGAGTGACATCAGTTTGCCATACCTGGAGGCTTTGTAGGTCACATGGATTAATTTCCGGTGAGCCTGTCACAAAATTATGACACTGACAATCAGGGCAAGCAGCAATGATGTCTTTCCCTTGTTGGTGCTTTAAAGCAAATGTGCGACAAAGGGCTGCAGCATTCTAGTGAAAAAAGGAATGGCTAAGTTTGGCTTGTGCAAAACGATTGGGAAGTACCTGAACAGGTAAGGTAAGCAAATCAGCCTGTCAGTTTCCTTCTGCTATAAAAACAGGTAACGTTGTGTGAGAGTGAACATGCATAACAAAATAAGGATGTTGTCTGGTGTCTAAAAGGAAAATTAATTGTTGCAACCACTGAAAAAGATCAACATTAGAAACTTCTCTCAAAACCGTGGCTTCAGCTCTTTCAACAATACTTGAAACATCAGCAGAATCTGTTACCAAATTTAAAGGCGTGGGCCATTTTTGAAAAGCACGAACAACTGTGGCTAACTCCACAATTTGTGAAGACCCAGAAACTACAGTCACATTGGAAGCCCATGTACCAGTCTTATCATCTCTCCAAAGTAAAACAGATTAGTGGGATCATCCAGAGCCATCGGTGAATACTGTAAGGGCTTGTAAAGGCATCTCACTCCACTTGGGTTTTAAAAGAATATTAAAATTAGTATTTAACAATTTATGAGGTGGTGAATGGAGGGTAATCTGACTTGAAAAATCAGCAAGTGCAGTCTGGAAAGGTCCTGATGTCTGCAAAAGCAAATTCAGATAAACAGTAGTTATAGGTACACAAATTGGTTCAAAATCATGACCTGCTAACATTTGCAATCTCTGACGTGCCTTAATGATAAGCTATGCAAACATTTCATGTTGAGTAACAATTGTCTTTGTCATCTGATGAGGTAAAAAAGATCCATTCAACGATAAGCAAAGGGTCAGGTGTATTAGGATCCCATTGGTACGACAAGGCATGTGGCTGTTGAGAAAGGTTTAAAAGAGTCAGTGAAAATGGAAGATCAGGTGCACATCGTGATGCTTGCCTGTGGGCAATGGCATCTGCTACTTTTTGCAAGGCCAATTGTGCTTCATGATTGTGCTGGTTTGGGCAAATTTGGAAATATATCCTCTGATAAAAGGCAGGTTGCAACCAGCCCTCCCCCAACAAGTTCGGGAAAAATTGAATTTTCCTCGAAGGAAAGTGAAAGAGATAAAAATATTTATTTAACAAACACACAGGAAAGGATAATAATGCTAAATAATATAACCTCTCAATCTGCTGAGAGAAACCTGGGAAAATTTCAGAGTCCTTCCGTAGATCTCTCTCTCCCCCTCCTTGGGTCTGGGATGGGATGGTGGGCCCACCTCCAGGGACAAGGCCTTGGTGGAAATTCCTCCCAATGTATTCTGATGTTGAAACCGTGCAGCAGAGAAAAAGGGAAAAAACAAAGTCCCAGGAAAACAAAAGTTCAACTCTCCATCTCTCTCTGGAGAAAAAGAAAGCCGAAAACTGGCTGGAAAGCAAGCTGCTTCCTCCCTCTCCCGCTGCTGCAGTAGTAGACAGGTATTATCTCTGTGTACTTGGAACATGAAAACAAACTGCAAACTGCTTTGAAAAAGTACACTTTTCTCTCTCCCCTCTCAGGCTCAGTTTAAAGGCATAGAAAGGCACAAAATTAATTTCTGGGCATAGGGCAGCGATATGGGATACAACATCATAAAGTCACCCCAAGACAATGATTCAAATGTCTTGAGGAAGACAAGTCAGGCTCTCCTTTTAATAGTGTAAAAAGGGGAGATAGATCTGAATTTGTGATTCCCAGCAAGGGCCTTACCCAATTAATAGCTCCTAATAATTTCTGTGCTTCATGTAATGTAGAAATTTTGTTTTGGATTTATAATTGCTGTGGCTGTACAATTTGGGATCTAATACACCAACCTAGATATCACTATGGGGGCATTTGTTGAATCTTTTCCTGGGCTATTTGCAATCCTGCACATTTTACAGCTTCTGTGGTAAGGGCCAAGGTTTCCTTCATGTCTTCTTGTTTTTCAGCTGCAATGAGAATATCATCCATATAGTGATATAGTAACACATGAGGCTTTGCCTGTCATACTGGGCTAAGGGCCTGTGCGACAAACCACTGACAAATTGTAGGGCTGTTTTTCATCCCTTGGGGTAAAACCACCCAATGGTATCTTTGCAAAGGCTCTTGCATATTCAAGCTGGGCACAGAAAAGGGAAATCTCGGTGCATCCTCTGGGTGCAGAGGAATTGTAAAAAAGCAATCTTTTAAATCCATGATTGTCAAGTGCCAATTTCGAGGAATCACGGTAGGTGATGGGAGTCCTGGCTGCAGGGCTCCCATGACCTCCATGACTGCATTTATTTTTCTGGGATCATTAAGCAAACACCACTTACCACTTTTTTTCTGAATGACAAATACAGGAGAGATCCAAGGGCTTGTGGAGGGAACAATAGGTCTTGCTTGCAATTGTTCTTTAACTAGATTTTGTAAAGTGCACAATTTTTCAGTTTGTAGGAACCACTGAGAAATCCAGATTGGGTCATTAGTTTTCCAGACCACCTTTAGGGTAGTGCACTCTTCAGTGATCCCTACGAAAAATCCAATCCAATCCTGACTCCCATTTGAGAAAGCATGTCAGAGCCCCATAACACCATGGGAATTTGCAAAACAAAAGGCTTGATGGCAGCAGTATGTCCCTCAGGACCCACAATTTGAATGAAATCTCTGCTTTGAAAGCTGATACTGCTCCCCCCAATACCAGTGAGTGCTTGGGGAACCGCAGTAAGTGGCCACATAGGGGGCCACTTAGCTTGTGAAATGACTGTAACATCAGCTTCCGTATCAATAATGCCTGTGAGCATGACATGCTGTCTTTGCCATGATAGTTTACATTTGCAAGTGGAACACTGTACAGTTAATTGCTGAGCCCAAAAGATTTGAGGTGCTCCTGTGGATCCAAAACCTTCCTCCCCCCTCTGTTTTTGCACCGTGTTAGTAGGCATTGATGCTGTAAAAAATACTAACTGAGCAATTTTGGACCGTTGGGGTACAGTAAACGGAGGAAAGGGAGTCCAGACCATGATTTTGATTTCTCCTAGAAAGTCTGCATCGATTACACCTGGAAGTACAAACAGTCCAGTTAAAGTAGTTGAAGAATGCCCCAAAAGCAAAGTACTCCATCCTTGTCCCAAAGGACCATTGACCCCTGTGGGGATCAGATGGATGTAGGAGTCTAAAATAGTTACTGTACAAGTGGTTGCGAGATCCAAGCTGGCACTGCCAGAGGTGGCTGTTTGCAAGGCTGAAACACTCCTGCTGCTGCTGAGGGGATCAGCTGAGACATTTGTGTCTGCACGCAGGGCCAACCCACGCTCTGTTTCGCATTTCCCGGAATTGATTTGCTGTCAATATCATATTTAGAGCTGCACAGATTAGCAAAATGCCGCCCTTTTTGGCAGCGCGGGCAAACTTTGCTCCCTTTGAAGCATAGCAGTCTTTCTTAAGGTGGCCTGGTTTTCCACAGCCGAAACAAGTCTGTCCCGCGGGACCGGGAGCCGCCTTAAGAGCAGCAAAGGCAGCAGCCATGGCTTCATATTTGTGCTCCACTGCTCCAATTCAATTGCAGGCTTCAACCATTTCTACAATTGTGGGGTTTTAAAGTGGCCTTAAGACTTTCTGACAATCTGAATTCGCATTTTCCACCGCCAATTTTAAAAGACAACGGGCCCCATGATGGGCTATCTGTCTCTCTAATGCTTGTCACAATCAGTATATGAACTGAATGTAAGATTCTTTTGGCCCCTGGGTTATGGATGTGTTCTGGTTTGGCCAAATTTAGAAATATATCCTCTGAGAGAAGGCACAACCACCCTTCCCCACCAGGTTCGGGAAAAAATAAATTTTCCTCAAAGGAAAGTGAAGGAGATAAAACTATTTATTTAACAAACACACAGGAAAGGAAAATAATGCTAAATAATAAAATCTCTCGCTGTGGAGGAAAAACCTGGGAAAGTGTTAGAGTCCTCCCTTTTTTCTCCTCAGAGCTGGGTCTTGGCCCAGGGCCAGGCCCTCTGTGCCCAGTGGAAAGTCCTCCCAATGTGCTCTGATGCTAAAGCAATCAAGCAGTCCAGTAGAAAAGGGAGAAAATCCGAAATTCCAGGGAAGGAAAAATTCAACTCTCAGTATCTCTCCAGAGAAAAAGCAGCTGAACAACTGGCCAAAAAACTGTCCTCGGGAAACAGCAAGCCGGGTGCTTCCTCCCTCCCCTGACGCAGCTGGGAAACAAATTGCTATCTGTGTGTGACCTTGAACAAGCTGCAAATTGCTTTGAAAAAGTTTTGCTCAGTTTTTCCTTCCCCCTCTCAGGCTCAGTTTAGAGGCATAGAAAGGCACAGGAATTAATTTCTGGGCATAGGCAGTGATATGGGATATACATCATAAGGTCACTCCAAGACAGGATGTAAAAGACTTTTGCGGCTTGCTAACATCAGGGACTTCCATGAAAGCACGATATGCATCTTCTTTAATATCATTTAGGGCTTCGCGCGGTGTTGCGGTGAGCCATGGCTCTTGCCAGGGTGTCCTGGGCCCCGTTGGACAAAAGGTCCAGTGGTTTAATTCTCATGAGGCCCAGGAACCCTAAGATAGCTGCCCACCACAACATAGACACTGTCAGGCTGTCTGGCAAGAAAGTTGGTTAGCCAAGGCAGGAAAGACGTGACACCCTGCACGTCTGCAATGACCACCCTCTCCCCTCCCTTGGTTTCCACATCACTCTGTCATTGGCCCGTGCTCACCCTCTCCACCTACCTCTCTCCCCATTGGTTAAGTTGTATGTATCCCTGCCTATGTAACACCCCTTGTCTGTTCTGTTATTGGATGTTTTATGATTGCTCCGCCCTGAGAAGTGGGTTAGAAAACACCCTGTCAGAGACTTTTCCATGCTCTTCTCGGCCCCTCTCTCCCGGGCTCAAATAAACCCATTCGTGTCTCCCTGAGAAGAGTCCCTCATTGCTTCATCTCTCCTTGCGCCTTTTCCATCAGTGGCTAAAGCGAGCCTCGCCTGGACCTCACTTAGCCTCCCACTCGCCCTTGGCACCCGTCCTATGCTACTGTGGCAGTGTCTTGGGGTGACTTTATGATGTCTATCCCATATTGCTGCCGTACACCCAGAAATTAATTCTTGTGCCTTTCTATGCCTTTTAACTGAGCCTGAGAGGGGGAAGGAAAAACTGAGCAAAACTTTTTCAAAGCAGTTTGCAGCTTGTTCAAGGTCACCCAGAGATAGAGACTTTTTTTTTTTCAGCTGCGTCAGGGAAGCGAGGAAGCACCCGGCTTGCTGCTACCCAGTCAGCTTTTGGCCAGTGGTTCAGTTTCTTGTTCTCCGGAGAGAGACTGAGAGTTGAACTTTTTTTTCCTTCCCTGGAATTTCGGATTTTCTCCCTTTTCTACTGGACTGCTTCAGCATCAGAGCACATTGGGAGGACTTTCCACTGGGCACAGAGGGCCTGGCCCTGGGCCAAGCCCCAGCTCCGAGGAGACAAAAGGGAGGACGCTAACACTTTCCCAGGTTTTTCTCCACAGTGAAAGATTTTATTATTTAGCATTATTTTACTTTTCCCGTGTGTTTGTTAAATAAATAGCTTTTATCTCTTTCACTTTCCTTTGAGGAAAATTTTTTTTTTTCCAAACCTGGTGGGGGAGGGGTGTAGACCTGCCTTCTCTCAGAGGATATATTTCTAAATTTGGCCAAACCAAAACATATTTAGTGGCGCCCAACTGTTTGGCTCGAAGGAAAGTGGAAAAAAACCCTGAGCTAACTACATTTTGGTTTGAATTCACTTATTCTGTGTTGGGGTAAAATAGTCACTATGTTGGTTGAGTTCATAACGTTCCTCTGGCTAGATATATTAATGTATTTCTGGTCCATAGGCTTGTTTAAGGCACTACTGCCTTTCTGGTCCCTAGGCCTATTTGCCTATCCACAACTTGGTCTGATCTTATCCTTGATAAGGAATTTTTGCAGAGCAGGGACATGAATTTCGATTTCTATTTTGCTGTGCTCGGTGATAATGATTTATAAGAAGTTGACAGAGGTACAGGCAGCTGTTCGAAGTGTGTATGATATGTGGTTTCTCCGTCCTAACCCCAGCCCTACCTTCGGTAGCCTGTTTTGGGAATTTATTAGTAATTGCACCCGGATTGTTAGAGGAGGAGGAGACGGGGTTTCCCTTCCCTTTCAATTTGATAGGTTATCTTTTGAGAGTGTTCAGTATCCCCTGGATGTTAAAGAGACCACCTTCCTGGTATTTTATCTTGTAAGCTTCCTCTATGTGGTTCTCGGCTTGTCTAGAATAAGAGCTCAGATTTCCAGGGTGACTGCTGAGACACCTGACCCAGAGGTGGAACATCCTGAGTGGTGTGGGGAATGGGAGGATATGGGCCAAATCTTGAAGAAATTCTCTGACCCAGTGGTTTGCAATTTTCCCCCTGAACAAGTTCAGAAACCAGCTTAGGTGGCAAAATATCTGAAAGAGAAATACAACGACAATTCTAATGAGAACAAGCTCCTTGCAATATGTTGGGCTTTGGCATATGCCTATCGCACACTGCAGCAGGTAAAGGTAGAGAGGCAGGAAGATAAATCAGCAAAGCCTGCAGACACCCCAGTCACTCAGACTGCAGATAAACCAGAGAGCAAGCCCAAACCAGATGGAGAGTCTAAGCCACTGACAGTGGCTCCTGTCACGAGGAAAAAACACACAACCAAAACTGATCGCCCAGTGAAAGATGAGGATAATGCAGGGGAAGGGACCTCAAAAGATGCAGGGGAAGGAACCTCAAAACCACCAACTGACTCAGGCATAGAAACCATTACTGAGTCCATGTCCATAAACGACCTTCACAGCTTAAGAAAGGACTACACCCGACAGTCTGATGAATCCATAATAAGTTGAATGGTCCGTATTTGGGATGCTGCATGTGATGATGTGATGCTGGACAGTGCTGAAGTGAGGCATTTGGAATCCCTGTCACGTGATCCAGTGATTGACCAAGCTATAAGGGGGGCTGATTCTGCCAGTCTCTGAAGATGGCTCTTGAATGGTGTGAGGGATAGATATCGGCACGCAGATGATTTCTACATGCAGCAAACCCAGTGGAAGGCCATAGAACAAGGGATCCAGAGCCTGAGAGAACTTGGGATGGTAGAGGTTGTCTTCACAGATGACCCAGGATTGAGGAGTCCAGACCAGGCCAGAGTTAATCCATTCATGTGGCGAAAACTCATACAGCTTGGGCCACCAGAATATGCTCCTGCTTTAGCAGCAATAATGAAACCGAGCTATGGTGTGAATGAGACTGTGTAGGATATGGCAGTGAAACTCCAAGCACATGCAGATTCTGTGCATGGCCCAACACATGCAAGAGTCGCAGCTGTGGAAACACGTGTGCAGAAAATGGAAGATAAGATGGAGAAGAATCACCAGAAACTCATGAAGGAGATCAAAGAGGGCCTTCTCCAAATCTCGGCCATACAGATCAGAGATTCTGATACCAAACACGGATGTTCCCAAGAGAGGAAGTACATCCCACAAAGTGAGCTGTGGGATTTCCTGTGTGACAGTGGGGAAAACATGAGGAAGTGAGGTCGACAATCTACTTCTGCTCTGGCAGCACGAGTGCGTGAATTGAAGGAGCACAAGTTTCAGAAAGGAAGTTCTACCAGAAAGGAAGTAGCTCCAGTGGCCTGTAGCCAAACTGCCTGAAATGATGGAAAAGACAATGACATGTCCGATTCCCATGAAGGAACCTCTAAGATGCAGGCCCAGGGAAAGAAGGATAACCAGAACTAGAGGGGCCCTGCCTCTAGCCAGGTAGAGGCCAGGTAAAACCGTGTTTTTTGGACTGTGTGGATTCATTGGCCTGGTACATCAGAACCACAAAAATATGATGCCTTGGTTGACACTGCTGCGCAGTGTACAATAATCTCATCACAACATGTGGGGGTAGAGTCTTTTTCTATTTCTGGTGTAACAGGCGGATCAGAAGACTTGACCTTGGTGGAAGCTGAGGTGAGCCTGTCTGGAAATGAGTGGAAGAAACATCTCATTGTGACTGGCCCAGAGGCCCTGTTCATTTTGGGTATAGACTTCCTCCAGAACGGGTATTTCAGGGACCCAAAGGGACTCAGGTGGGCTTTTGAAATAGCTGCTGTGGAGACAGAGGGCATTAAGCAATTGAACACTTTGCCTGGACTATCAGAGAACCCATCTGCAGTAGGCCTTCAGAAGGTGGAAGAACAGAGAGTACCAATTGCTTTCCTAGGTGCCATAGGTTTTTGGAGGATGCATATTCCTGAGTACAGCCAGATTGTGAGTCCTCTTTACCTGGTTACCCGCAAGAAGAACGATTTCCATTGGGGCCCTGAACAGCAACAAGCTTTTGCCCAAATCAAGCAGGAAATCCCTCATGCTGTAGCCCTTGGCCCAGACAGAACAGGACCCAAAGTGAAGAATGTGCTCTACTCTGTAGCCAGGAACAATGGTCTGTCCTGGAGCCTTTGGCAGAAGGTGCCTGGTGAGACTCGACGTCGACCACTGGGATTTTGGAGCTGAAGCTACAGAGGGTCTGAAGCCAACTACACCCCAACAGAGAAGGAAATCTTGGCAGCCTATGAAGGAATCCAAGCTGCCTCAGAGGTAATCGGCACTGAAGCACAACTCCTCCTGGCACTCCAACTACCGGTGCTGGGGTGGATGTTCAAAGCAAAGGTTCCCACAACCCACCATGCCACCAATGCCACATGGAGCAAACGAATTGCTCTCATCACACAGCGCGCCCGAATCGGAAAACTGAATCCCCCTGGGATTTTGGAAATAATCACAAATTGGCCTGAAGGTGAAAACTTTGGTCTCACTGATGAAGAGGAACAAGAACAAGTGACACATGCAGAAGAAGCTCCACCTTACAACCAACTGCCATCAGAAGACACACGCTACACTCTTTTCACCGACAGTTCTTGTCGCACCGTAGGGATGAAACGAAAGTGGAAAGCAGCCGTATGGAGTCCCACATGACGGGTTGCAGAAGCTACTGAAGGAGAAGGTGGATCAAGCCAACTCGCTGAACTCAGAGCTGTTCAACTAGTTCTGGACATTGCTAAAAGAGAGAAGTGGCCAAAGCTCTACCTCTACACTGATTCATAGATGGTAGCCAATGCTCTATGGGGATGGCTGGAAAAGTGGGAAAAAGCATATTGGCAGCGTAGGGGAAAACTAATCTGGGCTGCTGAAGAGTGGAAAGACATCGCTGCTCGAGTAAGAAAGCTAACTATGAAAGTCCGCCATGTAGATATCCATGTCCCCAAGAGTAGGACTAATGAGGAACACCAAAACAACAAGCAGGTATATCAATCTGCAAAGATAGAAGTGTCACAGGTAGACTTGGACTGGAAACACAAGGGAGAGTTGTTCCTAGCTCGATGGGCCCATGATGCCTCAGGTCATCAAGGCAGAGATGCCACCTATAGGTGGGCACGAGATCGAGGGATGGATCTAAACATGGACAGTATTTCCCAGGTGATCCATGATTGTGAGACGTGCAGCTATCATGCAGGCCAAGCGGGTGAAGCCCCTGTGGTACGGTGGGCGGTGGTCCAAATACAAGTATGGAGAGGCCTGGCAGATTGATTACATCACACTGCCTCAAACCCACCAAGGCAAGCACTATGTGCTCACAATGGTAGAAGCCACCACTGGATGGTTGGAGACCTACCCTGTGCCTCATGCTACAGCCCGTGACACCATCTTGGGTCTTGAAAAACAAGTCCTTTGGAGGCATGGCATCCCTGTGAGAATTGAATGTGTCAATGGGACTCATTTTAAGAATAGCCTTATTAACACCTGGGCTAGAGAACATGGCATTGAGTGGGTGTACCATATCCCTTACCATGCACCAGCTGCAGGCAAAGTGGAACGGTGCAATGGATTGTTGAAAACCACCTTGAAGTCACTAGGTGGGGGAACTTTCAAAAATTGGGAACAGCATTTGGCAAAGGCCACCTGGTTAGTTAACACCCAAGGTTCCACCAATAGAGATGGTGGTCCAGCCCAATCTGAATCCCTGCATACAACAGATGGAGATAAGGTCCCAGTAGTGCATGTCAGAGGTCTGTTAGGAAAGATTGTGTGGATAAATTCTGCCTCGAGTACAGACAAACCCATCCGTGGGGTTGTCTTTGCTCAGGGACCTGGTTACACATGGTGGGTAATGCTGAAAGATGGAACAACACGTTGTGTACCACAGGGAGATCTGATTGTTGTGTGAAAACCATCTGTAATTTCAAATGCCTGTATATCACTACTTGCTGAGTGTCACTGTCACTGTTTGTATATAGCTGTGTATATATATTGTCATAGGTTAGCAAGCATAGTCCCGGAAGGGATGTCCTTGCTAAGGGGTGCTTACAGTTTCCTCTGGGAACTGATAGAACCTATCAGCGGCCAGTTTGAATATGGACAATTCTCTAAGCCACTTAAAGTTGTGAACACCTCTGTGATCCACATTTAAGAATAGGCAAACTCCCCCTCCAAGCTCTCTCTCGTTTCCGGCACTGGGACAGGTGGCTGCAGGCCCCGTGTGGAGGCCAGCGGGCCCGGCCCAGGCCCTGCTTGGGCCAGGCCGGGCCGGGCCACGGCCATCCTGGAGCCCATGGACCTGTTCCAGCCATGGAACCCCCCCCCCCCCACTGCCTTGCCGTGGGCAGCCGGAGCGGCTTGGCTCTCCCCCCTCTCCACTGCGATAAGAAAAATTCAACATTCCAGCTGCAATGCTGCAAGGCCGAGGTGAGATTAACCCTTTTTATTGCTGTGAAGAGCTGAAACCTGAGGGAAGAGAGAGAGGAGATGCTTAAAGCTGAAATTCTGTTGTGAAGCTATGATATATCAGAGTATCCTGTTGTAATTTCATGAAGATATGGGGGGTGGAGTGTTCAGCTCGTAAGCAAAAGCACCTGCGCTGAGATAGGCAGATGCTGACGCAGCTGTAATTTCATGGGAAGTTTGGACAGGGAGAAATGGACCAGATGAGGACTTTTGCTCCAAACGGGAAAGGAGAAAACCTCAGTCCCTAGAGATGCTCCCAGAGATAGTCCTAATGATGAAGATGATGAAGACCCTTTGCTCCCAGGGAAGGAGAAGGGCCTCTGTTTTTGTTTCTGAACGGCTCAACCTTAAAATTGTACCCCAAAAAACTTCAAGAGTGGACCCTCAAAAGCAGTTGCGGGAAAAGCTGCAAGTCGGGGCAAGGGACTCACACGCAGGCAGAGAGACTCCTCTTCCTAAATGGACTGAACAATATTTGGAAGTGGGCGGCTGTCTCGTTGCGATACTGTTTTCATAGCATGGACAAGAAGAGACTTCTCTTTCTAAATGGACTGAACAAGGTTATTATGGTAGTGGTAAACAGACTGAACATCTTAAGGGTTGTCTTTTTACATTGTCAGTGGGAGAAGGGAGGAAGGTGGGGGGAGGAGGAGAGTTCTGAAGGTGGTATAATTTTTTTTTCCCTCTTTTAGGTCTGTGTACTAGTTTGAAAACAAACTAGTGGGAGACACCAAGTCAGAATAACAATTTAATAGGGAAATAAAAGGAGGGGGAAAGAAAAACAAAAAAAACCCAATAAGAGCAGATAACACTGGGTTAAACTGACAGAGTTAAGATACAACCTGGCACCCTGTTAGTCAGGGTGGTGGTGGTGGTCTGGTAGAATGGTGGCTGCAGTCCTCCCGAAGTGGCAATCCTGTAGGAAAAAGAAGGGTCTGCTCCTCCTCAGAAGGTCCAGTGGTGACTGTGTAGCTCCTGTCCTCTGGAAATCCAGTGGAAAGGTTCCCTCTCTGGCGTTCAGCCTCAGCTTATATCCACGCTGGGATGCTTGGTTCCTCCCTCTGGGTGGAGCATCTCACAATGGGGTAATGAGTCATGAGGCCAGGTGTTGATTGGGCCCATTAACAGATGATAGTCCAGAGGGAGTTATCTATGAGTCATGCGGCAGGACAATGATGGGCCATTAACAGCAAGATAGTCTGGGGGGAGGAGGCAAGGAAACACTGCCCCACCTGATTTCAACGGCTGATGGGGATGGTAATAGAATACACTGCAACCCAGGACATTATCCACCCCTTATTCTATTACCATCTACATCATCCCAAATCAATACCTTCTTTAAACTCTACACACACATACATATATATATATATATATATATATATATATATACATATATATACACAATGAAACCCTACGCACTGTTCTCACCTAAGATTAGGTCTCCTTGTGGTACACAATGGGTTTCCCCATCTTTTTGCATTTCCCACCAAGTGCAACCAGGTCCTTGAGCAAAGACAATCCCACGGATGGGTTTGCCTTTGCCTGAGGTGGGATTGATCCAAACAGTCTTTCCTAAAATACCCCTCAGGTGTACCGCAGGGACTCTATCTCCATCCACTGTGTGCAAGGGTTCAGACTCGGCGGGACCAGCTCGATTGATGGACCCTCGGGTATTGACCATCCAGGTGGCCTTTGCTAAGTTCACTTCCCAATTTTTGAAGGTCCCCCCACCAAGTGCCTTTAGGGTGGTTTTAAGTAGTCCATTGCAGCATTCAACTTTTCCGGCAGCTGGTGCATGATAAGGAATATGATATATCCATTCAATACCGTGTTCTCTGGCCCAGGTGTTGATGAGGCTGTTCTTAAAATGAGTCCCGTTGTCCGACTCGATCCTGTCAGGGGTGCCATGTCTCCACAGGACTTGCTTTTCCAGGCCCAGGATGGTGTTCCGGGCAGTAGCATGAGGCACAGGGTAGGTCTCCAGCCATCCAGTTGTCGCTTCAACCATGGTCAACACGTAGCGCTTGCCTTGGCGGGTTTGAGGCAGTGTGATGTAATCAACCTGCCAGACTTCCCCATACCTGTACTTTGACCATCGTCCACCGTACCACAGAGGCTTCACCCGCTTGGCCTGTTTGATTGCAGCACAGGTCTCACAACTGTGGATGACCTGTGAGATGCTGTCCATGGAAAGGTCCACCCCTCGGTCACGGGCCCATCGGTATGTTGCATCTCTCCCCTGATGACCAGAGGCATCATGGGCCCAACGAGCTAGGAATAATTCTCCCTTGTGCTGCCAGTCCAGATCCACCTGAGATACTTTCACCTTAGCAGCTCGGTCCACCTGCTCGTTGTTGCGATGCTCTTCATTAGCCCGACTCTTGGGTACGTGCGCATCCACGTGTCGAACCTTCACGGTCAGCTTCTCTACTCGGGCGGCGATGTCCTGCCAAATCTCAGCGGCCCAGATGGGTTTCCCTCTGCGCTGCCAGTTGGCCTTTCTCCAGCGATCCAGCCATCCCCACAGAGCATTAGCTACCATCCACGAGTCGGTGTAGAGATAGAGCCTCGGCCACTTCTCTCGTTCAGCAATATCCAAAGCCAGCTGGACGGCTTTAAGCTCTGCAACCTGACTCGATCCACCTTGTCCCTCGGTAGCTTGTGCAACTCGTCGTGTGGGGCTCCATACTGCAGCTTTCCACTTTCGGCTAGCGCCTACAATTCGGCAGGAACCATCAGTGAAGAGGGCATAACGTCTTTCACTCTCCGGTAGCTCATTATATGGTGGGGCTTCCTCAGCACGAGTCACTTGCTCTTCCTCTTCTTCAGAAGATAATCCAAAACTCTCACCTTCAGGCCAGTTTGTTATAATTTCTAGAATCCCAGGGCGATTCGGGTTTCCAATACGGGCACGCTGTGTGATGAGGGCGATCCATTTGCTCCATGTGGTGTCGGTGGCGTGATGCGTGGAAGGAACCTTTCCCTTGAACATCCAACCCAGCACCGGTAGTCGGGGTGCCAGAAGCAACTGTGCTTCAGTGCCAATTACCTCAGAGGCAGCTTGGACTCCTTCATAGGCTGCCAAGATTTCCTTTTCTGTGGGAGTGTAGTTGGCTTCAGACCCTCTGTAGCTTCGGCTTCAGAATCCCAGTGGTCGGCCACGAGTCTCACCAGGCACCTTCTGCCAGAGGCTCCAGGACAGACCATTGTTCCCGGCTGCAGAGTAGAGCACGTTCTTCACCTCTGGTCCTGTTCTGACTGGGCCAAGGGCTACCGCATGAGCGATTTCCCGCTTGATCTGGTCGAAGGCTTGCTGCTGTTCAGGGCCCCAGTGGAAATCATTCTTCTTGCGGGTAACCAGGTAGAGAGGACTCACGATCTGGCTGTACTCGGGAATGTGCATCCTCCAGAAACCTATGGCGCCTAGGAAAGCTTGTGTTTCCTTCTTGCTGGTCGGTGGAGACATCGCAGTGATCTTATTGATGACCTCGGTGGGAATCTGACGCCGTCCATCTTGCCACTTTACTCCCAGGAACTGGATCTCTTGAGCAGGTCCCTTGACTTTGCTCTTCTTGATGGCAAAGCCAGCTTCCAGGAGAATCTGGATGATTTTCTCTCCTTTCTCAAACACTTCCTTTGCTGTGTTTCCCCACACAATGATGTCATCGATGTATTGCAGATGTTCTGGAGCCCCACCCTTTTCCAATGCAGTCTGGATCAGTCCGTGGCAAATGGTGGGACTGTGCTTCCACCCCTGGGGCAGTCGATTCCAGGTGTATTGCACACCCTTCCAGGTAAAAGCAAACTGGGGCCTGCATTCTGCTGCCAAAGGAATGGAGAAGAAGGCATTGGCAATGTCAATAGTGGAGTACCACTTCGCTGCTTTGGACTCCAGCTCGTACTGAAGTTCCAACATGTCCGGCACAGGGGCGCTCAATGGTGGTGTGACCTCATTCAGGCCACGGTAGTCCACCGTCAGCCTCCATTCTCCACTGGACTTACGCACTGGCCATATAGGGCTGTTGAAAGGTGAATGGGCCTTGCTGACCACCCCTTGGCTCTCCAGTTTGCTAATCATCTCATGGATGGGAACCACAGAGTCTCGGTCGGTGCGGTATTGCCGGCGGTGCACTGTTGCTGTGGCGATTGGCACCTGTTGTTCTTCAACTCTTAGCAGTCCCACAGCAGAGGGGTCATCTGAGAGGCCAGGCAATGTACTCAGTTGTCTGATATCTTCTGTCTCCACAGCAGCTATCCCAAAAGCCCAACGATGTCCTTTTGGGTCCTTGAAATACCCATTTCTGAGATAGTCTATGCCGAGAATGCACGGGGCCTCCGGGCCCGTCACAATGGGGTGTTTCTGCCATTCGTTCCCGGTTAAACTCACTTCAGCTTCCAGTACAGTCAGCTGCTGGGATCCTCCTGTCACTCCAGAAATAGAAATGGGTTCTGCTCCCACATACCTTGATGGCATCAGAGTACATTGAGCACCGGTGTCAACCAAAGCCGTGTATTTTTGTGGGTCAAATGTGCCAGGCCATCGGACCCACACAGTCCAAAAGACCCGATTCTCCCTTTCCTCTACCTGGCTAGAGGCAGGGCCCCTCTATTCCTGGTCATGTTGCATGTTGCTCCCTTCCGGTGAATACGTTCCTGAGGTCCCTTCAAGAGGATCGGTCATATTATCATTCCGGTACCGTCTGGAGTTCTGTGTGCGAGAGACCGGAGCAATATTGACTCTAGATGCTCTTCTTGTGGTAGTTGTCCCTCTTTTTAGTTCACGTACCCGAGCTGCTAAGGAGGAGGTGGGTTTTCCATCCCACTTACTCATGTCTTCTCCATGTTCCTGAAGGAAAAACCAGAGGTTACCTCATGGGGTGTATCCTCTCTCCCTGGTTGGGGGACGCCGGCTCCTAATGGCAGAGACTCTTGTTGGTTCTGGCGAGATCGGGTAAATCTCTTCCTTAAGTTCCTTTTTCAGTTTCTGATGGCCTTCTTCGATCAAGCTCCGGACTTGCTCAGCCAGCCTTGTTTCCACAGATGAGACATGAGTGCGAAACGGGGCTGTGACCGTGTCCTCGTAAATCCTCAGCTTGTTCACCAAGACACCCACCCTGTCCTCGCCTTCCCTCCATTGCAGCGTTGCCAGGTAACGGGAGTATATCTCTGGTCCAAGGCGTGCGAACCTCAACCACATCTGTGATGTGCACTGGACACCATCTGGGCTCTTCGGAAATCTCTCATCTTCTGAGAAAATGATCTCCAGCACAGCCAATTCCCTCAGGCACCGGATACCTTGTTCCATTGTGCTCCATTTCCCTTGGTGCACCTGGAGGTCTTCTTTACAAAGGTACCTGTCCCTTACACTTGTAAGCAGTCGCCGCCAGAGGCTGAGAGTTTCTTGGGTTCTCCCGATCCCCTGGTCAATGACCACATCCCGGGACAGAGATCCCAGCTGCCTGGCCTCACTTCCGTCCAGAATGGTGTCATTGGCTGCAGCGTCCCAGATGCGGAGCAGCCAGGTCAGGATAGACTCGTTCGTCTGGCGGGTGAATTCCCTCCGCAGGTCACGCAGCTCACCCAGGGATAGCGACCGAGTGATGATCTCTGGCTCTGCCTCTTCTGCTGGGTGCGAAGGTCCTGCTGCATCCTCGTCAGTCATTATGCGGAGTGATTTGCTTTTTGATTTCTTCTTCTGAACGGGGGCAACTGCAATCGGTTTAGGCTGTTCTGGTTCAGTAACAGTTTGTGTGGAGATGCTGACAGCGCCTTTGGTTTTTTCCTCCTCTGCGTCAGTCTGCGTGGACATGGACGCTGCGGTCTTGCGTCTGGGTTCTTTCTCCTCTGCGTCAGTCTGCGTGGACATGGACGCTGTGGTCTTGCGTCTGGGTTCTTTCTCCTCTGCGTCAGTCTGCGTAGGGATGGATGCTGTCACTATGCTTTTGGTTCCTTTCTTCTTTGCGACAATCTGTGTAGACATTGTGCTTGTTGCTCGGCTCTTTTTTTTCCTCTCATCCTGGGGATGCTGTGCCATAGCTCTGATCCTAAGCATGGTGTACACAGTGCAGGTCATAGAGAAAAAAGAGAAGAGAACTGACAAGAAGATTATGCCATCCTTAACATCCACAGGGAACTCAATATTTTCAAAAACTGCTGTGTCCGGTCTGAAAGGCTGGAAAAAAGCATTCTTTAATCCTCCCCCCAGGGGCTGGGTATGATTGTTGAAGCCCCAGATGTAGCAGCCTAAAGTAGGACAAGCAGATAAAGTTGAGTATATATTCCGAATTATGTTCATTGTCTCGGAGGTTATCATGCAGTAGGCATAATAGACTAATAAAGCAAATTTTATACCATACCCTGGTCTACACAGGAGCATTGCAATCGGCAGATAGCTCCCCATGTGCGGAAAAATATAGAGAGCCAGGTACAAGACCCATGTAAGAATGTTGAACATCATAGTGAGTAGGTGGCTTCTACAATACGAAATTGTAATTCTGACTTTTCTCAGCAGCCAGCCTCACGTTGGGCGCCAAATTATGTACTAGTTTGAAAACAAACTAGTGGGAGACACCAAGTCAGAATAACAATTTAATAGGGAAATAAAAGGAGGGGGAAAGAAAAACAAAAAAAAACCCAATAAAAGCGGATAACACTGGGTTAAACTGACAGAGTTAAGATACAACCTGGCACCCTGTTAGTCAGGGTGGTGGTGGTGGTCTGGTAGAATGGTGGCTGCAGTCCTCCCGAAGTGGCAATCCTGTAGGAAAAAGAAGGGTCTGCTCCTCCTCAGAAGGTCCAGTGGTGACTGTGTAGCTCCTGTCCTCTGGAAATCCAGTGGAAAGGTTCCCTCTCTGGCGTTCAGCCTCAGCTTATATCCACGCTGGGATGCTTGGTTCCTCCCTCTGGGTGGAGCATCTCACAATGGGGTAATGAGTCATGAGGCCAGGTGTTGATTGGGCCCATTAACAGATGATAGTCCAGAGGGAGTTATCTATGAGTCATGCGGCAGGACAATGATGGGCCATTAACAGCAAGATAGTCTGGGGGGAGGAGGCAAGGAAACACTGCCCCACCTGATTTCAACGGCTGATGGGGATGGTAATAGAATACACTGCAACCCAGGACAGTCTGTTAATAAACTTCTTTATATTCTTTCAAGTTTGGTGCCTGCTTTGCATTTCTCCTAATTCTTATCTCACAGAAGATAAACAGTAATGAGTATTTTGGACCAAACCACTACACTAAATTGGTGTTTCCGCCCGGTTACAAACTGAACCCGCGACATATATATGTGTATTAATATGTGTGTGTAGAATTAGAATATACTAGTTTGGGCATTGAGCCAACGATATGGGATAAAGGGTCTAATGCCTTGGGGTGACTTTATGATGTTTATCCCATATCACTGCCTATGCCCAGAAATTAATTTTTGTGCCTATCCCTTTAAACTGAGCCTGAGAGGGGGAAGGAAAAACTGAGCAAACATTTTCAAAGCAGTTTGCCGCTTGTTCAAGGTCACACAGAGATAGTGACTTTTTTTTTTCAGTTGTGGCAGGGAAGCAAGGAAGCACCCGGCTTGCTGCTTTCCAGTCAGCTTTTGCCCAGTTGTTCAGGTTCTTTTTCTCCGGAAAGAGACTGAGAGTTGAACGTTTTTTCCTTCCCTGGAATTTCGGATTTTCTCCCTTTTCTACTGGACTGCTTCAGCACCAGAGCACATCGGGAGGACTTTCCACTGGGCACAGAGGGCCTGGCCCTGGGCCAAGCCCCAGCTCCGAGGCGACAAAAGGGGGGACTCTGACGCTTTCCCAGGTTTTTCCTCCACAGTGAAAGATTTTATTATTTAGCATTATTTTCCTTTTCCCGTGTGTTTGTTAAATAAATAGCTTTTATCTCTTTCACTTTCCTTTGAGGAAAATTTTTTTTTTTCCAAACCTGGTGGGGGAGGGGTGTAGACCTGCCTTCTCTCAGAGGATATATTTCTAAATTTGGCCAAATCCTAACAGGCAGGCAAGTCAATATCCTGGTGCCCGGCCCCTGAGCTAGGCACCCGGCGGGCATCGGGCAGCGCGGGATATCTCGTGCTTGGGCTTCAGGTGCAGAGTGCTGGCCCATTCCCATGAGGTGGTCAAACGTTAAAGCTGTGAGCTGTTGATTTGCATTCTCCACATAAGTTTGCGATCTAGCTTCTCTCAACCTCCTCCATTCTGCCTCCCAAAGCGCATACTGCGTAGGCGAAAGGAGCAGCTGCAAAAGCAATTTTAAATCTTGGGGGGTTATAACATAAGAATTGAGCACAGTAGAAAGCATATTAGTAAAATAAGGAGAGGAAATACCATAATCAGTCACCCAACGTTTTAATTCCTAAATAACTGAAAAAGATAGTCCTTCCCACACTGGCTGTCTTTGGCCATGATAGATCATGGGGGCTACTATAGCTTGAGTTATGTCTAGGTGACCGGATTCCAATGCTCTTTGTTTCAACTTGCCCCAGTTTTTATGTAAATTAGAGCAATTTAGCTCGGGCTCCTTCTCAGGATCTACAGATTCAGAATCAAAGGGGTTGTCTCCAAATTGCGAGTCCCCATCAGAAGCGGCGAACTGGATTGCAGGAGCCTGTGCCAAAGCATAACAGCTCGTGTTCGCATGGGTGGCCAAGGAACAAAAGACGGCAGAGAGTCTCCTGCGATGCTTTGGCAGGGAGTTACAGCGGTTGGGGGGACTGGGCCGGGAAGCACTGCACAGAGGGTGGCGCAGGAAAGCCAGCAGAGGCAGCAGTGGGGGGGCGCAGCACATCAAGCGGCACAGTGGAGCCAGTTGCAGCAAGCAGCTCAGCAGGCCGAGCGGCAGAGCTGCAGCTGGAGTAAGCAGCAGCAATAGCTGACTTTTCCCCAGCAGTGT
Source organism: Coloeus monedula (assembly GCF_965178545.1). Classification (NCBI taxonomy): domain Eukaryota; kingdom Metazoa; phylum Chordata; class Aves; order Passeriformes; family Corvidae; genus Coloeus; species Coloeus monedula. Next base: position 2,611,091 of record NC_138821.1, on the reverse strand, counting down.
CTTGAGCCTACAGTTCTGTGGTTGTGCTATGTGCATGTGTCATGGGTTAGCAAGAATAGTCCCAGAAGTGATGTTCTTGCAAAGGGGTGCTTACAGCTTCCTCTGTGACCTGACCTGAAAGAACCTATAGGTGGCCGGTTTGAATATGGACAATTCTTTCAGCCGCTTAAAATTGTGACCGCCTCTGTGATCCACACTTAAGAATAGACAAACTCCTCCCACAGCTCTGTCTCGTTTCCGGTGCTGGGACAGGTGGCTGCAGGCGCTGTGCAGGGGCCGGCGGGCCAGGCCCAGGCCCTTCTCGGGCCAGGCCGGGCCGGGCCATGGCCATCCTGGAGCCGATGGGCCCTGTTCTACCTGCAGAACTGCCCCCCCCCCCCCCCCCCCCCCCCCACCGCCACCCCAAGCCCTGCTGTGGGCAGCCGGAGTGGCTGGGCTCCCCTCCCTCTCCAGTGCAGCCAAGATTCAGCTAAAGCTGCCCACTGCTGTCTGGCAGAGATCATGTGACCAACAGCGATAAGCTTCATTCCAGCTGCAAGGCCTGGGTGAGATTAACCCTTTTAGTGCTATGAAGAGCTGAAAACCTGAGGGAGAAGAAAGAGGAAATGCTTAAAACTGAAATTCTGTTGTAAAGCTATGATGCATCAGGGTACCCATTGTAATTTCATGAAGGCATGGGGGGTAGAGCGTTCAACTTGTGAGCAAAAGCACCTGTGCTGAGATAGGCAGATGCTGACACAGCTGTAATTTCATGAGAAGTTTGAACAGGGAGAGATGGACCAGATGAGGACTTTTGCTCCAAATGGGAAAAGAGAAAACCTCAGTTCCTAGAGATGCTCCCAGAGATAGTCCTAAAGATGAAGATGAGGAAGACCCTTTGCTCCCAGGGAAGGAGAAGGGCCTCTGTTCTTAGAGATGAAATGCTCCCAGAGATGGGTGAAGAGAACTTTTGTTTCTGAACAGCTCAACCTTAAAATTTTACCCCAAAATCTTCAAGAGTGGACCCTCGAAAGCAGTTGTGGGACAAGCTGCAAGTCAGGGAAGGGACTCACATGCGAGCAGAGAACCAACCCGGGCGGCTGTCTCGTTGCAATAATGTTTTCATAGCATGGTCAAGAAAGACTCCTCTTCCTAAATGGACTGAACAAGGTTATTATGGAAGTGGTAAACAGACTGAACATCTCAAGGGTTCTCTTTTCATTGTCACTGGGAGAAGGGAGGAAGGTGGGGGGGAGGAGAAGAGTTCTGAAGGTGTGGTATGATTTTTTTTCTTCTTCTAGGTCTGTTAATAAACTTCTTTATATTCTTTCAAGTTTGGTGCCTGCTTTGCATTTCTCCTAATTCTTATCTCACAGAAGGTAAACAGTAATGAGTATTTTGGACCAAACCACTACAGCATGGTAGCTTCCCCTCTTGCAATTCCCTTCCTTTTACTATAGCATATCCAATAACTCATTTTCCTATTACTCTTGAATATCCATCACCTTTCCCAGTTCTCAGTTCTAAATCCTCCTGTTCAATTAAACAGGTTTCATACTATAATAATCTAGTGCTGGTTGTCCATTTAGAACTTGATGCCAGACTTTAACAATCCTGTCATCAGTTACCATCAAAGCCATGGCTGCACAATTCTACAGACGAGAGCCTCAGTTACTGTTAGAGCAAACAATGGAGACACCCTCTCACCAGTGGGTCAAACACTTTAGTACTAGAATTCCTTTGGCACAGCCTTGTTTAACATCCATATACAATTCAAATTCCTTTTCTGAGTCTGGCTGAAGTTTTGCTGTCTTTCTGGTATCCATACCACAACATTGGGTCTACCTGGGTTTAAAAAGCCATGGAATAAAAAGTCCTTAATCCAGGTCCTGCAATACCCTATTAATCCTAAAAATTGTCACAGCTCCCCTTCAGTCCTGGGCAACGGCACCTCCAAGATTCCCTGCACCCCCTCTGGGCCAACACACCTGTCATGGGTTAGCAAGCATAGCTCCAGATTTTCCTACAAAGAGATGCTTACAGCTTCCTCTGTGACCTGACAGAACCTATCAGCTGTCTAGTTTGAACATGGACAATTTTTTAAGCTACTAAAAATTTTGACCGCCTCTCTGGTCCACATTTAAGTATGGACAAAGCCCGGGGGAGGTCTGTCTCGTTTCCGACGCTGGGGCAGGTAGCTGAAGGGCCCATACAGGGCCCAGCAGGCCCAGGCCAGGCCCTGCTCGGGCTGGGCTGGGCCGGGCCACAGCCATCCTGGAGCCATGCAGCCCTGTTCCACCCACGGCCTCCCCATCCCTGCTACGTGTAGACAACGCAGCCCCCCTCTCCAGTGCAGCCGAAGATTCAGCTGAAGCTGCCCTGTTGTCCGGCAAAGTTCATGTGACCAACAGCGATAAGCGAAATTCCATCTGCAAGGCCTGGGTGAGATGAACTCTTGTAGTGCTTTGAAGAGCTGAAAACCTGAGGGAGGAGAAAGAGGAGATGCTTAAAGTTGAAATTCTGTTGTAAAGCTATGATGGTGATGGACTATGATATATCAGAGTACCCGTTGTAATTTCATGAAAGCATGGGGGCTGGAACGTTCAACTTGTGAGCAAAAGCACCAGTGCTGAGATAGGCAGATGCTGACACAGCTGTAATTTGCTTAGAAATTTGAACAGGGAGAGATGGAAGTGATGAGGACTTTTGCTCCAAATGGAAAAGGAGAAGACCTCTGTTGCTAGAGACGCTCCCAGAGATAGTCCTAGAGATGAAGATGATGAGGACCCTTTGCTCCCAGGGAAGGGGGAGGGCCTCTATCCTCAGAGGTGAAAATGCTCCCAGAGATGGGTGAAGAGAACTTTTGTTTCTGAACGGCTCAACCTTAAAATTGTACCCCAGTAGCTCAAGATTGGACCCTCGAAAGCAGTTGTGGGAAAAGCTGATGCAAGCAGAGAACCAACCCAGGCAGCTGTCTCGTGATACTGAAGCGAGCAGAGAACCAACCTGGGCAGCTGTCTCGTTGTGATAATATCTCCATAGCATGAGCAAGAGAGACACCTCTTCCTAAATGAACTGAACAAGGTTATTATGGAAGTGGTAAACAGACTGAACATCTCAAGGGTTGTCTTTTTACATTGTCAGTGGGAGAAGGGAGGAAGGTGGGGGGAGGAGAAGAGTTCTGAAGGTGTGGTATGATTTTATTTTTTTTTCTTCTTTTAGGTCTATTAATAAACTTCTATATATTCTTTCAAGTTTGGTGCCTGCTTTGCTTTTCTCCTAATTCTTATCTCACAGAAGGTAAACAGTAATGAGCATTTTGGACCAAACCACTACAATACCCCAAGCCTTCAGTCAAAATACACCCCAAACATTCAAGCTTTCTCTCCATCACCTGTGCCTCCCCTTCAGACACTCCAAGCCTCCCCTTCAGCCAGAAAACTGAACAATTTCACAGTGGCTTCCCCTACCAATGATGCCATGAAGATTTTTTGCCTTTTCTTTTATAACCCTCTTATACCTTTTTACAACTTCTGTATTCCTCGTGCTTTTTGCCTACATTCTTGGACTTGTTTGTCAAGCTAAGAGACTAAACATTTTAGAAGCTTCGTAGCTAGGCATCAGTGTGCCACAGGCCCCAAGGTCCTCTCCAGAACACATTCTGTAAACCAAGATAGAACCATGCAGGGGAAGGTTCCTTGGGAAGAGGGGCCTCACTTGAACCTCTCATTGGAGAATCTTGGATATATATGCTAATTAGTAAAACCTATAATGTTATAGCCGATTTTTGGGGAGATACTAGGGGGGGTGCATTTCGATGCATATGACCTGGACGTGTGCACCTAAGGATCCTTAAAATAAATACCAAGGTAAAATCCCTTTTCCCCTTCTAACGATGTTTGAGTCTTGATTTTAAGATCAGGAAAAGGCATCAGTTGCTGGCGACCACGAAGGGACCCTAAAGACCTTGAAACTCGCAGTCTTGTGTTGGAACACATCTTGCTTTGCCCCTCTCTTTGCTGGCAAATTACAGAGGGGCCGGAGCAACAATCTAAGACTGTGACCAGGACTTTAGGACCCAGCACGGAAAGGCAGAAGCACGGAAAGGAAGGTGAGTGAAAAGGGGATAGATATTACCGAGACTGTGCTAGCACTAGGGAAGGAGATCTCCGAGGGGGTTGGAAAGGTTGGGTGCATAGAAGCCCACGAAAGGGGAAAGCCTAAACTTTTCCCCTGCAAACTGTGGAAAGGAGTGGACGCCCTCCGTGGAGTCCATAGGAGCCCAGAGGCTGTACACTATGCAGCCGCAGGAGTGGCTCAGAGGTTGGTTGGTTGGTTGGGACGCCGGGAAGTTGTGGGTTCAAATCCTGTTGAGACCAGATTTTTGCGCCCGCGCATTTACTGCTTGCTAAAACTAGTTGCTTTTTTAGTATATTAAAGTGCTGTTTTGAAGTGTTTGTGTAGTAACCGAGATAAACTGCCTGGGAAGTCAGAATTCTGAGGCTGGATTGCAGGCTGAATTCCAGAGTTAAAAGCTTCCCTCTGGTAGAGTTTTTCTGTCTGTGAGCAAACATAGGTGGTGTGAATGAAAAAATCCCTCCTAACAGCCTGTTAGAGCTGATAATAAAACACTGGAAATGGCTGACAGGGCGAAAAACTACTTTGGACACCTGAGAATTAATCACTGTCCACACGGGTTTGGCCGACTTTAAAATTAAGTCAAGGAAACTGGCCTCACTATGGGAGTTTGGAAAGTAACATCATTACTGACCTGGTGGTAGAATTGAGATCATTACATAGGTTTAATGAACTAAGATATGCAGAACTTTTTACTATGTATCTGAACAGGGAAGAAGCATATGTAGTAGACAAAAGTAATGTGGAAATGACTTTGAGGAGGAGAAAGGGAAAGAAAAAGCCACAGCAAGCTGACTCGCATACTAATATGGACAGAGAAATCGATATGACAGATACAGATATGGTAGCACCAGCTTTGCGCAATGGGGGGGGGGGGGGGGGGGGGGGTCACCCCCCCCGTTCAACCGCCGGGGCAGCACGCACAGGGAGGGGGTGGGGGAGCGGTGGCTCTGCCGCCGCCACGGCCACCGCCGCCTCCGCCGCCGGGGCATCCTGCACAAGTGGGGGTGGGGGCGGCTCTGCCGCCGCCGCCTCCGCTGCCGCCTCCGCTGTCTCCGCCGTGGTCCGAGCGGGGGCAGGGGAGGAGGCGAGCGGCCGGCTCCGAGCCGATGGAGAGGCAGAGGACCTCCCCACCCCCAGCCTCGTCAGGGGGGGAGGGCGGGAGCAGAGGTGGGAGAGATGCAGGTATGCCACTGCCCCCTGACCGCCCCAGAGGCGGAGAAGGGGCAGGTATGCCACCGCCCCCTGACCGCCCCAGAGGCGGAGAAGGGGTGGACTGGCCACCGCCCCCTGACCGCCCCAGAGGCAGAGAAGGTGCAGACTGGCCACCGCCCCCTGACTTTTCCAGAGGCAGAGACGAGGAAGGGGGAGGGGAAAGGGCAGGCTGGTCACCTTTCCCCGAGTACCCGGAACACGGAAGTGAAGGCAGGAATGGACACGGGCAATTGCGGCGGCATTCCCCAATACAGAACCACAAGTTTCCGAGCCAGAGACAGGAGGAGCCGCTCGCTCTCCCCGCCCTGCGGCACGGCCAATGTTAAAGCTGAGGGCAGACAGGATGGCCCCAACCCAGGCGGCTCTTGCAGAGCTAGGGACGGGAGAAGCTGCTTGCAGCCCCTGCCTCCCTACCCCTCCATTGCCGCAAAAAGCGAAACAATTCCTGATCAACGTTCGGCTGGAACAATCTTTAGAAACGATGAAGAAATTTCATTTAAAAGTGAATGGGATTATTCCGATACAGATGGTTCTCACGGGGAGGGTGGTAGAAGGAGGGGCAGGATAGCCCGAGAAGCTATGAAAGCAATCAGTCCCGTCGCTAAACACACAAGGTCCAAAATAGATAAGGGGGGGGAGGAAGAACTTGCATTAGAAGCACCTCTGAGACAGGCTGTGGGAAATCAAGGAGTCATTTATATAAAGACACCGTTTTCCCTCGGAGAATTACAGCAGTGGAAAAACTCAATTGGGAAGTACAGGGACAACCCAGAGAGAGTAGCTATGCGTGTAGAAATGGCCATAAAATCCCAAAACCCAGATTGGGGTCATCTAAATGTTATGCTAGATGAATTATTGGATAAAACAGAGAGAGAAATGGTCAACAAAGCTGCTATATCTGCTATAGAAACTCAAATTGCAACTGGGAGTCTCCAAGGGTCACTTAATATCCCTGAGCAAACCCCTGCTGGGATCCCAATGTCCCAGAACAGATGGAAAAGCTGAAGCGATACCAAAAATGGGTGGTTGTTGGGTTAAAATGTGCCGTTCCTAAAGCAGTGAATTGGGCTAGGTTATATGAGATCAAACAAAATCCAAATGAGACCCCCACAGAGTTTCTAAATAGGCTTAAAGAGGCTGCACAAAAATACACTACCTTAGACCCTGACTCACCTGAGCAGCAGATCCACCTGGCCTACCTGTTTATAGGTCAATCTGCTAATGACATAAAGAAAAAGCTGCAAAAGATAGATGGGCCACCGGACATAAGTAAATTGTTGAATGTAGCCTGGAAGGTATACCAGAACAGAGACTAAGCAGACAAAGATAAACATAATAAACCCCATCACAAGAAGAAGTATGATAAGGGAATGTCATCTGAGACATCAAAAATGGATCCCCCTTTTCCCCTTTCTGAGGACCAATGCGCAATTTGCAAAAAGCGGGGGCACTGGAAAAATGAGTGTCCATCACGAGCAGAAAAGAAGCCCCCAGTTTCGGAACTAACCGTAAATACAGACTGACAGGGACCGAAGGTAACTACCCCAGCAGAGCCTTCGGTTGTAGCTAAGCTGGGGAATGATGATGTTGAATTTCTGGTTGATACAGGGGCAACATATTCTGTGTTAAATACTTTTAAAGTTAAACTGAGTCAAGACATTGTGGATGTGATTGGAGCTACAGGGGTAAGTGAAACAAGGCCTTTTTTCCAACCTTTAAAATTTAAATTGGGAAAACACTGGGTCACTCACCAGTTCCTGTATATGCCAAATTCCCCAATGCCATTATTGGGCAGAGATTTACTGGAAAAATTGGAAGCAGAAACTAAGTTTTCAAAGGAAGGGGGAGGGAAAGTTATAATCCCAGAATCTAAAATTATCGGAGCAGCTGCTATACTTGTACAGGAATGCCATGGAAAAATTCCCGAAGAAGTTGAAGAAGCTGTCATTCAAAAAGTGTGGGCCAATGATTCTCCTGGGAGATCCAAAAAAGCTGAACCTGTGAGTATTACACTCCAAGCAGGGGCTACACCAGTAAGGCAAAGACAATATCCTCTGAAATTGGAAGCTCGCAAGGGATTAGTACCTGTGATTGAAAAGTTTCTCAAATTTGGGTTGTTAGTGGAATGTGAATCCAGGTACAACACACCAATCTTGCCAGTAAAGAAAGCTGATTGTAAAAGCTACAGGTTGGTACAGGATTTGAGGGAAATAAACAAGATAACAGAGGACATACACCCAGTGGTAGCGAATCCTTACACACTTTTGACAAAACTAACAAATGAATTCGGGTGGTTCACTGTTTTAGATCTCAAGGAGGCCTTTTTCTGCATTCCTGTGCATAAGAATAGCCAAGAACTCTTTGCTTTTGAGTGGGAGAATCCTGAAACAGGGAGAAAGACCCAGCTCAACTGGACAGTATTACCACATAGGTTGCCAGGGAAACAGTAGTATACCTGGGCCTGGAAATTTTCCATGGATATCGACAACTCAGCAGAGAATGGAAGGAAGCCATCTGTTGACTTCCAGAGCCCCATACCGTAAGGGAGATGCAGGCCTTCCTGGGAATGGTAGGTTGGTGTCGTCTGTAGATATCAAACTATGCTATACTGGTAAGATCTTTGTATGAGGTCCTTAAAGCAGCTGAAAAGGGGACAATCATGTGGACAGAGAATGCCAGGGCTGCATTTAAACAGCTGAAACATTCCTTGATGTCAGCCCCAGCTCTGGGGCTGCCGGACTTGACTAAACCTTTTGAATTCTTTACACGTGAGCGACTGAATGTTGCTCTGGGGGTACTGGCACAGCACCTTGGAGACCAACGAAGAGCTGTGGCCTATTTCTCAAAACAACTAGACAATGTAGCCCAGGGTTGGCCAGGATGCTTTAAAGCTGTGGCAGCAACAGTCCTTCTGATACAGGAGGCCTGTAAATTCACTCTTGGGCAGCACATTGTTGTGTATGTACCCCATGCAGTGATAAATGTGCTGGAGCAAAAGGGGGGACACTGGCTCTTCCCTAGCAGGATGCTCAAATACCAATCTCTGTTGTTGGAACAAGATGATGTTACTCTAAAGACAACTTCTGTGGTAAACCCTGCAATGTTTTTATCATCCACGTTACTTGACAGTGTGCCTGAGCATGATTGTTTGCAGACAATAGAGGAAACTTATTCCAGCAGACCAGACCTGAAAGATGCACCTTTGAAAGATCCAGACTGGGAACTGTACACTGATGGAAGCAGCTTCATGAGAAACGGTAGGAGGATGACCGGTTACGCCATAACCACCTCAGACAAAATCATTGAGGCAAAAGCCTTGCCTCCAGATGTATCATCACAGAAAGCTGAATTCATTGCACTAACAAGAGCTCTGGAACTGAGTGAAGGGAGGAAGGTGAACATATGGACTGATTCCAAATATGCCTTCAGTGTTGTTCATGCCCACGGAGCTATTTGGAAGGAACGTGGCCTGCTGACTGCTCAAGGTAATGAGGTTAAGCATGCTAAACAAATTCTTGCACTTTTACAGAGCACTTGGAAGCCTACGGAAGTGGCTATCATGCATTGCAAGGGTCATCAAAAAGGGAAAACAGTCCCTGAACTGGGAAATCATTTTGCTGACAAAACAGGCAGGGGGATTGCAGAAAAAGGCATTTTTGCAGTGGTAGCACAGAAAGAGATAGATTTGTCATCATTTACCCCAAAATATGTTCAGAGGGATCACAAATTAATTAGGTTCCTTAAGGCTGAAATCAAAGAAGGTGGGTAGGCTGTTACCCCAGTAGGACAAATCGTAGTTCCACCCCTGATCCTTCGGGAAATAGCCCAACGAGAGCATGAAAGTACCCACTGGGGAACAGAAAATCTTTTAAAACATCTGAGGAAAGTAGTGATAGAGGTATGACTGATATTGTACAATCTGTAACAAGCAAGTGTGAAACCTGCTGTAAAAACAACCCTGACACAAGCAAGAGAGTTGTGTTAGGAGTGACAAAAACAGGAGATCTCCCAGGAGATTATTGGCAAATAGATTTTGCTGAGATGCCATGCAAAGAGAAATGCAAGTATATACTAGTAGACACCTTCAGTGGATGGCCTGAAACTTTCCCCTGTCGCACGAACACAGCAAAAAAAAAAATAATGAAAGCTTTGCTCAATCATATAATACCAAGATTTGGGGTTCCTTTGGGAATGTCATCAGATAGGGGACCACATTTTGTTGCAATGGTGGTTGAGGAAGTGTAGCGGGTTGGTGTTGGGGTCCCTCCCCTGCCATGGAGCCCTGGGAGAGGGGCCCTGGGGGGGAGACACGGGGTTTCCCTGCCCCTGGTCAGTCTCATTCCCCATTGGTTGGTTTGTGTTTCCCGGGGTGGCCAAGGACCCTGGGGTCCCGTGACCGGGAGTTCCTGAGCTGAGCCCTGGCCATGCGGCTGGAGAAATAAACATCCCTGAAACATCTACCACAAATCTGTCCATATATACTTCGGTTTCCATGGGACTCCTGGTTTGAAATATACTTGTTGCAGTAATCCCCGCAACGACAAACTGGTGGACGAATGCGGGCAAGATACCGATCCCTGAGGAAGATTCGTGAGTAAAATAACCACTCTAGACCTCTCTCTTCTCATCTTGGTTTGGATATTCTCTCTGGACTATGGAAGAATCGTGGGAAATGGGGCTCTCTGAGCCACAGAGAAAAATGTATCTAGAAGTAAAAGAAATCCTTGAACAACAAAACAAAAAAGTAGTGCAACTGGGAGATCTAGAACACTTTTTCATCTGGCTTTTCAAAAGGTTCCCCTGTATTTCTCGAGACTTACTTTTTGATATCGAACCTCCTGTATCTTGTGAGGGGTGTTTCTGGGATGAGATCTGGGATAAAGTATGGGATCAAAGAGAAGCTTGCCGTGCATACCTTATAATCAGGGAAGCCCTTGAGGAGCATTTGAACGGTCCCATTACCCCTAAAGCAGAGGATCCTACTTATCCCGTGGCTGAGGCCGCGCGGCCGCCATCCCGGGAGCACATGACTGCAGCCATGCCGGCGGAGGTGCCTGCGCTGGATGCGCCCGGCCCCCTCGGGAGCCCGCGCCTTATCGCGGACCCCATCCCTGTCTCGGGGTCCCCGGCCACGCGGCCGCGAGTGAGGGAGCGATGCCGCAGGCGCCGCGGGTGCCGTGGGCCACGAGCAGCCAGGAACCGGGCATCGGCGTGGCAGCCCGCTCTGAGCACACGGCTCGGAGAGCCCTGCGGAGGGAGAAGCGGCGGTTTCCACAGTGACACGAGAAGCCGCACAGCGCAGCGCCGAGCCGGAACGGGGCCGCACCCAAAGCAGCGTGGATTTTGCAGAGCGGAACCGCTCACAGGGCACGGGGCCGGCGGCGATGGCAACGCGGGGCCGCGCAGAGCCCGGACACGCGCCGGAGCAGCCACAGCATGGGGGCCCAGCCGAGACGTCGGAGTCGGCGAGGCGGCGGCCACGCGGGACCAGCAGCCACGACGAACACGCAAGCACGTGATAGGAGGAGTTATAGCCACGAAAGTCACAGGAACTGTGAAATGGTACAATGTACAAAACAACTATGGATTTATAACACGAGATGATACAGGGGGAGATCTATTCATCCACAGAACTGCCATTAAAAGGAATAACCCTAAAAATTACCTGCAAAGTGTAGGAGATGGAGAAGTTGTGCAGTTTGATATAGTGCAAGGAAAGAAGGGTTTACAAGCAGCAAATGTTACTGGGCCTGGGGGTATTCCAGTCAAAGGCAGCCGTTATGCACAGAATTATAAACAATATCCATCCCTGCAATTTCCCTACTCACAGCCTACTTCCCCCTTTTACCCTACACCCAATATGAACCCCTTCCTAAGTTTACCCTATCCCCATTTTATTCCTAATCCGTTTTTCACCCCATGGCTTCCCTATACAATTCCATTTCCCTACAATTCCTCTCCAGTACCGAGGGGGGGATGAAAAGGGGGAGGGAAGAAATTAAACCCTCTCCTGCCTCAGTTTCCCCACAGAGCATGCCCGGAGAGTTCTGTCTCCCTTCTGTCAGCCCTAAGATGTTCCAGAGAATCTGTTTGGACATTTAAAGACTCAGGAGGGTGGCTTGTTTTGTCTTGAAACTGTTCTTGTTATGTTTATCCAGTTGTTTTCATTCTCCTTTTATTAAAATAAAACGGGTGAGATGTTGGGGTCCCTCCCCTGCCATGGAGCCCTGGGAGAGGGGCCCTGGGGGGGAGACACGGGGTTTCCCTGCCCCTGGTCAGTCTCATTCCCCATTGGTTGGTTTGTGTTTCCCGGGGTGGCCAAGGACCCTGGGGTCCCGTGACCGGGAGTTCCTGAGCTGAGCCCTGGCCATGCGGCTGGAGAAATAAACATCCCTGAAACATCTACCACAAATCTGTCCATATATACTTCGGTTTCCATGGGACTCCTGGTTTGAAATATACTTGTTGCAGTAATCCCCGCTGCAACAGGTTGGGTTTGTAACCGGGCGGAAACTGCAAATTTAGTGTAGTGGTTTGGCCACAAATACTCATTACTGTTTACCTTCTGTGAGATAAGAATTAGGAGAAACGCAAAGCAGGCACAAAAGCTGAAAGAATATAAAGAAGTTTATTAACAGACCTAAAAGAAGAAAAAAAAAATTTTACCACACCTTCAGAACTCTCCTCCTCCCCCCACCTTCCTCCCTTCTCCACGTGACAATATAAAAAAACAACCCTTGAGATGTTCAGTCTGTTTACCACTTCCATAATAACCTTGTTCAGTCCATTTAGGAAGAGGAGTCTCTCTTGCCCATGCTATGAAAACATTATCACAACGAGACAGCTGCCCACTTCCAAATAACTTTGTTCAGTCCATTTAGGAAGAGGAGTCTCTCTGCTCGCATGCGAGTCCCTTCCCCCAACTTGCAGCTTTTCCCACCACTGCTTTTGAGGGTCCACTCTTGAAATTACTGGGGTACAATTTTAAGGTTGAGCCGTTCAGAAACAAAAGTTCTCTTCACCCATCTCTGGGAGCATTTCATCTCTAAGAACAGAGGCCCTTCTCCTTCCCTGGGAGCAAAGGGTCTTCCTCATCTTCATCTTTAGGACTATCTCTGGGAGCATCTCTAGGAACTGAGGTTTTCTCTTTTCCCATTTGGAGCAAAAGTCCTCATCTGGTCCATCTCTCCCTGTCCAAACTTCTCATGAAATTACAGCTGCGTCAGCATCTGCCTATCTCAGCACAGGTGCTGAGATCAGAAGTACGAGTTGAACACTCCAACCCCCCATGCCTTCATGAAATTACAACGAGTACTCTGATATAGCATAATTTTACAACCGAATTTCAGCTTTAAGCATCTCCTCTTTCTCTTCCCTCAGGTTTTCAGCTCTTCACAGCACTAAAAGGGTTAATCTCACCTAGGCCTTGCAGCTGGAATGTGTCTTATCGCTGTTGGTCACATGACCTCTGCCGGACAGCAGGGCAGCTTTAGCTGAATCTTGGCCGCAGTGGAGAGGAGCTGAGCCGCTCCGGCTCCAAACAGCAAGGCTGTGGAGGAAAGGGGGGGGGGGGGGGGCCGGGGGGTTCCACGGGTGGAAAAGGGCCCATCGGCTCCAGGATGGCCATGGCCCGGCCCGGCCTGGCCCGAGAAGGGCCTGGGCCAGGCCCGCCAGCCCCCGCACGGGGACCCCCAGCTGCCTGTCCCAGAGCCAGAAACGAGAGAGAGAGGAATCGCCTTCCCGAGGCCTGGTGTCGTCCCTCAGCTGCTGGCTAGGAGGGCCTGTGCAGAGACTGTCAGCTCTTTAGTGATTATCAGCTCGTGATTCCAGCTCAGCTCTGCAGGGCAGCTTCCCGGCCAAGCCAGACCAGAGAGAGAGACGAGAGGCTCGTGTGGCTGGTTCCGCACGGAAGGTAGCTTTATTGTTGGTCCCCTCCAGCGAAGGGGAAAGCCAGGAACGAGAGCTCTCTTTGTCCCTCAGGGGCAGAGGGCTCAGCTTTTATAGGGATACAGGGGATGGGTGAAGGCCAATGGGTTACAGAGGATCTGCATAGGGTCTCCTAAAGGATTGTGGGTCTGTCTTTTCTCGCCGTGACCAAAGAAGTGGTTGCCTTTCCAGGGAGTCCTCCTGGGTGATTACGAAATCTCTTATCTCAGCAGAGATCCCTCCACGTCAGGGACTGGGCATACCCCACAAGTTCCTATGAAATATATGGCAGGCCATACCAGGTTCCACATATCCCAGGGGAAATTCATATGAGAGGTAAAAATGATTTGCTGAAGTATTTAATGGCTCTGAGTTCCACTTTGCAGAAGCTCCAGAGATTCGTCGTGTTATCCAAACCAATAGGATGGGACACACCTGCTCATCCGTTCCAGCCTGGAGACTGGGTCTACATCAAGTGGTGAGATAGTGACCCCTTGCAAGCCAAGTGGAAGGGACCATTCCAAGTTTTGCTGACCACTTTTACTGCGGTCAAGGTTGCTGGCAAGGGACTGTGGATTCACTACTCCAGAGTGAAGAAAGCTTCTGCTCCCGAAATCACCAAGAAGACAGAGACTGATACAAATCAGAAAGATGCAGTTTAAACTATTTTTTACATGTTTGCTGTTTGCCCAACTGGTAACCATGGTTCAGGGTTCACCCCATGATTTGCATAAGACTGTGGTCCAAAATGTGTGCAGCAAAGATGAAATTGACAGGGTGGAGACTGGCTCAGCCATTTGGGATGGGGTTGTATTGGATATGTGGTGATAAGGCATGGAAAGTTATGCCCGTGAACAAAGACCAGGCTTGTGCTATTGGGGCTGTGGTCCCAAATATAACAATATTTGACCATCTTGAAAAACCAAATGAGAGGAGAAAAAGATCTTTAATCCCCTCATTGAACGTCCCACACTTTTCCATAGCATAATCAGAGCCCTCGTACCCTCTTACGGAGTGGTTGAACTAGAGAGAGCAATTGTAAACATCTCGGCTGTTATTGAACGTATTGAGAAGCATACTGCAGATGCAATTTCAGCCTTACAGGAGGAAGCTGACAGTCTGTCCCGTGCAGTTATGCAAAACAGGATAGCTCTCAATTTCATACTTGCCACACAAGGAGGTGTATGTGCTATTGTCAATACCACCTGTTGTTCTTATGTAGACCAAAATAGAAGAATTTAAAAAGATTTAGATGAAATTTGGAAGGGAACTCAAATTCTACATGAAGCAGCTTCTAGAAATAACACCTTAAAATTTGATCATATTTTTGATACCCTCACCTAATGGTTACCAAACTGGGCCTGGGTAAAAGAAATATTCATAATTGCTGTAATTGTAGTTATTATCTGTGTAATTTCCTGTGGAGCAGCCGGTTGTGTAAACCGGTTCTGCGGGTAAAGAATAAAGTAAAGTAGAGACTAGACAAGGTAGAGTTTTGTTAGTCTCTAAAAGGGGGGAAATGATGCCATGAAGATTTTTGCCTTTTCTTTTATACCCCTGTTATACCTTTTACAACTTCGGTATTCTTAGTGCTTTTTGCCTACATTCTTAGACTTGTTTGTCAGTCTAAGAGACTAAACATTTTAGAAGTTTCGTAGCTAGGGATCAGTGTGCCCCAGACCCCAAGGTCCTCTCCAGAACACATTCTGTAAACCAAGATAGAACCATCCAGGGGAAGGTTCCTTGGGGAGGGGCGCTCACTTGAGCCTCTCATTGGGGAATCTTTGATAGATATGCTAATTAGTAAAACCTATCACGTTATACCAGATCTTTTGGGGTGTGCATATTACAGGGTGTAGGAGCTTGGGTGGGTTGGACGGTCGGGACGGACAGAGACGAGAGATCTCTGAAGTCAGATCTTGGAACATGCGGTTTATTGCAAAGGGCGTGGGTACAGGGGCACTGCTTAGAGCTGCCAGCCGCAGCTCGGAGCAGGCCCAAGAGAGCAAGAGTGTAAGTGGGTAAGGGAGTAAGAAGAGTGGATTGGTCGTGAAGTCCTGGTTACAATACAATAAATCATCTTCTGTACTGAATATTCTAATTTTCACTAACCAATCTAATACAAGATACAAATCCTATAGCATTTACATACAGCCTATGAGAATTGTTATATTACCATAGAGTGTTACATCTTAACTCCTAAAAACTACTCTTTGGACCCCTTCTGCTGAGCTAGTAGGGTCTGCTCTGACCCTTGGACCTGCCTGCAAGCAGAGGGTATTGTTCAATCAAGAGGGGATTACCTTCAGTCGGCCATACCATTGTTTTCCAGTTGTTCAGTAACTAAGACTTGGTATCTCAAAGGTGGCCTTCATTTCGATGTCGCTTATAGTTTTCATATTCCCAAAATCTTTTGTCAGGCAATCATATTTATAAGGCTTTCCTGTTTCATCTTCCCCAACAACAGGGTGCATTTCGATGCATATGACCTGGATGTGTGCACCTAAGGGTCTTTAAAATAAATACCAAGGTAAAATCCCTTTTCCCCTTCTAACCATGTTTGACTCTTGATTTTAAGACCAGGAAAAGGCATCACTAGGAGAAGGAGATAGAAACAACAGTGGCTAAGCAGGGAGGGAGGTGGTTGCCCCCCTCTATCCCTCAACAGTTATATAGTAGGAGTACAGCCCCCGACTCTTTCCGTTCTTTTGTCCTGCCTGCATGAGTGATAGAAGGGATTCCTTGCTTTGTGTATGGGCATAAGAAGATTCCAACCCCACACTGGCTGTGGGTTTTAGCTCAGTGCGGATTTTGTGGAAGTCCGAGATTTTACAATTCTATTTATTCAGCAGACAGAGATCCATGCCCGGAGTGCTGGGAAAGCAAGGACCATTTTGTTTTAAAACTTTTCTGTGGCAAAGAGCACCAAATTCCTAAAATAGTGTGCTAGAAAAGGATTGGGAGGAGGTAGCAAAGACCTTTGAAGGGGATTTCAATTGGCAGTGAAGCAGGCCTGGCAGAAAGCATAAGAGAATTTATAAAGAGTGGCTTATACTCTATACGGGTGACCCGGAGTGGGTGGCACAGTATTTGAGTGAACTCAAACTCTGAACAGGATGGGAACCGGACAGAGTAAGGAAATCTCTAGAGCGAGCCCTCTTGGCTGTGTTTTGGCACATTGAAAGGAGATAGTAGGAACTGGAGGCACAGAAAATAAAAGAACTCTTGTAAAATATTGAACCCAGTGGTGGCCACTGTATAAATTAGAAGATGGAGCAAAGTGGCCACCTAATGGAACTTTAGATTATAATACCTTGCAACAGTTAATGCTGTTTTTGAGACGGGAAGGCAAGTGGGAATAAGTTTCCTACGCTGACGCATTTTTCTCTCTCCGAAATCACCTTGAATGGCAGAGAGATTGTGGAATTAAACCTCCCAGTGATCCTATGGTGTTAGCTCTTGAAACAGAAAATAAAAAAGCGGAGGAAGACTTAAGCAGTGTTGCTCATAGTGCAGTATAGGTCAGAGATGTACAAGGTCAGACAAAGTCTATCAGGCAGTGGCTCAGGGACAAGACGATGATAAACTAACTGATTTGCTTAAGCCTCCCCTTAGGAGATGG
Source organism: Coloeus monedula (assembly GCF_965178545.1). Classification (NCBI taxonomy): domain Eukaryota; kingdom Metazoa; phylum Chordata; class Aves; order Passeriformes; family Corvidae; genus Coloeus; species Coloeus monedula. The sequence continues at coordinate 2,594,212 of NC_138821.1, read as the reverse complement.
GAAGAGAATGCGGACTTGGAAGGAACACCAACGCCAACCCCCTCTCCCCTGGGCAGTCCTGTTTCGTCCCGAACCAGGAAGCAGGTATTGATGGCGCCCCTGTGAGAGGCAGTGGCACCTGATGGGAATACAATGTTGATTAGAGTACCTTTCTCTACTGCTCACCTGGATGTGTGGTATAAAGTTGCCAAAAATTACCCAAGTGATCCAGCAGGTATGACTGAACGCTTGCGACTCATAATAAAACAGCATAATCCAGATTGGGATGATATATAATTACTATTGGGTGGACTAACAGACATGGAGAAACAGTTAGTTTTGAAAACAGCAAAAGATTTGGCAGAGGATTATTAAAACAATTAGATGTAAAAGATTCCTTCCCACTCCAGGAACCACACTGGAGTCCGAATAGAACAGCCGAATTAGAGAAATTAAAAAATTGTCAAGAATTGATAGCAAAAGAGGTGGAAAGGGCCATTCCCAAAACCCTTAATTGGTCAGCTTTGTATGCAGTGAAACAGGGTCCTTCCAAGTGTTTCGGTTTGGGCAAATTTAGAAACATATCCTCTGAGAGAAGGCACAACCACCCCTCCCCCCACCAGGATCGGGAAAAAATAAATTTTCCTCGAAGGAAAGTGAAGGAGATAAAACTATTTATTTAACAAACACACAGGAAAAGGAAAATAATGCTAAATAATAAAAATCTTTCACTGTGGAGAAAAAACCTGGGAAAGTGTTAGAGTCCTCCCTTTGGTCTCCTCGGAGCTGGGGCTTGGCCCAGGGCCAGGCCCTCTGTGCCCGGTGGAAAGTCCTCCTGATGTGCTCTGAGGTTGAAAGCAGTCCAGTAGAAAAGGGAGAAAATCTGAAATTTCAGGGAAGGAAAAACAAAGTTCAACTCTCAGTCTCTCTCCGGAGAAAAAGCAACTGAAAAAACTGGCCAAAAGCTGACTGGGTGCAGCAAGCTGGGTGCCTCCTTGCTCCCCTGCGGCAGCTGGGAAAAACTGCTGTCTCTGTGTGACCTTGAACAAGCTGCAAACTGCTTTGAAAATGTTTTGCTCAGTTTTTCCTTCCCCCTCTCAGGCTCAGTTTAGAAGCATAGAAAGGCACAAAGTTAATTTCTGGGCATAGAGCAGCGACATGGGATACACATCATAAAGTCCCGCCAGAACACCAAGTCACCATCCGAATTCCTGGATCATCTGAGGGATGCAATGCACTGCAATATATCACTGGATCCTGAGACTGAGGTAGGGGTACAACAGCTAGTACCATTGTTTCTAGGACAATCCACAGGAGATATCAGATGTAAATTGCAAAAACTTCAGGGACCAGAGGGGAGGAACCTGGAAACTCTATTAGATGCAGCTTGGAGGGTATTCAGTAATTGAGAAGAAAGTTACAAGCAAGAGATGAAGAAATTAGTAGCAGTAGTAAGGGAAGGAAATAGGGAAAAGCCTAGACAGGGACCCCCCAGACAAGGACCTCCCAGACAGGGCCCACCCCGGCTAGGTAAAGACCAATGCGCGATTTGCAGGAGATTCGGTCATTGGAAGAAACAGTGCCCACAAAGAAGACAAGAAGGCTGCCAGAACAGAGGAGACTGAGAAAAAGGGAGGGTGGTTGCACACGTGAAAGAAGATTGAAGAGGACCAGGGGATTCTACTGTAGCAGATCCACTGGTTATAATGAAGCTAGGGGAAAAGAAAAAAGAAATAGACTTTCTGGTTGATACAGGGGCAGCATATTCGGTTTTAAATAAAGCTTTAATGCTTGTGGGGGATGACTACATTGTGGTACAAGGAGCAACTGGTCAATCTGAAAAAGCATATTTTTGCAAGCCACTGAAATATAAATTTGGGAAACAATGGGATGTGGATGCTAAAAGGCAGAAGCAGAGGAATTTTCCTGTGAAACTTTTTTTTCTCATAAGAAAGCAGTTAGAGAAATCCAGCTTCTCACAGCTTCTCTGTGAAAGCTTTCGTTCTCATGCGAACTGGATAGACAACAGTTTGAGAGAATGTAAACCATTTCTGCACCTGCAAGTTGTTGTGGGGACAGTGGAATTGTTTTTAGTCTTGTGAGAATAATATTTGGAAATGGGTGTCTTACTGCTCAACCTATCACCTTGAGAGGTAGTGGGTGAGTAGGCCAATCATGTAATTTCTTTATTGCGAACCACACTATAAAAGATGAGCTATTCATTAAATGACTTAGCTCTGCTTTGGCCATATCATCTGACCTGGACTTATGTTGTGATTTTCGCCGTTCTTTGAGGGATAACAGCGACAATTGGGTATTCACAAGTTTTTATATTTACCCAATCCTCCAAAAGCACTTTTAGGAAGAGATCTATTGGAACAATTACAAGCAACCATGTTCCGGTTTGGTCAAATTTAGAAACATATCCTCTGAGAGAAGGCACAACCACCCCTCCCCCCACCAGGTTCGGGAAAAATAAATTTTCCTCAAAGGAAAGTGAAAGAGATAAAAACTATTTATTTAACAAACACACAGGGAAAGGAAAATGATGCTAAATAATAAAATTTTGCTTTGGAGAAAAAACTTGGGAAACTGTTAGTGTCCTCCCTTTGGTCTCCTCAGAGCTGGGACTTGGCCCAGGGCCAGGCCCTCTGTGCCCAGTGGAAAGTCCTCCCAATGTGCTCTGATATTGAAGCAGTCCAGCAGAAAAGGGAGAAAATCCGAAATTCCAGGGAAGGAAAAAAAACGTTCAACTCTCAGTCTCTCTCCGGAGAATAAGAAGCTGAACAACTGGCCAAAAGCTGACTGGAAAAAAAAAACCTGCAAGCCAGGTGCTTCCTCCCTCCCCTACCACAGCTGGAAAAAAAGTCGCTATCTCTGTGTGGCCTTGAACAAGCTGCAAACTGCTTTGAAAAAGTTTTGCTCAGTTTTTCCTTCCCCCTCTCAGGCTCCGTTTAAAGGCATAGAAAGGCACAGGAATTAATTTCTGGGCATTGGCAGCGATATGGGATACACATCATAAAGTCACCCCAAGACAAACCATTACATTTAGGAATGAAGAAATTATTCTGGAGGTAAATGACCAACAGTACGTGGAAATACTGAGCCTAATATTAACAACTAAAGGCTCTACAGAGGAAATTAGAGAAGAGATCACGAGTTAAGTGTTTCCAGGAGTCTGGGCCACAGATGTACCTGGGAGAGCCAAAAATGCAACCCCAATACAGATCAAACTCAAAGAGGGAAAACAACCAGTTAGAATTAAACAATACCTCCTCAAAAAGGAAGACAGAGAAGGAATTAGCCCAGTAATTGAAAAATTCTTACAGTTAGGACTGTTAAAAGAGTTCCAGTCTGATTTTAACACTCCTATCTTGCCTGTCTGTAAACCCATTGGGTCTTACCGCGTGGTACAGGATTTACGGGCTGTTAACAGGATAACTGAAGATCTCTATCCGGTGGTAGAGAATTCTTACCCTCTGTTAACATGCTTAACACCAGAGTTAACTTGGTTTACCATTTTAGATTTAAAGGATGCCTTCTTTTGCCTCCCTCTCCAAGAAGTCAGACAGAAAATTTTTGCATTCGAATGGGAAAGCCCTAAGAGTGAGTGTAAAATTCAGCTCACACGGACGATGTTGCCTCAAGGATTTAAGAACAGTCCCACCCTGTTTGGAGAATGTTCCAGTTTGGCCAAATTTAGAAATATATCCTCTGAGGGAAGGCACAACCACCCCTCCCCCACCAAGTTTGGGAAAAATAAATTTTCCTCAAAGGAAAGTGAAGGAGATAAAACTAATTATTTAACAAACACACGGGAAAAGGAAAATAATGCTAAATAATAAAATCTCTCGCTGTGGAGAAAAAACCTGGGAAAGTGTTAGAGTCCTCCCTTTGGTCTCCTCAGAGCTGGGGCTTGGCCTGGGGCCAGGCTCTCTGCGCTCGGTGGAAAGTCCTCCTGATGTGTTCTAATATTGAAGCAGTCCAGTAGAAAAGGGAGAAAATCCGAAATTCCAGGGAAGGAAGAAACGTTCAACTCTCAGTCTCTCTCCTGAGAAAAAGAAACTCAACAACTGGCCAAAAGCTGACTGGGAATCAGCAGCCGGGTGCCTCCTCCCTCCCCTGCCGCAGCTGGGGGAAAAACACCTGCTATCTCTGTGTGACCTTGAACAAGCTGCAAACTGCTTTGAAAAAGTTTTGCTCAGTTTTTTCCTTCCCCCTCTCAGGCTCAGTTTAGAGGCATAGAAAGGCACAAAGTTAATTTCTGGGCATAGGGCAGCGACATGGGATGCACATCATAAAGTCACCCCAAGACAGAGAACAACTTGCAAAAGACCTAGAGTCCTGGGAAGCCCCACCAGGAGAAGGGAAGCTATTGCAGTACATAGATGAACTTTTAATAGCTACCCAAACAGAGGAAGCTTGCGTAGCTTGGACGGTAAGCCTCTTAAATTTTTTGAGACTCCAAGGGTACAGGGTATCTAAGAAAAAGGCTCAGGTGGTGAAACAGAAAGTGATCTACCTGGGCTATGAAGTTAGTGCCGGGCAACGAACCCTGGGGCAAGATCGCAAAGAAGCGATATGCCAAACCCCAAAACCCCAGACAGTGAAAGAGTTACAAAGGAGGCCACGTGGGCCTTCAATCAGCTAAAGAATGCCCTCATGTCAGCTCCAGCTCTAGGACTACCAGACACGAGTAAACCATTCTTTCTATTTTCCCATGAAAAACAAGGGATTTCCTTGGCAATACTAGCACAGGACCTGGGCCCATACCGACGGGCAGTTGCTTATTTCTCTAAGCAGCTAGATGCAGCAGCCAAAGGATGGCCTGGGTGCCTCAGAGCTGTTGCAGCAGTCGTGCTAAACATCCAAGAAGCACACATGTAGATACAAAAATGCTCCTAGCAAGGATTTTCTTGCTATTTTCTAAGTCCGTGAGAGACTTTTCTCTCTCACAGAAGACGTAGCAGAGTATGTAAACAACCAAGCCACCTGCAACCTTGGAAAGTCTTGTTTATGGTATAGTAGAAAAATATTTTGACAATGGATGTTTTAGGATTTTAGCCAATCACCCCAAGGGGTGGCTGATCCTTTGTCCAATTAGACTATGAAGAAAAAGTCTATAAAAGAGTTTGTAAAATAATTAAATAAATCAATCTTGCTGTACAATTCCTGCCTGCTGGACCTTCTCTCCTCCTCCTCCCTACGGCTGCGGGACATGGTGATATACCCTAGGGCCCAGGCCTGCGGTAATATTTGGTGACCCCGATGTGATCTGCACTCTCTGACGTGTCCTGCTGCTGCGAGCCAAGCCGAACTCCTCTAGAGGTACGCTGTTCCCCTTCCCCCCCGGGACCGGGAGGTCCAACGTGACTGAGAAATGGTGAACAGCGGCTCACAAACCGATGCTGTGGTAATGGTCTGGAAAGGTGTGTTTAGCACATTGCACACCTCCATTCCTGAAAACTCAGTTCGGGAATTATTAGATTGGGCTACCTTAAAAGGGATTTCCATGGACAGAGATACTGCCCTGGCCTTTGCCTCATGGCAGGAACTCGGCTGTGCTGTCTGGCACAAACTCCCATCTGGGTGCCCAGCAGTGTTAGAATTATACCAAACCTGGAGTTAGTTATTTATTCTGCTGACAGACCTTGACTGTAGCAGCAGAGCTGGCTCGCCTATTTCGGTGATGAGTGACAGAGGAATGTCTGAGGGGGTCCCCGCTGACCGGGCTTCCGGGGTAAATGATGGTGGATTCGGAAAACCCCCCCCGGCTCCACAGGAAGAGCCTGCGCCGCCTCACCCTGCAGAATCGCAGGACTCTGCGGCCCCCAGGGACCCCGCGCCAGCAGAGGTTGGGGTGTCGGGGCAGCAGGAGGGCACGCAGTATGTATTGCCACTCAGCTCGGCGGCGGCCACAGCTTATCCAGGGCCACGAATTAGCGGCTTAGCGAATTGGACCCCCAGAGTGGCTCCTAGCCCGGTTGCGTATGCACCAATAGAGCCAATATCGCCTGGATCTAACTTCTTGGCCGGCGTAGCGCCGGGCGTCAGCGTGCCGAGACTGCCTGGGTGTGGTCCGCTGCCCTCGTTGGCGCTGGACTATTCTGCGCCGCTGCAGAACCGAGCCATCGACCTTTTAATACAGCATCTTCCTTTCCTGACAGAGTTACCGAACATATCCCGAAAGCTGGAGGATCTGCTCAGCTTGCTAGAGCATCTGCTGCGGACGCCAGAGGCACCCTGCCGCACAGGGTGAGCCGGGCCCGCGCCGCCAGCACCGCCCGCGCCGCCCGCGGGGGACACAGCTCCAAACCAGGAAGCGGCGTGGTCAGCAGCGAATCTGGAAGTAGCGCTGCTGCAGGAAAACCCGGAAGCGGCGGCGGCGCTGAACGCAACCAGGGAGTGACAAACAGCAGCGGTTTTGGCAGTGGGGCCGAGTGTCAGCGCGGAGCAAGTAACGAGCGTGGCGCCGGGTGCGGCTGCAGCGCAAGGGCCAGAGACAGTGCCAAACGATGCCGCGGTGCAAGAGACAAGTGCGGCACCGTGCGCGGCTGCTGCCCCAGAGGCGACGGCAGCAGCTCCAGTACCGGTTCGGTCGGGACTGGCCAAGACGGCATCCCGTAAAGAAGCTGCTGTTCAAATTGCAGCCCAGCCAACTGCGGTCTGTGCTGTCTGTTCTGGCTCTAGCGAACTTTGCCAAAGTGCCCCTCTCTGTCCATCTCAGTTCGCTCCCAGCGTCTCAGAGTTGCCTTTGCCTGATGACTCATCGTCAGGCAGTGAGGCAGATGAGGTTCTGGCCCCAGGTCATAAGGCGGCTGTAGCCACGCGGCGAAGAAAAAGGCTGCGCCGGTCTCGCCCCTGGACCTTTCAGGACTGCACAGTAACAGTGCGTCCGACCCACAACAGTCACTGCTTAGAGTCAATTAAGATGTGAGCATTGGAGGAGGGTGACTGGAGGTTATTAGAAACACTTGGAGTGCCAAATAGATCTGAGGATTCTGGGGGTAATCGGGAAGCTGTTACACTCCATCCATAGGCTGTGCCAGAAGTTCAGGATGGTAGTGACTCCCCAAAAGGGGAGATCCAAGCTTTCCCTGTGTATAAGGCTCTCCCAGATTCAGGTGAGTGTGATAAGCATGAGGTAATTGCTTGCTAAGTTGCCCAGGACCTCCAATCCAAGGTGGCACAATATGGGCTAGGTTCTTCTGAGGTTATGCAGATAATAAGGGTGATAAATACAGATTTACTTTCTCCATTTGATATCAGACACTTAGGTCAAATTCTATTTCAACCTGTACAATTTACAGTTTTCGAGAAAACCTGGTGAAAGCTGGCCGACAAGGCTGCATTAGCAAATATGCAGCTCCCTGCTGCCAATCCTAGATGGACAGCAGGAGTGGATGCTTTGATGGGGACTGGTCCCTTCTCTGATCCCAGTCTACAGGGTAACCTGTCCTCTAGCGTCCTGCAGCAAGCTCAACAGGTCGGCATGGCTGCCCTGTTGAAAACCATAGAGTTGTCTGCACCCAGAAAGCGATATACTGAAATAGTACAAGGCAAATCAGAGTCATTCCTCTCTTTTGTAGAGAAAGTCGCTGCTTCTCTCGAGAAGCAGGTTGAGGATGACGGGTTAAGACAGATATTGTTAAGGCAGTTAGTGAGAGATAAAGCAAATGAGGAGTGCAGAAAAATCATAGATGCCTTACCAGGGGATCCTGAGGTACCAGACATGGTCGAAGCCTGCGCTAAGGTGGGATCTGGGAACCAGAGAAGGTCTGCTTTGGCTGCGTTCCTGCAGCCTGTTCACGCATCCTCTGGTCGTGAACCACAGCAACCAAAACAGGTGAAAAAACGGAAGCGGCCTAAGCCGAGCCAAAAAGAGAACATACCGATCCCCCAGTGCGAAAGGTGTGGCAGGCCAGGGCATTGCTCTGACTATTGTAGATCCCAGACTCATGCCGATGGTCGGCCATTGTCGGGAAACTTCTGCTGGGGTGCAAGTAGGGGGAATTGCTCTCCTAACGCAACCGGGGGCTTGAAACCACAAGCCCCGGCATGCCCTCAGGCAGAGAGGACGCAGCGTTAGCCTCCACAGCGTCCTTGCTGGACGGCTCAGTGGAATCAGCGTGAGATGGGTGCGTGCACGGGCTCCTCCTCAGAGGAAACATGTCGGGCAGCCGGTGGAATGGCTCGCGTTAGCCCGGAGGCAAAGAAGGTGGGAGGGGCTTCTGGTGTGAGTTCCAACAGGTTTATTTGCAGGAGGGACCAGGGACCAGCAAAACGCCCCGAGGAGAAGTGGGCTCGCCCCTTTATGGGGGGGTGGAGCAAGGCAGGGAAAGAGAAAACAACCAATGGGGTACAAGCAGAGGGGAGGATACAATTTTTCAGAACAAATGGGGAAAACAGGGAGGCAGGAGTCATAACAGGGAACCAATTAATAACTAAAAAAGGGAGAACTTTCTGGAACAAGAGGAAGTAATTTAGGATTGGGAGCCACTCAGGAGGAGGTAACCTAGATCTCAGTGATCTCTTCTGGTGACTGACATGTGATGGTTTCAGCCTGAGAGCAGGCTGAGCCACCCCAACATCTCCCCCTTCTTTATTACGTTGCAATGAGGGGAAAGGCTTAAGGGATTTCAAAACCAAACACTTAAAAATGGGAAAGGCTAATAAAATTAACAACTCCATAAAGAAACCCCATACAATGTCCTTGATAATTGAAGGAATCCAGCTACTGGAGCTCCCAGTGTACAGGAGGAGCTGCAGCAGCAGGTTGGACAGCAGCATGTAGGATGTCATCAAGCAGTTATGGGAGATAACTTTAGGGACAGTGTAACATAAATAAAATTAATACAAATACAATCAACTTAAATAACAATGGCTCCCTTGGACTCCCCCTCTTTCAAAACAAAGGGCTACTTAGGGGAGGGAAACACATTAGAGAAGGTGGGAAAGGGAATGTTTGTATTTGCAGCCTGGGAGGAGAATTTCTTGTTTATTCAGGAGGTCTTGTTTCTCCTCCTTTTCCAGGCTGTGGAAGCTTCTTTCCTTTGCCTGGCTTCTGCAGGTGGTTTCAAAAAGGGTTTGATCCACTTCCCAGGGATCCATCTTGGACCCTCTGGGGTGGAAACACACCCATAGCCTCTACGCTGGGTGACTAGGGGGTACGGGCCATGTATCTGTAAAGTGTCAGGGTCCTTTATTAGGACCTCAGGTCTCTCAGTTAGTTTATGTTTGGCAGAGTTTGTGAAGTGTCTCAGGATGGGAGGATCAGGTTCCTCATAGGAACAGTTTAAAAAGTTCAAAGTGAACAACCCTTTGGACAGTCTTATGGTGGGGGCAGAGATCTCATTGCCACCCTTTTGTTGTTCAAGCAGTCTTTTTAGTGTCTGATGTTTCCTCTCCACGATGGCTTGGCCTGTGGGCGAGTGAGGGATGCCAGTGATGTGATCCACACCCCACTCACTCATGAATCTGTTTAACTCTGCAGAGGTGTACGCAGGGCCATTGTCAGTTTTTAATTTATTTGGTGTCCCCAACACAGCGAAGGCCTGTACCAGGTGGTTGATGACATCTTTGGCCCTCTCCTCACGGTGGGCTGAGGCAAAGGTTGCACCAGAAAAGGTATCCACAGAAATGTGAATATATTTCTGGCGGCCAAATTGGGGGAAGTGGGTGACATCTGTTTGCCATACCTCACAACTGGCCAGGCCTCGGGGGTTAACCCCCTGACCTAATGATGGAAGCTGATGTTTTTGGCAGTTGGGGCATGTTGCCACAATGGCTTTCGCCTGATCTCTAGTGAGGTGGAACATCCGGACGAGAGCTGGAGCATTTTGATGGAACATTGCATGGCTCAGCTGGGCTTGCTGGAATCTGTTAGGCAGATTCACTAGCTTGATGGGCATAGCTAGGGCATCTGCTCTCCTGTTCCCTTCGGCAATAAATCCTGGCAGGTCAGTGTGTGACCTCACATGCATTACATAAAAGGGTTGCTTTCGGTGGGAGACAATTTGGATTAGTTCGAAAGCAATTTATAGATTTTTGGATTTGCCACCTCTCTGAGCGATGCTCTTTCTGCTCTGGACACCACTCCTGCTACATATGCGGAATCTGTTACCAAATTAAAAGGTTCGTTGAACCGCTCAAATGCTCTGACCACTGCGGCAAGCTCCACAGCCTGCGGTGATCCTTCAACCACCTGCACATCAGACTCCCACTTCTGAGTGCAAGGATCCCTCCAAGCGATGACAGATTTGTGAGATGCCCCCGAAACATCCGTAAAGATCGTCAGAGCATTGAGGGGTTCACGACTCTGAATTTCTTTTGGAATTAATTTAAAGGCCGAATTGAACAATTTGTGTTTCGGGTTGTGAGCCGATATTTGTCCCGAATAACTATCAAAGGCAAATTGGAGATGATTGTTGTTTTGAAGGAGATGGTCCAGTGCATTGGTTGTTAGTGGCAGGTAAACACATGTGAAATCACACCCTGCAAGGGTACAGAGGCGAGACCTAGCCTTTATCACCAACTGAGCCATGAGCTCCTGTGGCGTGGTAATACTTTTGGACGGCTGGTGCGAGAGGAAAACCCACTCAATAATCAGAAGGGGATCCCTCTGCACCTTGTCCCACTGGAAAACCAGCCCATGGAGGTATGGCATTTTCCCCAACACTATGAACTGAAAGGGCAGACCTGGGGCATAACGATGGGCTTGGCGAGATGACAGCGCCTCCTGGACTTTGATGAGGGAGTTTCTTGCCTCTTCTGTCAACTGCCTCGGGGATTTGAGATCCTCGTTCCCACAAAGCAGGTTGAACAGAGGGGCAAGGTCCTCAGTCGTCAGTCCCAGAGGCTCCCTCACCCAGTTGATGGACTCGCAGAGTTGATGGAGTTCCTGCAGAGTCTTGGGGTTATCATTGATCTTTAATGGTTGGGACACCACCGTCTGCTCCTCAATTTTGAGTCCTAGATATTTAAAAGCTGAGGTCTTCTGGACCTTTTTGGGATGGCTTTCGAATCCATCAGCCTCTAAAGCCCTGATTACCTCCCCCAGAGTCCAGTCCAGGTACTGCTGCGTGGGCGCACACACCAAAACATCGTCCATGTAGTGTAGGATCACAGCTCTAACTGTCTTTTTCGGGACAGGGGACAGAATGTGAAAGACATACCACTGGCAGATGGTGGGTGAGTTTTTCATGCCTTGCGGCAGAACTTGCCAGTGGTAGTGCTGCATGGGAGCCTCTCGGTTGAGGGAAGGCACCGAGAAGGCAAACCGGGGCGCGTCGTCCGGATGCAGGGGGATCTGGAAGAAGCAGTCCTTGATGTCTATGTCTGCTAGCTTCCACTGCCTAGGGAGCATAGAGGGTGATGGCATTCCAGGCTGCAGGGGTTCCATGTCCTCAATGACCTCATTAATTTTCCGCAGGTCGTGAAGGAGTCTCCACTTGTCTGTCCCCGGCTTCCAGATCACAAAGACCGGGGAGTTCCAAGCGCTGTTGGAAGGCTCAGTGTTCCCCTTCCGCAGCTGCTCCTCCACGAGTGCAGTGAGCGCTCTCAATTGGTGTCCTTTTAAAGGCCACTGATCCACCCAGACCCTTTTATTAGTGAGCCAGTTCAATTTCTGGATGGGGCGCTCTGCAGTGGCCCCTACTAAAAATCCCAGGGTTGAGATGGGATCTCAACCCGGGCTCCCCACTGAGACATGAGATCCCTGCCCTACAATGTAAACCCAGAGTCAATAACAAATGGATTGACTGTTGCAATCCGCCCCTCTGGACCCTCAATCTGGACAAGCTGCTTGCTTCTCTGGGCAGCCACGGATCCTCTCACACCAGTAACAACACCTTCTGCCAGCTGCAACCCCCAATGTTGTTAGAGGCAATGACCGTCACGTCTGCCCCCGTGTCCATCATCCCTGCTAGGCTGATGTCCGAGTCCTGGCATGAAATCTTGCAGCTTAGCATCAGCTTATCCTCCCCTACCACCTCAGCCCAAAAGACAGATGGGTTGTAGTTTTCTGGTGAACTTCTGGGCATGAGGATGGCCTGGGCGAGAACCTGGCCGGCTGCAAGAAAGAAAGGCGGGTGAATACATCGGATGTTAATTGTAAAGAGTCCTTGTGACCCTACTTGGACGATCTCTGGTGTTATTGAGATCTCTGGTGGTGTACGCGTGGTGTCTCCTATAACAAACAAGCAGCAGTCTTTCAGTCCTTCGCAGCTCACGAGGACCCGTTGAGGTGTGATGGAGTCCATCGTGGTTGCAGTAGTGGTAGTCACAGTTTTCCTGGTTGCAGCTTCTTTATTTATGTCGTCACGTGGGGCCGCAGATTCGTGCTGGGTCCTCAGTTTCCTGGCTGTACCTCTATGGGAGTGGGTGATGCTACTTGCCCTGGGGAAACAGCTCGGGAACTTTGATTAATTGGGGCTGGAGCTCTGCAGTTCCGGGCCACGTGTCCTGGCTTGCCACATCTGTGACAAGTCCAGGTTCTGTTTGTCATCCTCTTGTCCTGAGGTGCCGTTGCCTCAGCGGCACCCGCAGCTCCTACCACATTCCCCCTCATTTTTAAATTTGGTTGGCCAATTGGAACTAAGGTTGTGCAGTGTCGAATCATCTGCTTTAACATTGGTGGAGGACCAAGGGTCATAATCACTCTCTTACAAGGTTCATTTGCATTAGCTTTTGCTATTTGAATGATTATGCTTTCTCTAATTCTTGTATCTTCCACTTGCTTCACCACCACTAATTTTAATTTGTCAATAAAGTCAATAAATGGTTCATTTGGGAGTTGCCGAATTTCAGTAAAATTTAGTAGAGGCGCCGATTTAGGGGGCATCATTAAAAATGCTTGCTCCGCCGCATGTTTAACAGCATTTAAGACCGGCTCTGGGGTGTTTCGGGCCTGGTCTTGTGGCTTGGCAAGCAACCCCTCACCGGTAAGGTGGTCCATGGAAACCCCTGCGTTATTAGGGTCTTGCAACAGGATTGGGAGGACCTCTCTTAGTTGCTTTCTCCACCCGTCATCGCACAACTCAAATTCCGCTGGAGAAAACAAGCAGGAAAAAATGCTTTGGAGGTCTGCTGGGACCAACACTGTATTAGTGAGGGTGGCCCGCAGGAGATTCCGGAAATATGGACTCTCCCTCCCAAACTCCTTCTGGGCTTTACAAAGTTCTTTGAGCCCAGCAGGGTCAAAGGGTTTCCAGGTGGGGTTGCCGCCAGCTCGGTTATAAGTATCCGGAGCGGCGAAGGGACCAGAGGAGGCTCCCGGTTCCGGGTTCAAGATGGCGTCGGTTCCGGTTTCCACAGCGGACTGGAAAGCGAGGTGTGGGAACCAGAAGGCTCCTCCCGGCTGAGGACAAAGAGGAGTGGCCACGGGAAGGGCGGGGACTCCCGACGCAGGGGGCGGGACCCGACGCGAAGGAGGAGCTCACAGATGTCACGTTAGGAAGGGGCGGGGCCAGGACTGGGCGAGGAGGAGGGGGGAGAAGAGGATTTTGGGAAGAAGAAGGAAAAAAGGCGGGCTGTGCCATGCGGTCTCCTCCATTTTGGGGGAATGCAGGAACAGCAGGGAAAGGGGACAAAACGGTGGACGAAGAAAAGCCTTCGCCGTCATTTTCAGGGCATTAAAACTGGGAACCGCTTTTTGGGAGAACAACTGGGGAAGAGGGCATAGGAGAGCGGGTTTGGGTAGAAGCCGAAACAGCCTGACCAGAGCTACTTCGGCAGGGCGGCTGAGAGGATCGAGGAGAGTCAGGGAGACCGTGGCAGCCCTGTGCCTCTGGGCATTTTACAACTCCCGGTCTTCTCAGCGACGGGGTAGTGGGATGAGGAACGCGAGGGGGGGAAAGAGGGACTTGGGAAGAACTGGGGAGAATTCGGGGCTTTTCTTTTATTTTCCGATTAGCTTTGTGTATATCTCTCAAAGCCCAGACCATGTAGAGAAACCTCTCTCCAGAGGGATCTCTCCTTTGGTTTAATTCTAATATTTTGTCCCCCACAAATTGCCAAAAGGTGGCTGACTTCAAATTAGCAGGGGACATCCTGGGAAAATAAAAGAACAGCCACTTAACAAACCTTTTCAAAAACCCCTTTGATGATTTTAACCCACAATTCTTCAAGGACTCCCCAACTTGGAGATAAACCTCCCGCTGAGGCTGGGAAAGCTTAGCTCCCATCTTAAACCTCAGCCTCAACTTCACCCACCACTGGCAAAAAGGAGAAATTAAAAATAATTTCCCAGGGGCTGGGAATCACAAGAATACTCACAAGAAGACACAGGCATCCGGTCCTGGAAACAAAAAGGCACGGTTGGGTCCTCCGGGTCAGGCTGTTCTCCTGGCAGGAGTTGGCAACCTCCTCTCGGAGCGCGGCTTTTAAAACAGAGCACGCTGCCGCGAGAGGCATCGGCGGCTCCGAATCGCTCACACTCGCAGCCTCCTGGCAGCGAGGACGATGCAGGAACGCACGTGTGTGTCGTCCCTGTTCGGTGCACCAACCTAACGCAACCGGGGGCTTGAAACCACAAGCCCCGGCATGCCCTCGGGCAGAGGGGATGCAGCGTTAGCCTCCACAGCATCCCCGCTGGACGGCTCAGTGGAATAGGCGTGAGATGGGTGCGTGCACGGGCTCCTCCTCAGAGGAAACACGTCGGGCAGCCGGTGGAATGGCTCACGTTAGCCCGGAGGCAAAGAAGGTGGGAGGGGTTTCTGGTGTGAGTTCCAACAGGTTTATTTGCAGGAGGGACCAGGGACCAGCAAAACGCCCCGAGGAGACACAGGCTTGCCCCTTTATGGGGGGGGAGCAAGGCAGGGAAAGAGAAAACAACCAATGGAGTACAAGCAGAGGGGAGGATACAATTTTTCAGAACAAATGGGGAAAACAGGGAGGCAGGAGTCATAACAGGGAACCAATTAATAACTAAAAAAGGGAGAACTTTCTGGAACAGGGGGAGGTAATTTAGGATTGGGAGCCGCCCAGGGGGAGGTAAGCTAGATCTCAGTGATCTCTTCTGGTGACTGACATTTGATGGTTTCAGCCCGAGAGCAGGCTGAGCCACCCCAACACTCTCCTATGCAGTCTCTACCCCAGAGAGTGGCACAGGTACAGGCACAGGCCTACTCAGCCACCCTAGAGACGGCACCCAGGGATCAGACGGGTTTTAGGTCCACACCGCAGCCGCAGTTGTCTTAGACTCTAGCGGTATTTATAAGGTTCCCTTGGATGCATATGGACCCTTAGCCCAGGGATCCAGTGCAATGCTGGTGGGAAAACCTGATGTTGCCCATCAAGGAATCTTAGTGCACTCAGGAGTTATTGACGCTGACTTTAAAGGTCAGATTTGTGCTATGGTCTCCATGCAAAAACCACCTGTAACTATTCCTGAAAAGACCTGCCTTGCTAAATTAGTGCCTTTTAAGTCTTGTGTCCCCAGGATAGAGCAACCAACTCACGAAGATAACGGCAGTGGATCTACGGGACTTCCGCAGGCCTTCTGGACTGCAGACATCTCTGACCAAAGGCCACAGATGACATGTACCCTGATCCTGCCGAACGCCCGTCCACCCCGGACTCAGCTTCGAGGTTTGATTGATACAGGTGCTGATGTAACGATCATCTCCTTCTCTGCATGGCCTCCCTCATGGCCTTTAGCCCCGGTGGGATCGGCCATTGCAGGATTAGGAGGAGCCCCACAGAGCTTTTTAAGCGAACGGCCTGTGGTGGTGAAGGACTCAGAGGGGCACACAGCTACGATTAGGCCTTATGTTGCTACCACTTCCCTTAACCTTTGGGGACGGGACGTGTTGGCAGCTTGGGGTGTACGGATTGGGACAAATTTTTAGAAGGGGTCACTGTGCATAAGGGTGCACAATATCCTACACTGCCTTTGAGGTGGTTCATGAACACACCAATCCGAGTCAGACTCTGCTCAGTTAGTTGAATTAAGAGCTGTTACCATGGCTTTTCAATGATTCTCACAGGAACCTTTGAATTTGGTTGCTGAGGCCGATTAGAAAAAGCTTTGTATACAATTAATCACTTTACAGTGCCACAAAATTCAAATAATCCTGTTATTCTGAATCATTTTTTCTCATTGCAGTCTGCAGGCAGGAGACAACTGCCCCGGGCAAAAGTCTGGGTACGGAATTTACTCACTAACCAGTGGGAAGGCCCTCATGAGCTTATCGTTTGGGATCGTGGCTATGCTTGCATTTCCACAGATACTGGGGTATGGTGGCTACCTTCAAAATGTGTTCGCCCTGACCTACGGCACCAGAGGCAGAACAGGCAACCTCCAAATGATGACCAGAACGCCAACCATCCAAATGGCGACCAGAATGTAGATCATCAGCCTAATGACTCTTCTGATGATGACCAGGATGTCGACCATCAGGCAGATGGTCGTTCTACAAGCAGAGACTGGGATGGTCCTTCCACAAGCAGAGACTGAACTTTAAATTTCTTGTTATGGAGTCAGATAGTTAAAGCCTTAAGGACACATTTAGAATTAATAACTGATGTAGATTTCTATTTAGGATTAATAGTAGGGTTGCTATCTTATCAAACAAAAAGGGGGAATTGTAGGTACAAAAATGCTGTTAGTGAGGATCTTCTTGTTATTTTCTAAGTCCATGAGAGATTTTTCTCTCTCACAGAAGAGGTAGCAGAGTATGTAAACAACCAAGCCACCTGCAACCTTGGAAAGTCTTGTTTATGGTATAGAAGAAAAATTTTTTGACAATGGATGTTTTAGGATTTTAGCCAATCACCCCCAAGGGGTGGCTGATCTTTTTTCCCATTAGACTATGAAGAAAAAAGTCTATAAAAGAGTTTGTAAAATAATTAAATAAATCAATCTTGCTGTACAACTCCTGCCTGCTGGATCTTCTATCCTCCTCTTCCCTATGGCTGCGGGACATGGTGATATACCCTAGGGCCCAGGCCTGCGGTAATATGCGCAAATTAACCTTGGGTCAGAAAATGACTGTGCTGGTGTCCCATATGGTGTCTGCGGTGCTGGAAGTGCAAGGCGGGTACTGGCTCTCCCCACAAAGGTTCCTGAAATATCAAGCCATCGTTGTGGAACAAGATGATGTAGAAATAGTGGTAACTAACATTGTCAACCCAGCTTCCTTTCTCAGTGGAAATCAAGGGGAACCAGTATGCCACAATTGCCTGGAGACTATCGAAGTCACCTACTCCAGCCGCCCGGACCTGAAGGATACCCCTTTAGATGACGCAGAGACCTGGTTTACTGATGGGAGTAGTTATGTCATCAGTGGAAAACAATATGCTGGGTATGCAGTTACCACCTGCCGGGAGGTGATAGAAGCTGGACCCCTGCCAACAAACACCTCTGCACAAAAGGTTGAAATATTCGCCCTAACCCGTGCCTTAGAGATAGCAAAGGGAAAGAAAATAAACATTTATACAGACTCAAGGCATGCATTTGGGGTTGTACATGCACACGGGGCCATTTGGAAAGAAAGAGGACTGTTAAATTCGCAAGGAAAAAGCATCAAGCATGCAGAAGAAATAAGGCAACTGTTGGAAACAGTCCAGCTATCTGAGAAGGTAGCAATCATGCACATTAAGGCACATCAAAAGGTGAGCTCAGAAGTGGAAGAAGGAAATGAACTGGCAGACAGAGAGGCAAAAGAAGCAGCAAAAGGTGAGGTAACAACGGCTGGAGCCTTGATCCCAGATGGACAACTTTCCCTAGAGGGTAAGCCAACATATAACAAAAAGGACAAGAAATTGATTAAAGATGAAGCGGGAACATTTAACTAAGAGGGATGGGCTATCACCTGTAGTGGTTTGGTCCAAAATACTCATTACTGTTTATCTGCTGTGAGATAAGAATTAGGAGAAATGCAAAGCAGGCACCAAACTTGAAAGAATATAAAGTTTATTAACAGACCTAAAAGAGGGAAAAAAAAAAATTATACCACACCTTCAGAACTCTCCTCCTCCCCCCACCTTCCTCCCTTCTCCCACTGACAATGTAAAAAGACAACCCTTAAGATGTTCAGTCTGTTTACCACTTTCATAATAACCTTGTTCAGTCCATTTAGAAAGAGAAGTCTCTTCTTGCTCATGCTATGAATGAAAACAGTATCACAACGAGACAGCAGCCCACTTCCAAATATTGTTCAGTCCATTTAGGAAAAGGAGTCTCTCTGCCTGCATGTGAGTCCTTTCCCCCGACTTGCGGCTTTTCCCGCAACTGCTTTTGAGGGTCCACTCTTGAAGTTTTTTTGGGGTACAATTTTAAGGTTGAGCCGTTCAGAAACAAAAACAGAGGCCCTTCTCCTTCCCTGGGAGCAAAGGGTCTTCATCATCTTCATCATTAGGACTATCTCTGGGAGCATCTCTAGGGACTGAGGTTTTCTCCTTTCCCATTTGAAGCAAAAGTCCTCATCTGGTTCATCTCTCCCTGTCCAAACTTCTCATGAAATTACAGCTACGTCAGCATCTGCCTATCTCAGTGCAGGTGCTTTTGCTTACGAGTTGAACACTCCACCCCGCATACCTTCATGAAATTACAATGGGATACTCTGATATATCATAGCTTCACAACAGAATTTCAGCTTTAAGCATCTCCTCTCTCTCTTCCCTCAGGTTTTCAGCTCTTCACAGCAATAAAAAGGGTTAATCTCACCTTGGCCTTGCAGCATTGCAGCTGGAATGTTGAATTTTTCTTATCGCAGTGGAGAGGGGGGAGAGCCAAGCCGCTCCGGCTGCCCACGGCAAGGCAGTGGGGGGGGGGGGGGGGGTTCCAAGGCTGGAATAGATCCATCGACTCCAGGATGGCCGTGGCCCGGCCCGGCCTGGCCCAAGCAGGGCCTGGGCCGGGCCCACTGGCCCCCACACGGGGCCTGCAGCCACCTGTCCCAGCACCAGAAATGAGAGAGAGCTTGGAGGGTGAGTTTGCCTATTCTTAAATGTGGATCACAGAGGTGTTCACAACTTTAAGTGGCTTAGATAATTGTCCATATTCAGACTGGCCAGCTGATAGGTTCTATCAGTTCCCAGAGGAAACTGTAAGCACCCCTTAGCAAGGACATCCCTTCCGGGACTATGCTTGCTAACCTATGACACACCGCAGAAGGAAAATTGGTTATTCCCTCCCATTTGCTATGGTCACTAGTAAGAGAGGAGCACCAGAAAACGCATTGGGGAACAAATGCCTTTTATAACTATTTAATTGGGAAAATTATAGATAGAAATTTATACGAATCTGTTGTGCAGGTAACCTGACAGTGTAACCTTTGCCTCCAGACTAATCCCAAGAATACCCCCAAATCAAAATTGGGTCGAATTGGAAGGGGCCATGGGCCTGGACAGCAGTGGCAAATTGATTTCACAGAACTTCCGAGAAAAGGGGGGTATCGATATTTGCTAGTGTTGACAGATACTTTTTCAGGATGGCCGGAAGCTTTTCCTACTAGAACTGCTAAGGCTCGAGAAGTAACCAAAGCATTACTACAAGAAATAATACCGTGCTTCGGAGTTCCAGCCACAATATCTTCAGACAGAGGACCACATTTTATTTCAAGGGTGGTACAACAAACTAGCCATCATTTAGGCATAGATTGGGAACTCCACACTCCATACCACCCCCAGCCAAGTGGTCAAGTAGAGAAAATGAATCATTTGATTAAACAGCAAATTGTGAGATTGAGGTAAGAAGCTAACCTACCCTGGCCCCAATCTCTTCCACTTGCATTGTTACGAATTTGGACCAAACCCAGAATTGAAGAAAAGCTAAGTCCCTTCAAAATACTTAATGGGAGACCATATGGGGTACAGAAAGGAATATCTACCCAAATTGGGGAGGAGACGTTAACCACCTATATGATTGCTTTAGACAAACAGCTTAGAGAAATTGAAAAACATGTGGCTGGAACCCGAAGTCGAGGCTTGGACAGTCCTGTACATGACATTCAGCCTGGAGATTATGTATATGTTAAGTCTCTTACAGAAAAAACTCTGGAACCACAGTGGGAAGGACCATTCCAGGTGCTTCTCACCACTTACACTGCAATTAAGATCAGAGAACAGAGTGCCTGGATTCACCACACTAGGGTAAAGAAGGCTCCAGAGGCCCCTTGGAAAGTGACCCCTGGTGATGATGAACTGAAATTGAAGTTTACCCGAACAAAATGAAAATGTTATGGTGGCACACAAGTATAACCCAGAAAATTCTTTTTTTTTCACAGTTATAATTGTAGCCTTGAGTTGGGAAGTTATTCATAGGAGAGAAGACATGTGGTCCCATGCCTTTATGCGGTTCACTGGAGTCATGGGGAAATATTCTGATTTAAAGGATTTAAACCTACTGACTGTGGTCATGCACGGAAACCAAGTGTACACAAAGCAGGAATGGGAAAAACAAAAAACTTGGCAACTTCAGGGAACTGTAGGAGAAGAAATCAAAATAGGATGCCGAATGATTAACGGAACTACTCATAAAAAAGCAACCCAAATTAGTGTTTCAACTACTCCTACAGATAAACATAATGAAATCTGTAGTCATTCAAGTGAAGTAGATTGTTGGTATGATTTTACATTAGTACAGACTGTTGAAGTAGTTTGTCTTTGGGCCCAGGACAGTAATGGGCTCTCATTCAAATTCCAGATAAATACCATGGCTAGGCCTACTATAACCTACGCCGGCAATCGAATCCAAACCCAGGTCACACCACTTAAGCCTGAACTAAAGATTTATGAGATTGGCTCTTATGTAGTGAGGAAAACAGGCCAGCAATTATTGCTGTTTAATCCAGAGTGGTGTCTTAAGTGTGTAGAGCTACTAATGCAAATTAATATTTCTGAGATCCAACCAGCCTGCTCCCCTTTAATACAAATATCCTTTGAAGGGTGGACAGCCTGGCTGCAAAAGAAAACACCCCTCAAAGGCAGAATGAGGAGAGATCTGACTGGCATGCTGGGAACAGGACTGGGAGTTATAAATGGAGTTGATTCAGAGATACTGATGAATGAATTGGCCACAGCAACCAGTGACCTGACCAAATTAAACAGCCCCTACCAATCCTCCCTATTAGCATTAGGAAACAGTCAGTGGCAAGTATAGGAGAAAGTTTCATGAAGGATGTCTGGACTTCAGGCGGCTCTCTTGAAAGCTGTTTATTGAATAGGCGAAGTTACAGCATTTCAGGGAATGGGTATCCAGAGCCAGCCCTACAGCTGCCAGCTCCAGCTGTAGGCATACCTGAAGCCACTTTCTGTTCAAGTTACAAAGCATTATATATACTTTTCTTTTCAGAGTATCTTAACACATAACAACCAATAAGCACCATACACAATACCTTTACATTTCCCTATAGCCTATCATAACTACTACCATCACCATATTATAGTCATTATTATCCAATCACAAGAGTAAGTAAGTTACAATTTAAGCTTACAATGGAAAATTCTCAGACCTCTCTTTTTCTTCCTACATCGACATTTCTTGTTTGCCTGCCATATCTCTCTTTTTGATAAAGACATGTTTTCTATTTACTTATGCTCTTCTTGAGACTTATTTACTTGGTGAAAAACATGTCTTTGTTTGTAGTCACATACCTTTGTCCTATTCATAAAAATCTCCTTCCAACTCATCTCCAACCTTTGCCTTCTCAGTTACTCAGCTATCAGTGTTTCAGCAAAACATCTTTTTCTTTATATCAAAACTTGCTTCCATTTCTACCTCATCCTCAGTTTCTACATTCAGAGATCTTTCTGCCAAGCCTACATATCTGTGAAACTTTCTTACCAAACTTTCATCCTCCCCAACAGGCAAGTCTCAAAAATACTCCCAGACTTTGCAAAGACCAGTGACCTGGACCACAGACTGATATTAAACACACTTGGTGTAGCTCAAGACAGTGTCTCATTAGCCCTTGGCTGCATACAAGCCCAATTATGGATGCAGTCAACAGCTTCCTTAATTATAAAAGAAGGAAATTGTCTTGGTTTGAAAGACAGGTGTCTGCCAAAGAAGGCAGGAGTCTCCCTTGAAATGAAAAAGAAAATCCAACTCCCTTCCCTTTGAATTATAATTTCGAAATTAAGGGGCTTTCAGGCAAAGGTATGAGGAATAGGAATAACAGTTCTTTACTATTATATATATATATATATGTATAACAAGCCAAACAAGCAACAATAACTATGGCAGTAACAGCAAACAGAACCACAAACCCAGTGCACCTTCTCGACTGTCAGGCCCTTTCCCCTCGGGTGCAGTTACTGTCGCAGACGGAAAGGGCGCTGGCGGCTCCCAGTGCACAGGGCAGGTGCAATGGTTCCCCCGCGGCTGCAGGGGGTGCTCCAAAGCGAGCTCGGGGAGCATGCAGTAATGGCGGCTTGGGATCCTGGGAAGGGATGGAACAAAGGCTTCGCAAATCCCTGGGCAGCCAATCCCGGTGTCCGGCTGGACCCTCGGGAACAGCAGGCTGCAACAGCAGGGACGAGCACAAATCCCGGATGGCAGACGAGATGGATCAAACTCCGGAGCTGCGGTGGGAAACCCTGGGAGGTCTGGGCAGGCAGGACGTGCGGGGGCTACAGAGTAGCGAAGGCTCAAACGCAGCGGCAGGGGCAGGGAAAGAAGGGTTTGGGAATCCCGGGGTTTCTCCAGTAGAAAGAAGGCAGCCGAAAGCAGAAAGCCTGCAGTGCTGACAAGATGGCAGCAGACTCTCTCTTCCTCTGAATGCCGAGCACAAACCGCCCATACACCCAGGTGAAAGAGAGTAGCTTGTTAGACCGCACCCTCAATGGCTAGGTCCTTTGTCCTCCCCAAATACCCAGCAATTTGTTGCCCCAGCAACATATATGGGGAAAATTCCTCAAGAGGGAAAAAACCAGAAGGACAACTCCCAAAAACCCCAACAGAAATGAAGGTGTTTTCCCAATTGAAATCCTGGAAGCTGTTTGGAATAATGCTACTAAGTTAGAAAGAAAGCTCCAATCCTGGTGGACCTTGGTAAATTTCACTTATGACCCAATGACTAACATAGCTACTGCCTTTGTGCTTGCTATACCTAATGCCACAGTTTATGTAATTGTACTAGTTTGAAAACAATATAGTGGGAGGCACCAAGTCAGAATAACAATTTAATAGGGAAATAAAAGAAAAAAGAAAAAAAGGCAGAAAACACTGGGTTAAACTGACAGAGTCAGGATACGACCTGACACCCTGTTAGGGTGGTGGTAGCAATCCAATAAAATGGTGGCGGCAGTCCTCCTGAAGTGATGGATGTGGTTCTATCAAAGCAGTGATCCTGTAGAAAGGGCCTGCTCTTCCTCAGAAGGTTCAGTGGTGGCTATGTAGCTCCTGTCCCCTGGGAATCCAGTGGAAAGATTGTGTCTGGTGTTCAGAATCTCAGATTATATCCAGGACAGAATCCTTGGTTCCTCCCTCTGAGTGGAGCATCTCACAATGGGATGACGGGTCATGAGGCCAGGCATTGACGGGCTCATTAACAGAAGATAGTCCGGAGGGAGTTATCTCTGAGTCGTGCAGCATGGCATTGATGGGCCATTAACAGAAAGATAGTCCGGTTTCTTGGTTTGAAAGGCAGGTGTCTGCTAAGGAAGGCAGGAGCCTCCCCAGGAATGGCAGATGCAACCCCCCTTCCCTCCAAGTTATTATAATTTTGAAATCAAGGGGCTTTTAGGCAAAGATATCGGAAATAGGAATAACAGTTCTTTACTATTATATAGCTATATGTGTATAACAAGTCAAACAAACAACAATAACTATGGCAGTAACAGCAATCACAAACCCAGTGCCAGCCTTCTCGGCTGTCAGGCCCTTTCCCCTTGGGTGCAGTTCCGGTCGCAGCCGGCAGGGGCGCGGGCAGCTCCTGGTGAGCAGGGCAGGTGCGATGGTTCCTCCGCGGCTGCAGGGGGCGCTCCAAAGTGAGCTTAGGGGGCACGCGGCACTGGTGGCCTGGGATCCCAGGGAGGGATGGAACAAAGGCTTCACAAACCCCTGGGCAGCCAATCCCAGTGTCTGGCCGGACCCTCAGGAACAGCAGGCTGGGATGAGCACAAATCCCGGGCGGCAGAAGCGATGTATCCAAATGGGGAACCCCCCAGAGGTCTGGGCAAGCAGGGCGAGCAGGGCTACAATGCAGCGAAGGCTCAAAGCAACGGCGGGGGTGGGGTGGCCAGGGCTCGGCTCCCAGCATGGCAGGGAAAGGCGGGCTGGGGATCCTGGGTTTTCTCCGGCAGAAGGAAAAGGCAGCCCAAGAAAGCAGCCTCTCTCTCTGTCCAAACGCCGACCGACCGACTGACTGCATACGCAGGTGAAACAAAAGAGTAGCCAGATGCACCCCATCCCCTGGCTAGCTCTTTGTTTTTCATCAGTACCCAGCCATTTGTCCCCCTAGCAACACATATGGGGAAAATTCCCTTAACAGAAAAAAAAAAAGAGAGCTCCTAAAACCCCAACATTATCCACCCTGAGTTTTTCTCATACTAACATGTTACATGAAACTTTACCCTTTTAGCCATATAAATACATGCATCACCCGAATTATATGCATATATACATGCTGATACTGGTAAAAGTACAGAACCATGGGTAGTTCACCCTAAAACAAGGTCCCCTTGAGGTATGCATCAGGTCTCTCCATCCTTTTGCATCACCCACCAGGTGCAACCTGGTCCCTGAGCGAAGACAACCCCATGGATGGGTTTGCCTTTGCTCGAGGCAGAATTAACCCAAACAGTTTTTCCAATCATACCTCTCATGTGCACCACTGGAACCTTATCCCCATCTGTTGTTTGTAGGGGTTCAGATTGGGCAGGGCCTGCTCGCCTGGTGGAGCCTCAGGTGTTAACTAACCAGGTGGCTCTTGCTAAATGCACCTCCCAGTTTTTGAAAGTCCCCCCACCCAGTGCCTTCAAGGTGGTTTTAAGCAATCCATTACACTGCTCGACCTTCCCAGCTGCTGCTGCATGGTAAGGGATGTGGTACACCCATTCAATGCCATGTTCTCTAGCCCAGGTGTTAATAAGGCCACTCTTGAAATGAGTCCCATTATCAGACTTGATTTTCTCAGGGGTGCCATGCCTCCAAAGGACTTGCTTTTCGAGGCCCAGGATGGTATTACGGGCAGTAGCGAGGCACAGGGTAGGTCTCCAGCCATCCAGTGGTGGCTTCTACCATTGTGAGCACATAGCGCTTGCCTTGGCGGGTTTGACGCAGTGTGATGTAATCAATCTGCCAGGCCTCCCCATACTTGTATTTGGACCATTGCCCACCATACCACAGGGGCTTGACCTGCTTGGCCTGCTTGATCGCAGAGCATGTCTCACAGTCATGGATAACCTGGGAGATACTGTCCATGGTTAGATCCACCCCTCGATCTCATGCCCACTTATAGGTGGCATCTCTGCCCTTATGGCCTGAGGCATCATGGGCCCATCGAGCTAGGAACAATTCTCCTTTATGTTGCCAATCCAAGTCTATCTGGGACACCTCCATTTTCGCAGTCTGATCTACCTGTTTGTTGTTACGATGTTCTTCGTTAGCCTGGCTCTTGGTGACGTGAGCATCTACATGACAAACCTTCATGGATAGCTTCTCTACCCGAGTGGCAATGCCTTTCTACTCCTCAGCAGCCCAGACTGGTTTTCCTCTGCACTGCCAGTTTGCCTTCTTCCACCTTTCCAGCCAACCCCACAGAGCATTGTCTACCATCCATGAATCCGTGTACAGGTAGAGCTTTGGCCACTTCTCTCTTTCAGCTATGTCCAGAGCTAATTGGACAGCTTTGAGTTCAGCAAATTGGCTCGATCCACCTTCTCCTTCAGTAGCCTGTGCAACTTGTCGTGTGGGGCTCCATACAGCAGCTTTCCATTTCCGGCTAGCGCCTACAATTCGGCAGGAACCATCAGTGAAGAGGGCATAATGTCTTTCACTCTCTGGTAGCTCGTTATATGGTGGGGCTTCTTCAGCATGTGTCAGCTGCTCCTCTTCTTCTTCAGAAGATAAACCAAAAGTTTTCACCTTCAGGCCAGTTCGTGATTATTTCCAAGATCCCAGGGCGACTTGGGTTTCCAATTCAGGTGCACTGCGTGATTAGCACGATCCATTTGCTCCAAGTAGCGTCAGTGGAAGGAACCTTTCCTTTGAACATCCACCCCAGCACCGGTAGTCAGGGTGCCAGGAGGAGTTGTGCCTCTGTGCCGATTACCTCTGAGGCAGCTTGAACTCCTTCATAGGCGGCCAAGATTTCCTTCTCAGTGGGAGTGTGGTTGACTTCAGACCCTCTGTAGCTGCGGCTCCAAAATCCCAGTGGTCGGCCCCGAGTCTCACCAGACACCTTCTGCCAAAGGCTCCAGGACAGACCATTGCTGCCGGCTGCAGAGTAGAGCACGTTCTTCACCTGTGGTCCTGTCCTGACTGGGCCCAGGGCTACTGCTTAAGGAATTTCCTGCTTGATGTGGGTGAAGGCTTGTTGCTGTTCTGGGCCCCAGTGGAAATCGTTCTTCTTTTGGGTAACCAGGTAGAGAGGGCTCACGATCTGGCTGTACTCGGGAATGTGCATTATCCAGAAACCTATGGCACCTAGGAAAGCTTGTGTTTCCTTCTTGTTGGTTGGTGGAGACATTGCTGTGATCTTATTGATGACCTCGGTGGGAATCTGACATTGTCCATCTTGCCATTTTAGTCCCAGGAACTGGGTCTCTTGAGCAGGTCCCTTGACTTTGCTCTTCTTGATGGCAAAACCATCTTCCAGGAGAATTTGGATGATTCTCTCTCCTTTCTCAAATACCTCTGATGCTGTGTTCCCCCACACAATGATGTCATCAATGTACTGCAAATGTTCTGGAGCCTCACCCTTTTCTAGTGCAGCCTGGATCAGTCCATGGCAGATGGTGGGACTGTGCTTCCACCCCTGGGACAGTCGGTTCCAGGTGTACTGCACGCCCCTCCAGGTGAAGGCAAACTGAGGCCTGCACTCTGCTGCCAGAGGAATGGAGAAAAATGCATTGGCAATGTGAATAGTGGCATACCACTTCACTGCTTTGGACTCCAGCTCATACTGGAGCTCCAACATGTCTGGCACTGCAGCGCTCAATGGTGGAGTCACTTCATTCAAGGCACGATAGTCCACAGTCAATCTCCATTCCCCGTCAGACTTGCGCACAGGCCAGATAGGGCTGTTGAAGGGTGAGTGGGTCTTGCTGACCACCCCTTGGCTCTCTAGCTCATGGATCATCTTGTGGATGGGAATCACAGCATCTCGATTTGTCCGATACTGCCGGCGGTGCACTGTCGAGGTGAAAATTGGCACTCGTTGCTCTTCCACTTTCAGGAGCCCAAATGCAGAAGGACTTTCTGATAGTCCAGGCAGGGTGCTCAGTTGCCTAATGCCCTCTGCCTCCACAGCAGCAATACCAAATGCCCACCTGAGTCCTTTAGGGTCTTTGTAATAGCCGTTCCGGAGGAAGTCTATGCCCAGAGTACACGGGGCCTCTGGGCCAGTCACAATCAGATGCTTTTGCCACTCCTTCCCAGTAAGGCTCACCTCAGCTTCCAAAAGGGTCAACTGCTGTGATCCCCCGGTCACCCCAGCGATGGAGACAGGTTCTGCCCCCACATATCCCAATGGCATTAAAGTACACTGTGCCCCAGTATCAGCCAACGCATCATATTTTTGTGGCTCTGATGTGCCAGGCCATCACATCCACACCATCCAGAAAAACAGGTTCTCCCGTGCCTCTTCCTGGCTAGAGGCAGGGCCCCTCTAGCCCTGGTTATCATTCTTTCCCTGGGCATACATGCTAGAGGTCCCTTCAAGGGGATCCGACATATCATCCTCCCTTCTGTAATACCTGGCAGCTCGGTCACGGGAGGCTGAGGCTACGTTCACCTTAGCGGAACCCCCTCGTTTAGTGCCTCCCTCCTTGAGTTCATGTACCCATGCTGCCAGGACAGAAGTGGGTTTTCCATCCCACCTTCTCATGTCTTCCCCATGCTCACACAGAAAAAACCACAGCTCAGCTCATGGGGTGTACCCTCTCTCTAGCTGGGGGACGGCGGGCTCTGACTTGGGGGCCTGTGACTCACGCTGGTTCCACACTGATCTTCCTCATCTCCTCCCTCATCTCCTCCCTCATTTCCTGTGGGATATGCCCAGCCACTGCCCTGGAGGGATGTCTGCTGAGATAAGAGATTTCGCAATCACCCAGCAGGACTCCCTGGAAAGGAAAGGACTTTTGAGTCATGGTGAGGAAAAGTAGACCCACAATCCTTTGGGAGACCCTATGCAGATCATTCTGTAACCCATTGGTCTGTCCCAGACCCTCTGTAACCCATTGGTCCCCTTGCTGATCCCCTGTATCCCTATAAAAGAAGACAAGTTCGCCTCTGTAGGGGAGAGCTCGTCACTGGCCTTCCCTTCGCCGGAGGGAACCACCAATAAAGCTACCTTCGTGCGGAACCAGCCATACGGGTCTTCTCGTCTCTCTCTCTGGTCTGGTTTGGCCTTAGAGGCAGCCCTGCAGAGCTGAGCTGAAATCACGAGCTGATAATCACTAAAGAGCTGATAGCTTCTGCAAGGGCTCCTCTGCCAGCAGCTGAGAGGAAGATACCAGACTTCGGGCAGGCGATTCCTTTCGGGACCATCTCCCCGGACCGGTCATATCTTCCTGGGTCGCAGCCACGGACCCCATCACCAGCTGTAATAAATGGCGCCCGAACAGCCTTGGATCCTGGACAACCCGGACCTGGCCCGAGCTGCGTCTTGATCACCAAGACAGAACCAGCCGTTCGTGTGCTGCTCCTCTGAAGATAGACCTACGTTTTAGCAGGCCTTTCGGACGGGGACAGTTCGAGTCCCTCATCTCCCACCGAAGACAAAAGTCCCTGAGGATCGAACTGCCAGACCATCCCCCCAGCAGACTTTTCCAGGAGCCAGCCCCACCAGAAACGGGATTTGTAAGTTTAAACCTGGGGCTCTGCTCTCGTCTTGCGCGCATTTTAAGTTTTTTTGGTTTTTTCTCTTTTTCTGCTGAGGGAGGAACTAAGATGGGACAAAGGCAAACTAAACCCAGCCTTTCCCAATCTGAGAGAGACCTATACCCCTTTCTTCTGACTCTTCTCTTAAAATCTGACTTTAAATTCTGTAAAGGTGTTCTTTCTAAGAAAAATCTCAAATCTTTCAGTAATTGGCTATCTCTAAATTTCCCTGAAGCTACCATCGATTCTGTTCTTTCTGATTTGTTCTGGGACAGTGTGGGGAACAAACTGTATTCCTCTCAAGCCTCGGGAAACCTGTCAGTTTCCAAATTCATTCCTTTATTTCATTTACTGGTTACAACGTGTCGTGCGAAAACCCCCCCTCAGCCAAACCCCTTCTCTGCCCTTCCCCCCTCCCACCCCCCCTCTCCGCCTCTGGCACTGGCCAGCCAGAACGCGGACCCAGCCAGCTGCCCCGGCCCTGGCCCAGCTGGGGCGCCGGCCCCTCCACTTCCCTTCCCCGATCCCCTGTTCCCGGCGGTCCCCCCGTGTCCGGCCCCCCCCGCTCGCCCCGTCGGTTCCGCTGTCACCCCCCAGGCAGCGCACGCGGTACCCACCCCAGACTCATCCCCCCTCCCCGGCGTGGATGACTCTGAACCCCCCCCAGCCCCGTCTCCCTGTGCCCCTGGTATCCCGCAACCCTCCCCGCACGACACCACCCTTCGCCCTCTCGCACCGGCCCGCGGTGCCTCCGACCCCCCCCACCCCACCGCGTCCCAGTTTCCTGCCGGGTCTGCCCCTCTCGCCGCTGGCGGAACGCAGCTATCCGTGGCACCGCCTCAGGCTATCGCCCATAGAATGGAATCTCCCTCCCCCCTTCCCCCACCGCACATGGCCCTGCCACCCTGGCAGGCGCCGGCACACCCGCTCTCCCCCCACCCAGCTGCATCTTGCGCAATCCCTGCTGATGTTCCCCCTCTCCCTGCATCCCCACCTCCCCCTACTACGGGTTCTTTCGCAATCCCCATTTCCCCCGCTGCTGTGCTAGAGCCTACTGCCCCCCCCCATCCTCCTATCGCCTACCCCGACTCCACATGGAATTGCGAAACCGGCACTACCTGTAATCCGCCCCCCCAAACGACCTCCTGCTGTACAACCTCTTCACCCACTTGCTGCCATAACAGGACCCCTTCCTACCCCTCAAAGCACCCCCGACCCCCCGCCATTCCCGCCCTGGGTAAAGCAGAGCCGGCATTTCAAAAACGCCGCGCTACGCCTGTATCCCAGCCCCGCCCTTCCACGGCCTATCCTTTCTGTTCAGATGACAGTAGCAGCAGCTCTGACTCTGAATCTGAAGACCGGTGGGCACAGACACGCAGAGAAGCAAACCGGGAGGGGGATTGGGAGTTGGCTCAGAAAATTTCAGCTTTTCCAGTCATTATAGGGAGAGGGAGGAGGGGTGGCATATCTACAAAAGCATGGGAGCCTTTCCCATACAGAGAAATCAAAGAGCTTAGCAAGGCAGCAAAAGACCATGGGAGAGGATCACATTTCTTTAGAAACTTATTGGAAGCCACTTTCTCTGCCTATACATTAGTACCACATGATATTAAAAACATTATTAACTGCATCCTTTCCCCTGCCGAATATATGTTATGGGAAAGGCATTGGAAAAGACACTTAAAAACACTGTCTGACACTTATGCTAAAGATGCAAATCAGACAAATTGGACAATAGAACAACTGGCTGGAGAAGGTGACCTCCAAAAACCCTTAGATCAAGCTACAACCTTACCTGAAGTAGCATTACAAGACATAGCTATTGCAGCTAAGACATCGCTGTTTCTCACCCCTGATGATTCTATTCCTACACAATATTTCTCTAACATCAAACAGTCAGCAAATGAAAGCTTCATTCAGTTTGTTGATCGTTTGAAAGCTAGCTTAGAAAAACAGATAGAAAGTCCGGATGGACGAAAAGAACTCTTGAGCAAACTTGCCATGGTAAATGCTAACGAACAATGTAAGAACATCTTGAGGGCCCTACCCATGGACACAGAACCCACAATAGAACAAATGATAGAGACCTGTACTAGACACACATCCACAGAGAACACAATGACCCAAGCAGTTGTAAAGGGCATCACAGAGGGAGTTTCCAGTGCATTTGCTGCAGCAGTCTCTAAGGAGAATGCCCGCTGTTTCTATTGTGGCGAACTTGGACACTTTATAAAGGACTGCCCACAAAGGTCACCCACCCAGGACCATCGCGCCGCCTACCAAAGGCACCAGAGACAGCAACAGCACCTGCAGCGTCCAAAAAACTTCTATCGGAGCGCGGTGTCAAGGCCCCGCGCTCAGACAACAAATCAAAGGCCATACTACCCCGCTTCAGCTGTGAACTCCACATCGGACCACCGAGACCAGACAGCTGGACCTCACCCGGCACCATCATCCCAGGCGATCCCAGAACACATGAGAAGGATCCAACACACGGAGCGCTACCGATCGGAACGAGACGCCAACTGGTAACATCACTGCCATTTAACTTTGTTGACAAGCGTTTTTATCGTATCCCCACAGGAAAGTATGGACCGCATGACGGCCCATGGGACATTCTTATCCTAAGCGATACCATCCATGGTCCAGAACAACTCTTTGTATTACCTGAGATACAAACAGTGCACCCTGGACAAGAGATTCTTGTCCAGCTTTGCTGCACGGACACACCTTTCTTTCTCCCACAGGGAACACCGATTGCTCAAGCTTTTTTACTTCCACAGAACCGCCCAGAACAGCTTCCCCTCAATCCTACAGCAATGTGGATAGAGATCGTGGGCTCAAACAAACCGACCATTGAGTGCAGCTTGTTCTGTAAAGGAGAGAGGGTCTACCGCCCAGGGATGCTGGACACCGGAGCAGACGTGACCATCATCGCCCGCTCCGAGTGGCCAGAGAATTGGGAACTGGAGCCAGTGGCAGGTATGATCTCCGGGATTGGTGGAGTTGCAGTATCCATGAGAAGCAAACGAAATGTTGTTATTGAAGGACCTGAGGGCAAGATAGCGACCACCCGACCATTCGTGGTAAGAGCCCCCATCACCTTATGGGGCAGAGACCTTCTATCCCAGTGGGGTGCCACTCTTACCATTCCCAGCCAGGATTTCTGACTGGGGCCACTGAGAAACGCGCGCTGCCATCTACTCCCCCACTCACCTGGAAGACTGACAACCCAAAGTGGACAAGGCAGTGGCCCCTTGATAAAGAAAAACTCAGCGCGCTGGAAGCCCTGGTGGAAGAGCAACTTGCCAAAGGTCATATCACTGAGACTACAAGTCCTTGGAATTCTCCTGTCTTTGTACTGAAAAAGCCTGGCACAAACAAATGGAGACTACTCCATGACCTACGAAAGATCAATGAGGTCATTGAAGACATGGGCCCCCTCCAACCCGGCCTGCCATCACCATCAATGCTGCCCCGAGACTGGCTGCTGGCCATCATAGACATTAAAGACTGTTTCTTTAACATCCCGCTCCATCCCCAGGATGCACCACGGTTCGCCTTCTCCATCCCTTCTCTTAACAATAAAGCCCCACTCAGAAGGTACCATTGGCTCGTCCTCCCACAAGGCATGAAGAACAGCCCGACCATCTGCCAGTGGTATGTCGCCCACATTCTATCCCCCATCAGAAGCTTGTTTCCAGAAGCAATCATTTACCACTATATGGATGACATATTAATCTGTGCATCAGAAAAAACTTACTTGGACAGAACTCTTAAAAAGACAATTGAAGCCATAGAAGAAGCAGGGTTCGAGATTCGTGAAGACAAAGTGCAGCACTCCAGCCCATGGACTTACCTCGGCCTCCAGATCCATGAGAGAACCATCGTACCCCAGCAACTCTCCATCAAAAAGGACCCTAAAACCCTAAGGGACTTACACAGCCTGTGTGGATCCATAAATTGGATACGCCCCCTACTGGGAGTTACAAATGAAGACCTTGATCCCCTGTTCAACCTCCTCCGCGGCAGCAAAGACTTGGACTCTCCATGCGTCCTCACACCTGAAGCCCGAGATACCATCACTAAAGTTCAAGAAGCCCTGTCTTCACGCCAAGCCCATCGCATTGAACCCAGCCTGCCTCTTCAGTTCGCAGTTTTGGGTAAAGCTCCCTGTTTCCATGGACTGATCTTCCAATGGGACCCTAAACTCAGAGACCCTTTGCTGATACTTGAATGGGTCTTCACAAGCCATCAACCTACAAAGAGATTAACCACCTTCCAAGAAGTAATGGCACATTTAATAAAAAAGGCCAGAACTCGTCTCCGCTCTCTTGCAGGGTGTGAGTTCACATGCATATACTTGCCATTGACCACTGAAGATCTGAAGCTGTTGCTTCGGACCAATGAGAGCCTCCAGTTAGCCCTAGATAGCTACACAGGCCAAATTTCCGTTCACATGCCAAAACATAGACTTTTCTACCGTGAAGCAGCTTTTAAATTGATTCCAAAATTAATCCAAAGTAGGAAACCTCTTAAAGCTCTGACCGTCTTTACTGATGGTTCATCACATCGGTCTGTCATGACATGGAGACAACCCAATACCCAGAAATGGGAATCTGATATCCAAATAGTAGAGGGATCTCCACAGATTGCTGAATTAGCAGCTGTTGTCAGAGCCTTTGAGAAGTTTAAAGATGAACCTTTTAATCTGGTCACAGATTCGGCTTATGTCGCTGGTATAGCTATGAGGGCTGAACATGCTTTTCTAAAGGAGCTCTCCAACCAAAAATTATACCAATTGGTTTCTACATTAATCCATTTAATCTCGCACAGAAAACAGCCTTACTACATCATGCATGTGAGGTCACACACTGACCTCCCTGGCCCCATTGCTGAAGGGAACAGGAGAGCAGATGCACTGGCCATGCCAGCAGAGACTGCAAATGTCCCTGACATCTTTGCCCAGGCAAAGTTGTCACATGCATTTTTTCACCAAAACATTCCTGCACTCGTCAGAATGTTCAAGCTTTCAAAAGATCAAGCAAAAGCTATCATTGCAACGTGCCCGAACTGCCAGAACTACCAAATACCATCTATGGGTACCGGAGTCAACCCCCGCGGTCTGAACAGCTGCCAATTGTGGCAAACTGATGTAACCCACTTCCCATCCTTTGGGAGATCCAAATATGTGCACGTGTCAGTTGACACATTTTCTGGGGCAGTGTTTGCATCAGCCCATGCAGGAGAAAGTGCCATCCACGTCATCAAGCATTTTCTCCTTGCCTTCGCCACCCTGGGAGTCCCTGAAGAAATCAAAACAGATAATGGGCCTGCCTACACCTCTCACAAGTTAAAAGATTTCTTCAACCAATGGGGAATAAAACACAAGACAGGCATACCTAGCAATCCCACAGGACAATCCATTGTAGAAAGGACCCACCAAACCCTCAAAAGAGTCCTCAACCAGCAACGGAGAGAAACGGAAATCTTGTCTCCTGTTGAAAGACTCTGTAAGGCTCTCTATGTCATTAACTTCCTAAATGGTACCTCGTCAGAGCCTGACCCACCAGTACTCCGCCACTTCTCAAATTCAACCCAAGCTAAGCTCACGGAGAAGCCACCAGTGCTGGTGAAGGACCCTGAAACACACCAGGTATCTGGGCCTTTCCAATTGATTACCTGGGGGAGAGGCTACGCCTGTGTCCAGCTACCATCTGGCCCGAAGTGGTTCCCAGGAAAAAGCATTAAACCATACTTAGGCCCTACAAACACTGCTACTACCAACACCAAGAACTCTCCTGAGACAAATACAGGACCTCCACAAAACCAGACCAGCTCGGCATGGAGACGAAAACGTCGCCAGATGCCCACCAACCAGGAAAAAGATCGTCCCACCACACGGCAGCAGATGAAACAGAAAGCTGAACAAGAAGCTACAGCAAACAGTCAAGCCGTAGGCCAGACACAGCCTGGAAAAACTGATCCCTAGCTTATATGTTATCACCCCTTGCTACCCCAAAATATCCCCTTCCCTCAACCCTTGTCAAACTTCCCTAAAAACCCCAAAACCTCCCCTCTCACCACAAAGCTAACAAAATCTTGCTTGTATTCCCTCTCAGAAGCCCCATCCCTGCCCAAAGATGAAATGTATCTACATTGATGCTGTCCTCACCACAGCCTTGATGACCTAAAAGTAGACAATGACTTTTGGACGATGGGGAATAACGGGATGGATTGCATCTTTGATTAAGGGAGCTTTGTGGGTATTCATTGTAATTATTACTGTGTTACTTATGTTCTCTTGCCTCCTACGTTGCTGCAGAAAGGCTGCTGGGAATGCCCTTTTAATAAATACAGAAGGGGGAGTTGTGGGATATGCCCAGCCACTGCCCTGGAGGGATGTCTGCTGAGATAAGAGATTTCGCAATCACCCAGCAGGACTCCCTGGAAAGGAAAGGACTTTTGAGTCATGGTGAGGAAAAGTAGACCCACAATCCTTTGGGAGACCCTATGCAGATCATTCTGTAACCCATTGGTCTGTCCCAGACCCTCTGTAACCCATTGGTCCCCTTGCTGATCCCCTGTATCCCTATAAAAGAAGACAAGTTCGCCTCTGTAGGGGAGAGCTCGTCACTGGCCTTCCCTTCGCCGGAGGGAACCACCAATAAAGCTACCTTCGTGCGGAACCAGCCATACGGGTCTTCTCGTCTCTCTCTCTGGTCTGGTTTGGCCTTAGAGGCAGCCCTGCAGAGCTGAGCTGAAATCACGAGCTGATAATCACTAAAGAGCTGATAGCTTCTGCAAGGGCTCCTCTGCCAGCAGCTGAGAGGAAGATACCAGACTTCGGGCAGGCGATTCCTTTCGGGACCATCTCCCCGGACCGGTCATATCTTCCTGGGTCGCAGCCACGGACCCCATCACCAGCTGTAATAATTTCCTTCCTCCTCTCCTTCATCTCCTCTTTGAGGTCCTTGACCACAGCAAAGACATGAGCTTTCAGCAGACCGTTGACCATACTGTCATATTTCCTGAGCCTGTTGGCAACAGAGCCCACTGTTTCTTGGTTATTGTCAGTATCAATCGTTGCAACGAAGGTGGTGTATTTCGGTGGCCCTAGCTTTGCCAGGTTCCACATCATCTGTCCTGTGCACCTGACCTTATCGGGGTCATTATCATGCTGTCCATCCCTCCCAAAAAGTACCTCTAATACTGCCACCTCTCTTAGCTGCTGAATCCCTTCCTCGAGAGTCTTCCACTGCATTCTATGATGCTACTCCTGCATTCTTTCTGTATGAATGAACCTTTCTCTCACACTCATTAAGAGCCACTCCCAGAGAGAAAGGAGCCCTGGCCCCCTGTCTTGGCGTGAACTTATGATGTGTATCCCATATCGCTGCCTATGCCCAGAAATTGATTTCTCTGCCTTTCTATACCGCTAAACTGAGCCTGAGAGGCGGAAGGAAAAACTGAGCAAAACTTTTTCAAAGCAGTTTGCAGTTTGTTCAAGGTCACACACAGATAGGAATTAGTGTCCCAGCTCTGGCAGGGGAGGCAGGAAGCACCCTGCTTGCTGTTTTCCCGAGGACAGTTTTTTTGGCCAGTGGTTCAGCTGCTTTTTCTCCGGAGAGAGACTGAGAGTTGAATTTTTCCTTCCCTGGAATTTCAGATTTTCTCCCTTTTCTACTGGACAGCTTGATTGCTTTAACATCAGAGCACATCGGGAGGACTTTCCACTGGGCACAGAGGGCCTGCCCCTGGGCCAAGCCCCAGCTCCGAGGAGACCAAAGGGGGGACTCTAACACTTTCCCAGGTTTTTTCTCCACAGTGAGAGATTTTATTGTATAGCATTATTATACTTTTCCTGTGTGTTTGTTAAATAAATAGCTTTAATCTCTTTAACTTTCCTTTGAGGAAAATTTATTTTTCCCGATCTTGGTGGGGGAGGGGTGGTTGTGCCTTCTCTCAGAGGATATATTTCTAAATTTGGCCAAACCAGAACACTCCCTCACAAACATCTGGTCCACACCTGCGTCCTGGGCCAAAGATCCCCGATACCTTGCCTCACTATTACCGCAGGCCTGGTTCCTACGGTATATCATCGTGTCCTGCAGCCATAGGGAGGAAAAGGAGAGAAGATCCAGCAGGCAGGAATTGTGCAGCAAGATTGATTTATTTAATTATTTTACAAACTCTTTTATAGACTTTTTTCTTCATAGTCTAATGGGACAAAAGATCAGCCACCCCTTGGGGGTGATTGGCTAAAATCCTAAAACATCCATTGTCAAAATATTTTTCTACTATACCATAAACAAGACTTTTCAAGGTTGCAGGTGGCTTGGTTGTTTACATTCCCTGCTACCTCTTCTGTGAGAGAGAAAAGTCTCTCACGGACTTAGAAAATAGCAAGAAAATCCTTGCTAGCAGCTTTTTTATATCTACAATTCCCCCTTTTTGTTTTATAAGGTAACAACGCTACTATTAATCCTAAATAGAAATCTACACCAGTTATTAATTCTAAATATGCCCTTAAGGCTTTAACTATCTGACTCCATAACAAGAAATTTAAAGTTCAGTCTCTGCTTGTAGAACGACCATCCGCCTGATGGTTAACATCCTGGTCATCATCAGAAGAGTCGTTAGTCTGATGATCTACGTTCTGGTCGCCATTTGGATGGTTGGCGTTCCGGTCATCATTTGGAGGTTGCCTGTTCTGCGTCTGGTGCCGTAGGTCAGGGCGAACACATTTTGAAGGTAGCCACCATACCCCAGTATCAGTGGAAACGCAAGCATACCCACGACCCCAAACGATAAGCTCATGAGGGACTTCCCACTGGTTAGTGAGTAAATTCCGTACCCAGACCTTTGCCCGGGGCAGTTGTGTCTCGCCTGCAGACTGCAATGAGAGAAAATGATTCAGAATAACAGGATTATTTGAATTTTGAGGTATTATAAGGTGACTGCATACAAAGCTTTTTCTAGTCGGCTTCAGTAACCAAATTCAAAGGTTCCTGTGAGAATTGTTGAAAAGCCAAGGTAACAGCTCTTAATTCAACTAACTGAGCAGAGTCTGACTCGGATTGGTGTGTTAGTCAACCACTGCAAAGGCAGTGTAGGATACTGTGCGCCCTTACGCTCAGTGACCCCTATTAAAAATTTGTCCCAATCCGTACGCCCCAAGCTGCCAACACGTCCCGTCCCCAAAGGTTACGGGAAGTGGTAGCAACATAAGGCCTAATCATAGCTGTGTGCCCCTCTGAGTCCTTCGCCACCAAAGGCCATTCGCTTAAATAGCTCTGTGTGGTTCCTCCTAATCCTGCAATGGCCGATCCCACCGGGGCTAAAGGCCATGAGGGAGGCCATGCAGAGAAGGAGATGATAGTTACATCAGCACCTGTATCAATCAAACCTCGAAGCTGAGTCCGGGGTGGACGGGCGTTCGACAGGATCAGGGTACATGTCATCTGTGGCCTTTGGTCAGAAATGTCTGCAGTCTAGAAGGCCTGCGGAAGTCCCGTAGATCCACTGCCGTTATCTTCGTGAGTTTGTTGCTCTATCCTGGGGACACAAGACTTAAAAGGCACTAATTTAGCAAGGCAGGTCTTTTCAGGAATAGTTAGAGGGGGTTTTTGCATGGAGACCATAGCGCAAATCTGACCTTTAGAGTCAGCGTCAATAACTCCTGAGTGCACTAAGATTCCTTGATGGGCAACATCAGGTTTTCCCACCAGCATTGCACTGGATCCCTGGGCTAAGGGTCCATATGCATCGAAGGGAACCTTATAAATACCGCTAGAGTCTAAGACGACTGCAGCTGCGGTGTGGACGTCAAAACCGTCTGATCCCTGGGTGCCGTCTGATCCCTGGGTGCTGTCTCTAGGGTGGCTGGGTAGGCCTGTTCCTGTACCGGTGTCACTCTCTAGGGGAGCGACTGCATCGGAGAGCAATTCCCCCTCCTTGCACCCCAGCGGAAGTTTCCCGACAAAGGCCGACCATCGGCATGAGTCTGGGATCTGCCATAGTCCAAGCAATGCCCTGGCCTGCCACACCGCTTGCACTGAGGAATTGTGCGTTTTCTTTTTGGCTCAGCTTAGGCCGCTTCCGTTTTTTCGCCTGTTTTGGTTGCTTTGGTTCACGACCAGAAGATGCGTGAACAGGCTGCAGGAACGCAGCCAAAGCAGACCTTCTCTGGTTCCCAGATCCCACCTTAGCGCAGGCTTCAACCATGTCTGTTACCTCAGGATCCCCTGGTAAGGCATCTATGATTTTTCTGCACTCCTCATTTGCTTTATCTCTCACTAACTGCCTTAACAACATCTGTCTTAACCCGTCATCCTCAACCTGCTTCTCGAGAGAAGCAGCGACTTTCTCTACAAAAGAGAGGAATGACTCTGATTTGCCTTGATCTATTTCAGTATATCGCTTTCTGGGTGCTGACAACTCTATGGTTTTCAACAGGGCAGCCATACTGACCTGTTGAGCTTGCTGCAGGACGCTAGACGACAAGCATCCTGTAGACTGGGATCAGAGAAGGGACCAGTCCCCATCAAAGCATCCATTCCTGCTGTCCGTCTAGGATCGGCGGCAGGGAGCTGAATATTCCCTAATGCAGCCTTGCCGGCCAGCTTTCTCCAGTTTTTCTCAAAAACTGTAAATTGTGCAGGTTGAAATAGAATTTGACCTAAGTGTCTGATATCAAACGGAGAAAGCAAATCTGTATTTATCACCCTTATTATCTGCATAACCTCAGCAGAACCTAGCCCATATTGTGCCACCTTGGATTGGAGGTCCTGGGCAACTTAGCAAGCAATTACCTCATGCTTATCACACTCGCCAGAATCTGGGAGAGCCTTATACACAGGGAAAGCTTGGATCTCTCCTTTTGGGGAGTCACTACCATCCTGAACTTCTGGCACAGCCTGTGGGTGAAGTGTAACAGCTCCCCGGTTACCCCCAGAATCCTCAGATCTATTTGGCATTCCAAGGATTTCTAATAACCTCCAGTCACCCTCCTCCAATGCTCGCGTCTTAACTGACTCTAAGAAGTGACTGTTGTGGGTCGGACGCACTGTTACCGTGTGTCACGATCCGCTAATGCAAGCGGAGGTCGTGATGGTTCGTTTATCGATCTCAGAGTGTAAAAGGACACAAGAGATTTCAGTTTTAATCAAAACAGTGCACCTTTATTAAGTGCCCACAACACAGTAATGCAATAGAAGAGAGTGAGAGAGAGAGAGAGAGAGAGAGAGAGAAACAAAGTAGAGAGGGGGAAAAAGAGGGGCAATAGCTACCAACGGATGAGACGAAGTCCTCGTGGTCTTCCGCCAATAGATTCGTCTTCTTTCCGTGGGGAGATCTCGGACTCGGTTATTTCAGAAGGTCCCTTTATAGTCCTTTTCAGAAGCGAGGGGCAACTGGCCAAGAGGTTGGGAAATCTACAGCCATTGTTATGGGGTCCGTTGCTTTGGGAAACAGGTACAGGACAGACGTACAAGACAGGTGTACCGGAGAGGTGTACAGGACAGGTCGTTCCTTTCCGCTTCAGCGCAGTCCTTCCCGCCTGGGCAGCAAGAACGGCACAGTCCATTGTGACCTGCACTAATTTTCCTCAGGAATGCGTACCAGTTCCCAGTGGGCACACCCGTAGGCAACACTTGGCAGACATCCCACCTCAGCAGGGCCAGGACTCCTGTGTTCAGTCTCTGTCCTCGGCGAAGATCGTGAGGCAGATGAGGGATCTTCGGACCGTCTCTTACACCACCCCCTGACTCACGATTGTCGTCAAGCGAGCTCCATCAGCACGATTTCGTAATGTCATTGTGAAGTCTTCAGGACTCGTCAATGTTGGTAGCATATCCCGGAAAAGGGTAGAGGACATAAGAAAGGGAGGAAAATAAAAGAAAAGAAAAAGAAGGAAACAAAATAAAGAAGTAAATACTTTTTAAATCAGAATACACATGTAATTTTTTAATCAAAATACCTCTAATTTCTTATCACACCTTATTTTAATACTCGTGTAGTTTGTCTCGTGTCAACAACCTTGATGATGTCCACAGTGGATGGGACGTGGACATCTATTATAGATGTCAATTGTGTTAACCGTTTCATCATTCTCCAATTCATGATGTATAAGACTTCTGATAAAGCAAAACCAATCAAGATCAAAATCAAGAGAACAATGATGGGATGACACAATTTGTTCAGGACACCTGTAGCAGTGGGTGACCACCCAAAAAGAGTATCCCACCACCTGTGTTCAGCATCTTTCTTTACCCTTTCTAGAACACGATGTATTACTTTCACATTGTGGTGAACAGTTACCAAGGTTTTCTGTCCATTTTTCTTGATCTTTTCCAAAATTTAAATTAAATCTTGGTGAAGCAACAATTGCTTTACCAAAGTAAGATTCATTCCCATGGGGGTAGGCAGTAATTGATGAATCAGTGTGTAATTGGACTGTAAAAGGTGATAAGAAGTAACTGGGCCTAAATATGAAAAATCACATCCTATGATTTTAGTAAAGTTACAAACACAAAAATTTGAATGATTTTTAGTATCTACTACTACATTTTCTACAAATATTTTATCACAAGCAGTTCTTAAGCATGCACATCCATTACCTATATAGACAAGCACTGTTTCAGGAATTTCGTTAGGATGAATTTCAAAATGACAGATATTTTGTTCTGTATCTAAACAAATGTCTTGAGCTCTAATTGCATTACTTTCACAGATAAACCCTTGTTGTTCTCG
The DNA here is from genome assembly GCF_965178545.1 of Coloeus monedula. Lineage (NCBI taxonomy): Eukaryota > Metazoa > Chordata > Aves > Passeriformes > Corvidae > Coloeus > Coloeus monedula. The sequence goes on along the minus strand of NC_138821.1, from coordinate 2,552,490 downwards.
GACAATACAAGTTTCTAAATTAACAGTTTGCCACTTCTCACCAATTTGACGGGCCCATTCTCTATGCTCGAAAGGATAGAGAACAGCTCCATCATGGTTCAGCCCTAATGCAATGACAGGGAATATCAAATGCACTGAAGCATTACGTATGGTTAGTACAAAGGCTGTGGCTGTGTTTGTGATGGGATCGTAGGTAAAATTTACTAAGTTCCACCAGGATTGGAATTCTCTTTCAAAATCAGCGGCACTGTCCCAGATTATTCTCCGAATTTCAGTAGGAAAAGTGCCTTCTTCGCCTTCTCTTATAATTGAGGCAGCAACTGACTGCATCCATAATTGAGCCTGGATGCAGCTGAGAGCCAAAGAAACGTTGTTTTGTGTAGCATAGAGTGCGTCAATTATCAATTTGTGGTCATTCACATTTACCTTTTCCCAATTTGGTAATATGTTTGATAACAACCACTGATGGCTTCCCAAGGCTAATAGGGATGACTGCAGTGGTTGTTGTATTTTAGTCAAATCTGTAGTTGTGGCAGCCAATTTATTCATTAGTACTTCTGAATCAATACTATTTAAGATTCCCAATCCTGTTCCCACAACACCGGTTATGTCTCTTTGCGTTCGTTTCTTAGAAGGGTTCCGCTTTTGCAACCAGGTTGTCCACCCCTCGAAGGAAGTTTGCAAAAAAGGTGAACAAGCTGGCTGAACTTCTGAGACATTGTTTTGCATCAGCAACTTGACTTGTTTAAGGGACCATGCCGGATTGAACAATATTTGTTGTTGGCCTGTTTTCCTGATTATATATGGTCCGATTTCGAAAATTCTTGGGCTTAGCATAACCGGTGGTTGGGTGGTAGGTATTACAACATCAATATCAAGTTCTCCCCAGTATTTTGTATTGTTTTTACCACACATGACTTTACGGGATAATTGTACAGCAGTTAAGTTTATCCAGCAATCTTGGTTTTGAATTTCACAAAACAAAACGCGGCTGTGAGGTCCAATGCTATAACTATGTATAGGTTTAGTAAAAGATCCATCAATTAATCTACATCGTATTGAAACATCATCACCTTGGGTTACCATAAATGGAGGAAAAACGTTATTCTTGTCATCTAGCATAAGAGAGGTACTTATACCATGGTGCGGAATTACTGCACTCAGTATGGTCTTTGCTACGGCATTTATTTTGAATTTGTAAGTTAAACCTTTCAAACTTGCCTGATCTGTCTGGTTATTTCGCCAATTGCATGTTACATAGGCTGATTTGGTTAGAGTAAAATTATACCCGCAGTCAGTTGGTTCATTTTTGCAAAGCTTCGTGATTTGCACATTGTTGGTACTGGGGTCTAAGGTGTAATTACCGACATTCTTCTGACGGCAACACAGGACGAAGAGGGTTTGTTGGTCACACGCCCACTCCGTTGTAGGGCAGAGTTTGGCCATAATGTTGGGGTGCAAATCACTTTTCCCATCTGGTTTTAGAAGATTCCCGGCAATTGTAATGGTGGAAGCTTTCTCAGAGAAAGATCCTTCTACTTTTCTACATCTTACCTCAATTCTTTCACCAATTGTTCCATTTAGGGTTGTAATCCAGTCCTTCAAGTCCCATCCCCATTCATTTGAACGGTATACCTCAGAGTCGTGCAGTACTACAGTGGCTAGGTTTGGACGACGATTTCTGGGATAGGATCCTAGAGTGCTAGTGTATCTAATGATAGCTTCGGACCATGGCCACTCAGCTGGTTTTTGGCCCTGGTATTGTGATAGGATGCAGAAAAGTATCACCAGTTTTATCATGGTTTATGTGGTCTTTATGTCCCTCGGAGTTCTTCTGTGAAAAGTAAACACAAACAGAGTCTGCCACCAAAGGCAGAAAATTAGAATGATGGAATTATCCAGCATGTGTGTATCCGATGCTCTCTCCCTAGGGCATCAGAGGCTACCCATGCATATTTATTCAGAGGACTTTTTAGCACTAGTGGTACTTCTCCTACAGTAGGAAGGTCTACCAAAACAGGTTGTCCAGGGTAGTGTGCAGGATTCTTAGGATCATTTGGTCCCTGTAGTGAAGGAATCGTGCTTGGAGCTGTTGGGCAAAAGGCAGTGATTTTAGGACACCTGTTTACCCCCCATCTATCATTCACACCTTTCACAGCTTCCCATAGCCGAACATCCCAATTTCCCTCCTGGGTTTTCAGAAGTTGTTTCAGGAGACCATTGGTCCTTTCTACAATGCCGGTAGCTTGAGGGTAGTAAGGGGTGTGAAAAGTCCATTTAATCCCTTCACTTTTTGCCCAGTCCTGTACAACTTTGGCAGTAAAGTGAGACCCATTATCAGATTGAATTTCTTGTGGTTTTGGGAAAGTTCCAAACCATCCCTGCAATGCTTTGACAGTGTTCTCTCCTGTAGCTCTTTTAAAGGCATCGGCCTGGACTAACCCAGATATAATCTCCACTCCTACCAACACAAAGTGTTTACCTCCTGACTTTTTAAAGAGGCCAATATAATCTACCTGCCACGCATCCCATAAGCCTTTACCTTCTCTTAAATGCAGAGGGTTGTCTTCCAAAAGGTGTCTTTCCAGCCATCTGTGGCATTGTTCACAGGCTGATATGCATGTTTTACACATTTCTCTGGTAACAGGCCAACCACGAGCAAGGGCTTCTTTGTACAAATCTTTTGCACCTGTGTGTTGTCTTTTTACATGCAACCATTCTAATAAGTGCTCCCAGTCCTCTGTAATCTGGTCCTTTTTCAAAGGACTTAGTCTTGCTATTTCATCAGCTTTATTGTTCCATTCTCCTGCTGGATTCCCATCTGTCTGGTGAGAGGCTACCCACCCCATGGCAAAATTCCCTTGACTTGCAATATTTAGAATTTCTTTCCACTTTTTCTTTTGCCATACTGGGATTCTGTTAACTTCCCAGTCATTTTGCTGCCAAAAAGGAAGCCACTCAGTACATCCCTTAAACACAGCATAGGAATCGGTGTAAATACAGACAGGAGAAGTATTTTGTGCCTCACGTTGGAAAACACTTCAAACAGCTATCAGCTCACCAACTTGGGCTCTGCCTTCCCCCTCGGTGATAATCCATTCACCTGAGGAAGTGTGGAGGGCTACAGCCTTATATTTCCACACCTTTCTTTCTCGCTTGGCTGAAGCATCCGTAAACCAAGAATTTGCTGACTGTTCGGGGGAAAAAGGAGGGGCTACTTTAATGACTGAGGCAGGTTTGTCTTGGCTGCTACCCAAGTTTTCAGGCTCTTGGATTGCCAGATTTTTTACAGCTCCTTCAGTTACTGAGAAGACGCTACAATAATGTTCAATCTGAGCATACCACTTTCTTACTGAGGCCCTCTGGGCCACCCCGTCAGGTGGGGGAGTCCCAGTAGAGACTGCCTTAATAACTTTAAAAGGGCCTCTTAAAACAATTGGTTGTTGTCGTGCAATCTTCTCCACTTCTATGAGAGCTAAGCTAACCACAAACAATCCTTTCTCCCAGGTAGTGTACCTTTTTTCATCGTCTTTGAAGCCATGGGAGTAAAAACCAACAGGCCTCGTCGGACCCTCAGGACCCCGCTGCCATATGTGTACTGACAGCCCTGAGGAGGCAAACCCCCATTCCACCTGGAAAGGATCTGTAGGGTGACTAGGGCCCAGGGCTTGGTGAGCTGTTGCTTCAAAAATCAACAGCTGCAATGCTTCTTCTTGAGAAGCACTCCATTCCCATTTTATCCCTTTTCTCAACAAGTTGTAAAGAGGTCTGGCAATTATGGAAAAATCTGGGATGTGTTTTCTCCAGAATACTAATAATCCTAAAGCATGTTGGAGATCTTTTTTGGATTCAGGCATTTTAATCTTATCTAAAGAGGTTAGGGTATCTGGTGGGATACATGTCATACCTCCTTTCCACCAAATTCCCAAAAATTTCACTTCATGTGAAGGGTTTTGGATTTTTTCTAGGGGAATTTGCAAATCAAGGCTTTCTAAGTGGGAGATTATTTTCTGTTGGGTATCTCTGACTTCTTCTATTTCATCTCCTCCCACAAGGATATCATCAATGTATTGATAAACAGTCACACTGTCAGCTTTGGGTATTCTTTCTAACTCTTGGGCTAAAGCGTGATGAGCCAGGGTAGGAGAGTGTTTGTACCCTTGGGGAAGCCTAGTGAAAGTGTATTGCTGTCCTTCCCATGTGAAAGCAAAACGGTCCATATCTTCTGGCTGTAAAGGTATCATAAAAAACATGTCTTTGACATCTATAGTAGCCATGATTGAATGAGCCTTTTCTTGAATTAATGTTATTAATTCTGCCAGATTTGGGACTGCTGCTGTAAGACGGTCTGTGTTGGCATTTAGCCTGCGAAAATCTATTGTCAGCCTCCACTTCCCATTAGGCTTTCACACTGGCCACACCGGAGAATTGAAAGGAGAATGAGTATTAACTATTACTCCTTGTTCTCGTAGCTCCTGTATCACTGGCTTGATACCCTCTTTGGCACCCAGGGGGAGGGGGTATTGTTTCACATTAGTTACTTTGCTGAACGGTAGGGAGGGTGCAGCTTGGAGCAGTCTGATGTTAAAGCGTGGTGTGCCAAAAGACCACAGGAGACCCTCCGAGTCCTCCCACTGTCTCCCAACGAGGGCATTCATCCCTAATAAGTTGGTTGGGATATTTCCAATCACCATATTAACAGAGAGTTGATTTTCCTCTCCTGGTAAAGTGAGCTTGACTAGGGCCACATTCATAGATTCTGTTGTTCCCAAGGCATTTAAAACACAATATCGGTTCTTCGTTGGAACAATTCCACACCTCTGGGCATTTTTCTTTGTCAGAGCAGAAATTTGTGCTCCAGTGTCAATCAGAAAAGTTACAGGTGCCCGTTTAGGGCCTGTAATAGCTGTGATCATTATATCTCCTGTTTTATTTCTAGTGAGCATTCTCAGGTATACCCATGCTCCGTCTCTTCGCCCACTGACAAGAGACGGAGGGTCTAGTTTCCCTGGTTTTGAGGGAGAGGTCGTTTTGGCTCACTGCACAGACTTTGAGGGAGAGGTTGCTCTGACTCACTGCCCAGATTCTGAGGGAGGAGGGGTGTGCTGGGTTGAATTGACGGATTCGGTAGGATGGGTTTTCGGCACTGCCAGTTAGACGCTACCTTACTCAATTTATCTAGGGGTAAGCCATCCATCACATCTTTGGGGACCCCTTTTTTGATACCTAATAACCACCAAGGCTGACGATTAGAGATCCGTTTTACATTCTCTGGTTTTTCACTATGAGGAGCCCTAATGTACCTGACACGTTTTGTTTTGTCTGATTTTTCCTCTGGGATTTTTATAAGTCCATATTTCCTACTGTAATTAATCAGATCTTCTGCGACCTCGCTCCATGTCCAAACTTTGTGATCACCGGCAGGTGAATTCGATTGTGAACCTGGCGGCTGAGAGGGGGTTGAATATGGAGTAAACCCAGGATCGGTAGATCCGGTTTGGTCGCTCGGGTTTCCAAGGAATCTATCCAGCCTTTCTACGGGACCTACAGCTGCTATGGTTTTTTGAAGGACAATTGCTGTAGGTTTGAGTGATTCTGGAAGGCCTCGAATTAAAGGGGTCATCAGTTCAGGTTTCACAGGTAATTGCATGGGGGATTCATATCCAGGAGTTAATTTCCTTTCGTGGATCATTTGCAGACAGGCGGCTTTGTGGACGCCTTCTAAAAGTTGATCGGGGGTACCAACTATAGCTAAAGGGTCTCCCCTTTCTAAAGGATTGAGTCCCCCGGCCCAGAAAGCTGCACGCTGAGTCAGGGACCATGTGCCACGTTGGTCTCCTGTTGTCAAGAAAACTCCATGTCCCCAGTATCCACTGGCCTCCTGTTCAGTTAATTGAATTTGGTCTCCTCCAGTGAGGGACACTCGGAAAACATATTCCGTCTCAGATTCGTGGGGGAGCCGCCCGTACTCCTTTTTTAACCTAGCCAATTCCACAGCAGTGTATGGTATTTGTTTAGTGGTGATATGCGGTTCAAAATCTTCATCATTGATATAATTATATTCTGTTTTAATCAGAGGTCTTATAAGAGGGCAGCAGTTTTCCCCACAATTTTTTACTAGTATTAGTTCTTTCTGGGGGTATATTTGGTTAATGTGAGGAGTTTCCTTTTCCTCTGTCTCTTTTGGTGAGTCGGTATTCTGTGAATTCTTAAAATATTCCTCTTTTAAAGCAGTCTCTAGCAAATGATTTTTATTCTTTTCTTCATCCAATTGTTTCTGTAGAATCTCCACTAGGTTTTGAAGGGAATCTATGATTGCTTTCTCCTCAGTACATCACTTTAAGCGATGATCTATAGCTGCCGCAAGGCATGCCCCTAAAACAGAGCAGATTATGGTTTTATTTCGGCCAAATTTAAATCTAGTCTCATGTTGGAAAGAACATACTCTATCAGTTACATTATCCAAATTAAACCAGTTATTTTGAGCCCATTCTTCCCCTCCCGGAGAGGGCCGAGCATTGTGTTTTGCTAGCAGAGCATAAAACGCAGCTTTAACTTTTGCACTGGGGTTTTCAGTCATTTTATAAAGGGATCAAAACCACCACAGGGAGGTAAAAGTTAATTACACACTGCGACACACACAGTTTCGCTGTGTCTCCCTTCGCTTCCCTGGGTGGGTGAAGAGACCAAATCTGTTTGGGAGGTACTCCTTAAGTTACTTATGGTTGTCTCTTCACTACACCAAGCAGTCCAAATTCACGCACACACCAAAAAAACACAGTTCCCCCTTTTACACTAAGAGATCTTTTGTGAAAAATCTGAAGACAGAGCCCTCAACTGAGTATGGGGTGCTTTTCACCTCGGCGTGTGCAGTTTGCGGGAAATTCGAGTCACCCCCCTTGCTTTCTAGACACCGCTCACCCTTTTCGGGGTGTCGGGCTAGGTGTGGCTGGAGTGAAACGTCCTTCCTCTACTACAGACTACACACAACCTTGCAACCCCTTCTGTCTGTCAGATCCTGTCCGTGACGCCACTTAAATGTCACGATCCGCTAATGCAAGCGGAGGTCGTGATGGTTCGTTTATCGATCTCAGAGTGTAAAAGGACACAAGAGATTTCAGTTTTAATCAAAACAGTGCACCTTTATTAAGTGCCCACAACACAGTAATGCAATAGAAGAGAGTGAGAGAGAGAGAGAGAGAGAGAGAAACAAAGTAGAGAGGGGGAAAAAGAGGGGCAATAGCTACCAACGGATGAGACGAAGTCCTCGTGGTCTTCCGCCAATAGATTCGTCTTCTTTCCGTGGGGAGATCTCGGACTCGGTTATTTCAGAAGGTCCCTTTATAGTCCTTTACAGAAGCGAGGGGCAACTGGCCAAGAGGTTGGGAAATCTACAGCCATTGTTATGGGGTCCGTTGCTTTGGGAAACAGGTACAGGACAGACGTACAAGACAGGTGTACCGGAGAGGTGTACAGGACAGGTCGTTCCTTTCCGCTTCAGCGCAGTCCTTCCCGCCTGGGCAGCAAGAACGGCACAGTCCATTGTGACCTGCACTAATTTTCCTCAGGAATGCGTACCAGTTCCCAGTGGGCACACCCGTAGGCAACACTTGGCAGACATCCCACCTCAGCAGGGCCAGGACTCCTGTGTTCAGTCTCTGTCCTCGGCGAAGATCGTGAGGCAGATGAGGGATCTTCGGACCATCTCTTACACCGTGCAGTCCTGAAAGATCCAGGGGCGAGACCGGTGCAGCCTTTTTCTTCGCCACACGGCTACAGCCGCCTGATGACCTGGGGCCAGAACCTCATCTGCCTCACTGCCTGACGATGAGTCATCAGGCAAAGGCAACTCAGAGACGCTGAGAGTGAACAGAAATGGACAGAGAGGGGCACTTTGGCTAAGTTCGCTAGAGGCAGAACAGACAGCACAGACCGCAGTTGGCTGCGCTGCAGTTTGGACAGCAGCTTCTTTACTGGAGGCTGTCTTGGCCGGTCCCGATTGAACCGGTACTGGAGCTGCTGCCGGCGTCTCTGGGGCTACGGCCGCGCTCGGCGCCGCCCTTGTCTCTTGCACAGCAGCCTCGTTTGGCGCGGTTGCCGCTTCCGCTGCTGTTTCTTGCTCCCCGGCCGCACTCGGGGCCGTCGCTGGCCTGTGCTCCGCGGCTGCATTCGGCGCCGTTTCCCCCGGCCGCCGCTCCGCAGTTACCGCCGCTTCCAGGTTTTCCCGCGGCAGCGCTGCTTCCGGGTTCGCCGCTGGCAGCACCGCTTCCTGGTTCGGAGCCGCGGGCGGCTCGCCCCGCACGGGTGGGTTGCTCAGGCATCCGCTGCTCTAGCAAGCTGAGCAGGTCCTCCATCCTTTGGGATAGGTTCGGTAACTCTGTCAGCAAAGGCAGATGCTGTATTAAAAGGTCGATGGCTCGGTTCTGAGACTGCGCAGAACAGTCCAGCGCCAAGGAGGGCAGCGGACCACACCCAGGCAGTCTAGGGGCAGGCATGCCTGGCACTACGCCCGCTAAGAAGTTAGATCCAGGTGCATACGCAACCAAGCTAGGAGTCGCTCTGGTGGTCCAAGTTGCTAAGCTGCTGATTTGTGGCCCTGGATAAGCCGTGGCCGCCGCCAAGCTGAGTGGTAAGGCAGGCTGTGCGCTCTCCTGCTGCCCCGACCCCCCCGCCTCTGCCGGCGGGAGGTCCCTGGGGGCCGCAGAGTCCTGCGACTGTGCAGGGTGAGCCGGCGCAGGCTCTGCCTGTGGAGCCGGGGGGGTTTTTCCGAATCCACCATCATTTGCCCTGGCAGCCCAGTCAGCGGTGACCCCCTCGGACATTCCTCCGTCACTCATCACCGAAATAGGTGAGTCAGCTCTGCTGCTACAGTCAAGGTCTGTCAGCAGAATAAATAACCAACGCCAGGTTTGATATAATTCTGACACTGATGGGTTCCCAGATGGGAGCTCATGTCGGACGGCACAGCCAAGTTCCTGCCATAAGGCAAAGTCCAGGGCAGTATCTCTGTCCATGGAAATCCCTTTTAAAGTAGCCCAGTCTAATAATTCCCGAACTGAGTTTTCAGGAATGGAGGTGTGCAATATGCTAAACACACCTTTCCAGACCAGTACCACAGCGTCAGTTTGTGAGCTGCTGTTCTCCATTTCTCAGTCCTGTCGGACCTCCAGGTCCCGGGGGGGAAAAGGAACAGCGTACCTCTAGAGAAATCCGGCTTGGCTCGCAGCAGCAGGACACGTCAGAGAGTGCAGATCACATCGGGCAGCACCAAATATTACCACAGGCCTGGTTCCTACGGTACGCAGCTGTAATTTGATGAGAAGTTTGGACAGGGAGAGATGGAAGCGATGAGGACTTTTGCTCCAAATGGGAAAGGAGAAAACCTCAGTTCCTAGAGATGCTCCCAGAGATAGTCCTAAAGATGAAGATGAGGAAGATCCTTTGCTCCCAGGGAAGGAGAAGGGCCTCTGTTCTTAGAGATGAATAGTCCCAGAGATGGGCAAAGAGAACTTTTGTTTCTGAATGGCTCAACCTTAAAATTGTACCCCAGTAATTTCAAGAGTGGACCCTCGAAAGCAGTTGCGGGAAAAGCTGCAAGTTGGGGGAAGGGACTCGCATGTGAGCAGAGAGACTCCTCTTCCTAAATGGCCTGAACAAAGTTATTTGGAAGTGGGCGGCTGTCTCGTGATAATGTCTCCATAGCATGGGCAAGAGAGACTCCTCTTCCTAAATGGACTGAACAAGGTTATTATGGAAGTGATAAACAGACTGAACATCTTAAGGGTTGTCTTTTTACATTGTCAGTGGGAGAAGGGAGGAAGGTGGGGGGAGGAGGAGAGTTCTGATGGTGTGCTATAATTTTTTTTCTTCTTTTAGGTCTGTTAATAAACTTCTTTATATTCTTTCAAGTTTGGTGCCTGCTTTGCATTTCTCCTAATTCTTATCTCACAAAAGATAAGCAGTAATGAGTATTTTGGACCAAACCACTACACTAAATTGGTGTTTCCGCCCGGGAACAAACCCAACTCGCTACACCGGGCTTTGGGAAGACGATCTCTTTTGGGACCATCTCTCCAGATCAGTCACAGCTTCCTCGGTCAGAGCTACTGACCCCTCACCAGCTGTCATAACTGGCGCCCGAACAGCCATTTGGTCCCCGGACCTCCAACGGACTCCTTGCTTGAGCTGCGTCTTGACCACGCCAAGACAGAACCAGCCGTTTGTGTGCCGATCCTCTGAAAAAAGGACCTACGTTGTAGCAGGGCCTTTTAGATGTGGACAGTTCAAGACCCTCGCCTCTCTCAGCTGGGACAGAAATCCCTGAGGATCGAACTGGCCGGACCACCCCCTCAGCAGACTTTTTTTTGGACTTCAGCAGGAGACAGCCTAACCAGAAGACGGGATTTGTAAATTTAAAATCGGTCTCTTCTCTCTTTCTTGCGCCCAATAAATTAAGTCCTTTTTGGTTTTTTTTCTCTTTTTTCTGCTGAGGGAGGAACTTAAATGGGAAATAGGCAAGCTAAATCCAGCCTTTTCCAATCTGAGAGAGACCTATACACCTTTCTTCTAACCCTTCTCTTAAAATCTGGCTTTAAATTCTCTAACGGTGTTCTTGCTAAGAAAAAATCTCTAATCTTTCGTTAATTGGATATCTCGAAATTTTCCTGATGCCACCACAGACTCTGTCCTTTCTGATCTGTTCTGGGACAATGTGGGGAAGAAACTATTCCTTTCAAGCAATGGGAAACCTCTCTGTTTCCAAATTCATTCCTTTATTTCATTTAATGGTTAATACATGTTGCGCAGCAAAAGCCCCTCAGCCAAACCCATCCTCTGCCCTTCCCCTCTGCCACTCCCCCTCTCCGCCTCTGGCACCAGCCAGCCAGAGCACAGACCCCGCCTGCCGCCCCAGCCCTGGCCACGCTGGGGCGCCGGCCACCCCACTTCCCTAACCCGATCCCCTATTTCCAGCAGTTCTCCCATACCCAAACCCTCCCGCTCGCCCCCTCGGTCCCGCTGCCACCCTCCAGGCAGCATGCATGGGACCCATCCGAGACCTATCCCCCCTCCCCGGGATGGATGGCTCTGAGCCCCCCCCAGCTCAATCTCCCTGTGCCCCTGGTATTTCACAATCCTTCGCGCATGACACTACTCCTCCCCCTCTCGCACCGACTCGCAGTGCCTCTGACCTCCCCCCCACTCTGCCGCGTCCCTGCTCCCCGCGGCCTCGCCCCCACCCCAGCACCACCGTGGCAGCCCCGTCTCAGCAAGCCACTCCGCTGCCGCTGGCCCTCCCCCCACCCACGGAGCAGGCATCGTACAATGTGCCACCACCCCCACGTGGTCCCACGCCCACACTGTGGGGCACAGAGCAAACGCCATGCCTCCCGCCAGCGTCTGCCCCTCTCGCCACTGGCGGGACGCACCTATCCGCGCCGCTGCCCCAGGCTGCCGCCCATGGAGCAGAATCTCCCTTCCCCCTCCCCCTGCCACCAATGGCTCTGCCACCCTGGCAAACGCCAGCAGACCCCCTCTCTCCCCCCACAGCTGCATTTTACGCAATCCCTGCTACTAATCCCTCTCTTCCTACATCCCCCTTTCCCCCTACCACGGGTTCTTGCGCAATCCCCATCTCCTCCGCTCCTGCCCCAAAGCCCACCGCCCCCCCACACCCTCCTACAGCCCATGCCGACTCCACACGGAATTGCGAAGCCGGCACCACCTGCAACCCGACCCCCCCAAAACGACCTGCTGCTGCACAGCCTCTCCACCCCCATGCTGCCACAACAGACCCCTTTCCCATCCCTCGAAACACCCCCAATCCCCTGCTACTCCCGCCCTGGCTAAAGCAAAGTTGGCATTTCAAAAAATGCCGCGCTACGCCATCTGTATCCCAGCCCCGCCCTGCCACAGCTGACTCCTCATTTTCAGATGACAGTAGCAGCAGCTCTGATTCTGAATCTGAGGGCCGCTGGGAGTACACACGCAGGGAGGCTAACCAGGAGGGAGATTGGGAATTAGCCCAGAAATTCTCAGCCTTTCCAGTCATTATAGGGAAGGGGAGGAGGGGTGGTCCATCAACTACAAAACATGGGAACCTATCCCATACAAAGAAGTCAAAGAGCTTTGCAAGGCAGCAAAAGAACATGGGAGAGAGTCACATTTCTTTAGAAACTTATTGGAAGCCACTTTCTCTGCCGATACATTAGTACCACATGATATTAAAAACATTATTAACTGCATCTTTTCCCCTGCCGAATATATGTTATGGGAAAGGCATTGGAAAAGACATTTAAAAACACTGTCTGACACTTGTGCTAAAGATGCAAGTCAGACAGATTGGACAATAGAACAACTGGCTGGAGAAGGTGACCTCCAGAAACCCTTAGATCAAGCTACAAACTTACCTGAAGTAGCATTACAAGACATAGCTATTGCAGCAAAGACATCGCTGCTCCTTACTCCTGATGATTCTGTTCCTACACAATATTTCTCTAACATCAAACAGCCAGCAAATGAAAGCTTCATTCAGTTTGTTGATCGTTTAAAAGCTAGCTTAGAGAAACAGATAGAGAGTCCGGATGGACGAAAAGAACTTTTGGGTAAACTTGCCATGGTAAATGCTAACGAACAATGTAAGAATATCTTGAGGGCCCTACCCATGGACACAGAACCAACTGATGCCTTTTCCTGGTCTTAAAATCAAGAGGCATACACGGTTAAAAGGGGAAAAGGGATTTTACCTTGGTATTTATTTTTAAGGATCCTTAGGTGTACACGTCCAGGTCATATGCATCGAGATGCACCCCACCGAGTCTTTCCCTGTGTCTCTGTGTCTCTCTTCTTCTTATGTCTCCGTGTCTCCCCCCCAACACTGGGTATATCTATCAAAGATTCCCCAATGAGAGGCTCAAGTGAGCCCCCCCTCCCCAAGGAACCTTCCCCTGGATGGTTCTATCTTGGTTTACAGAATATGTTCTGGAGAGGACCTCGGGGTCTGGGGCACAATAATCCCTAATTACAAAGCTTCTAAAATGTTTAGTCTCTTAGCTTGACAAACAAGTCCAAGAATGTAGGCAAAAAGCACTGGGAATACAGAAGTTGTAAAAGGTATAACAGGGGTAAAAAAGAAAAGGCAAAAATCTTCATGGCATCATTTCCCCGCTTTTAGAGACTAACAAAACTCTATCTTGTCTAGTCTCTACTCTACTCTACTTTTCTACCCGCAGAACCGGTTTACACAACCGGCCGCTCCACAGGAAATTACATAGATAATAACTACAATTACAACTATTATGGATATTTCTTTTACCCAGGCCCAGTTTGGTAACCATGAGGTGAGGGTATCAAAAATATAATCAAATTTTAAAGTGTTATTTCTAGAAGCTGCTTCATGTAGAATTTGAGTTCCCTTCCAAATTTCATCCAAATCTTTCTTAATTCTTCCACTTTGGTCCACATAAGAACAACAAGAGGTATTGACAATAGCACATACACCTCCTTGTGCAGCAAGTATGAAATTGAGAGCTATCCTGTTTTGCATAACTGCACGGGATAGACTGTCAACTTCTTCCTGTAAGGCTGAAATTGCATCTGCAGTATGCTGCTCAATACGTTCAATGACAGCTGAGATGTTTACAATTGCTCTCTCCAGTTCAACTACTCCATAAGTGGGTACAAGGGCTCTGATTATGCTATGAAAAAGTGTGGGACGTTCAATGAGGGGATTAAGAGATCTTTTTCTCCTCTCATTTGGTTTTTCAAGATGGTCAAATATTGTTATATTTGGGACCACAGCCTCAATAGCACAAGCCTGGTCTTTGTTCACGGGCATAACTTTCCATGCCTTATCACCACATATCCAATACAACCCCATCCCAAATGGTTGAGCCAGTCTCCACCCTGCCAATTTCATCTTTGCTGCAATTCTTGGGTCTATTATTTCTCTGAAATGGGTCTGATGACAATATGAAGAATGGCTTTTCCTGTGGCGTTTAAAATTGCACAAGGAACTTTATAGTTTGCACGCTCTACCAGGCCACTCAGGGTAATGGGAGGCAGAAGGGTGCTATTAATTGGTTCCCACGTTTCAGTGCGATTTTCTTCCATTAAAATGCCAATCAATGGCCAGTGACCCTTCCCATCTAGGGGTGGTAATTGAGTACAGATCCAGCAATCGCTCTTATTAAGAATTTTGGACACATTTTGGACCACAGTCTTATGCAAATCATGGGGTGAACCCTGAACCATGGTTACCAGTTGGGCAAACAGCAAACATGTAAAAAACAGTTTAGACTGCATCTTTCTGATTCATATCAGTCTCTGTCTTCTTGGTGATTTCGGGAGCAGAAGCTTTCTTCACCGTGGAGTAGTGAATCCACGGTCTCTTGCCAGCAACCTTGACTGCAGTAAAAGTGGTCAGCAAAACTTGGAATGGTCCCTTCCACTTGGCTTGCAAGGGATCGCTGTCCCACCACTTGATGTAGACCCAGTCTCCAGGCTGGAACGGATGAGCAGGTGTGTCCAATCCTACTGGTTTGGATAACACGACGAATCTCTGGAGCTTCTGCAAAGTGGAACTCAGAACCATTAAATATTTCTGCAAATCATTTTTACCTCTCATATGAATTTCCCCCAGGATATGTGGAACCTGGTATGGCCTGCCATATAATATTTCATAGGGACTGATGTTGTCCCTTTGCCTTGGCTGTATGCAGACTCTCAGCAAGGCTATAGGCAGGGCTTGAACCCATGCCATGGATGTCTCTTGACAAATCTTGCAAATCTGGGTTTTGAGGGTCCCATTCATGCCTTCAACTTTGCCACTTGCCTGTGGCCTGAATGGTGCGTGCAGGTCCCAGGTAAGTCCCAAAATCCTGCTAATTTCCCCAACCACTGTTGCAACAAAATGTGGTCCCCTATCTGATGACATTCCCAAAGGAACCCCAAATTTTGGTATTATATGATTAAGCAAAGCTTTTACAACTTCTTTTGCTGTGTTGGTGCGACAGGGGAAAGCCTCAGGCCATCCACTGAAGGTGTCAACCAGTACCAGTATATACCTGCATCCCTCTTTGCGTGGCATCTCAGCAAAATCTATTTGCCAATAATCTCTGTTGCAGTGGGGATCCTGCAACATACATATACCAAACCAGGAGTCCCGTGGAAGGGAAATATATATGAACAGACAGATTCTTGATAGCTGTTTCAGAGAGATGTTTATTTCTCCAGCCGCATGGCTGGGATCTGCCGAGGAACTGTTACAATCACCGGACCAAGGGTCCTTTGCCCACGCAGGGGAACACAAACCAACCAATGGGGAACAAGGCTGAGCAGGGGCAGGGAAACCCCGTGTCTGTCCCCTCAGGGCCCCTCTCCCAGGGCTACACAGTGGGGATCCTGCAACATACATATACCAAACCAGGAGTCCTGTGGAAAGGAAATATATATGGACAGACAGATTCTTGATAGCTGTTTCAGAGAGATGTTTATTTCTCTAGCCGCATGGCCGGAGCTTTGCCGAGGAACTGTTCCAGTCATGGGACCCGAGGGTCCTTTTTGCCCGCGCAGGGGAACACAAACCAACCAATGGGGAGCAAGGCTGAGCAGGGGCAGGGAAACCCCGTGTCTGTCCCCTCAGGGCCCCTCTCCCAGGGCTACACAGCGGGGAGAGGAGACCCCAACACCTCACCCGTTTTATTTTAATAAAAGGAGAATGAAAACAACTGGATAAACATAACAAGAACAGTTTCAAAACAAAACAAGCCACCCTCCTGAGTCTTTAAATGTCCAAACAGATTCTGTGGAACATCTTAGGGCTGACAGAAGGGAGACAGAACTCTCTGAGCATGCTTTGTGGGGAAACTGAGGCAGGAGAGGGTTTAACTTCTTCCCTCCCCCTTTTCATCCCCCACTCGGCATTTGAAAGGGATTTTTGGGGAAACAATTGGCAAAAGCATGGTTTTGTGAGGGAAACCATGGATAAAAAAACGGATTGGGAATACACTGGGGGTAATAGGACATAGGGTAAAAGGGAAAGGTGGGATTAGGAAAGGGAGACTGTAGGGGGAGCTTACAATGGAGATATTGTCTAACATGACTACTATTTTTTGCATATATACTGCCTTTTACAGGAACACCATCAGGCCCAGTGACCTGCGATGCTTGTAACCCTTTTCTACCTTGTATAATTTTGAATTCCACCACCTCTCCATCTCCCAAGCTTGGGATGCATTTTTCAGGGTTATTCTTTTTAATAGTAGTTCTATGCACGAATATGTCTTGCTGGTTTTCACACCTTGTTATAAAACCATAATTTTGCTTAACATTATACCATTTTACTATCCCTAAGATCTTAGCTACTATGTTTTTTTTCCTTTTTCCGAGTGGCTGCTGTTTTCTGTCTCACAGCGTCTTTGCTCTCTATTTTGGTTGCTCCCGTGTTGGAATTGTCGGAGCTGCTGGTGCCTGCGCGCTCTTCCCGGGGTCGCGTTCAGAAATTAATAAGGTTATTGAAGACATGGGACCCCTTCAACCAGGTATGCCATCACCTTCAATGCTCCCACAACATTGGCATTTAGCTGTTCTTGACATTAAAGATTGCTTCTTTCTTATTCCACTCCACCCTGCAGATGCCCCCTGATTTCCATTTTCTGTACCATCTCTTAATCGTGAAACTCCCATGGAACGTTATCATTGGCTTGTGCTTCCCCAAGGTATGAAAAATTCCCCAACTCTCTGCCAAGAGTATATTGCTAAAATTCCATCTCCCATCCGTGCCAAAGCAGAGAAAGCCATCATCCTGCATTACATGGATGATGTGCTGGTGTGTGCTCCCAATAATCAGTATCTCGAGCAGACACTTAACATGGTGATTGAGGCCCTAGAGGCCAAGGGCTTGGAATTACAACCTGAAAAAATGCAGAGAACAAGCCCTTGGAAATACCTCGGACTCAAAATCACAGAAACCTCTATCACCCCAACACCTGTCACCATTAATAATAACCCAAAAACACTTGAGGAAGTGCAACAGATCTGTGGGACACTGAAGTATTTAAGGTCCTGGTTAGGACTCACCACAGAGGATGTAGCTCCTATTGCAAACCTAGTAAAAGGGGAAGGCAGTCCAGCATCCCCTAGATCCCTGACAGAAGAGGCAAGGCAGTCTCTTAAAAAGATACAAGAGCTCATTTCCACCAGACAAGCACACAGGTATCAGCCCTCCCTACCCTTTAAGCTTGTCATTCTAGGGAAGGTACCACGCTTTCACGGCCACATATTTCAGTGGGACAAAGAGCAGAAGGAACCCCTCATCAGAATTGAATGGGTATTCCTTCCACTCCAACCTCCTAAAACCATCACACGGCCACAAGAACTAATGGCAAAAATTATCATGAAGGGTAGAGCAAGGCTCCGCACTCTGGCAGGATGTGACTTTACATGCATCTACTTACCTGTAACAACTGACACATTAGATCACTTACTTCAAAATAATATAAATTTACAATTTGCATTAGATAGTTACTCCGGCCAAATCTCAAATCATTACCCAAAACATGACATGTTTAATCTGCCATTCTCTTTCAACCAGAGAGAGATTCAAAGTAGAAAACCCCTTGATGCGATTACTGGTTTTACTGATGCTTCAGGAAAGAGTAAAAAGTCCGTGGTCACATGGAAAAATCCAAAGACGCAAAAGTGGGAATCTGATATCGAGGTAATCCAGGGATCACCACAAGTAGCTGAATTAGCAGCTGTCGTTAGAGCATTTGAGAGGTTCAAAGAACCCTTTAATTTGGTCACAGACTCAGCATATGTAGCTGGAGTAACTGTTACAGCTGAGCATGCTCTCCTAAAAGAAATCTCAAACAAAAAAAATGTGTTATTTGCTCTCAAAGCTGATTTATCTGGTTTCCCACAGAGAGCATCCCTATTTTGTCATGCATGTGAGGTCACATACAAACCTGCCAGGATTTATTGCAGAGGGTAATCGTAGAGCTGATGCTCTGGCTATGCCAGCAGATATAGTTCTATCAGCTGACTTACCAAAGCTCCCCCAAGTTTTTGAACAAGCAAAATTGAGCCATGCCATGTACCATCAAAATATTCCTGCTCTTATCCGCATGTTCCATCTGTCGTGGACACAGGCAAAAGCAAGAGTGGCAACATGTCCCAACTGCCAGAAGCTACAGCTTCCATCACTGGGCATGGGGGTCAATCCCAGAGGCATTAATAGTGGTGAAGTGTGGCAAATGGACGTCACACATTTCCCTGAATTTGGGAGATTAAAATACGTTCATGTTTTTATTGATACCTTCTCTGGTGCTATGTATGCCTCTGCACATGCAGGTGAAAAGGCTAAGGATGTTGAAAAACATCTTGTCCAAGCTTTTGCTGTGCTCGGTATACCTGAGGAGATAAAAACTGATAATGGACCTGCCTACACCTCTCAGGAGTTTAAAAACTTCCGTCAGCAGTGGGGATTTCGACATGTTACAGGTATTCCTCACTCTCCAACTGGACAAGGCATTGTTGAACGTGCCCATCAAACCCTCAAGCAAATGCTGCTACAAGAATCAGGGACCACCAAACTCAACTCACCTGTCCTCAGACTCAGCAAAGCACTGTTTACCATAAACTTCCTGAATGGCACCTTTGAGGATCCAAACCCTCCCATCTATCGTCATTTCCAGAACACCAGGAGACAGAAACTGCAGGAAAATCCAGAAGTCCTGATCCGGGACCCAGAGACTCAAAAAATCCAAGGACCGTACAAACTTGTAACTTGGGGACGTGGGTATGCCAGTGTATCTACCCCTCAAGGACTGAGATGGATCCCAGGGAAGTGGGTAAAACCTTATGTCAAGGCTTCCTCAAAAGTTAAGGAGGCTAAAACTGCCTCCTGGAAGAGACACCGTAAAAAAGAATCCTGATTTTGCACCTTCATGTAAACCCCCTACTGCAGATTTTGATGTTAATCTCTTAAGTTGCACTGTTTTGCACTCAGGTTTTGCACTGTATTTTGTAAATCTTCGTCCTGATACTCCATACCATAGATGTCCTGACTAAACCCCTGAGTTTTGACTGGGGAACTAGTTTAAAGGCATCCTAGGTACTGTCGAGTTGTAGGGATGATAGATTCCAATTATATTTTGCACTGTTGTTTTGTTATTGTTCTATGCACTTTTAAGTTACT
The DNA here is from genome assembly GCF_965178545.1 of Coloeus monedula. Taxonomy (NCBI): domain Eukaryota; kingdom Metazoa; phylum Chordata; class Aves; order Passeriformes; family Corvidae; genus Coloeus; species Coloeus monedula. The sequence continues at coordinate 2,533,295 of NC_138821.1, read as the reverse complement.
AAGAGTTACAACCCAGCTTTAAAGAAAAAAAAATAGGGAATTGTTGCTGCCTGTTCTGAGCTTCCCCTCCCCCTCCCAAAGACACGTGCTCCTGCCCATGTGCTCCGAGCTCCTTTGTTCCAAGCGCATGCAAAACCAAATGTAACTCAGACTCTTCAGCAGTGTCTGATTGGCCGGTCACCCCGGGTCCGCCCCCAGTCCTTCCCTTCCCCCTTCTCCTAATAAAAGATGGTCGAGGGGAGGCTCCGCCCTCTCTCAGCTCAGCTACTTTCCTGTGAACATCTCTGGTTGTCTGTCTCATTTGAAAGCTTCTAACTGCAGGGAATTGAGCGAGCAGGGAGCTATATTTCTCCCTCTTTGCTTCTGCTGATGGTATTTGCTTTGCAGCTGATTCAGGTACCGATTTTAGAGCTACTAAAGTGCTAGATCACCCTTGCTACCTCTCAAGGCTGCTCGAGGCTTTCTAAGGCATTGAAATACAAGCACTAGCCGGTATAAAGCTGAAAAGATACCTTCCACAAATCTCCTGGGAGATCTCCTGTCTTTGTCACTCCTAACACAACTCTCTTGCTTGTGTCAGGGTTGTTTTTACAGCAGGTTTCACACTTGCTTGTTACAGATTGTACAACATCAGTCATTCCTCTCCCTATCACTACTTTCCTCAAATGTTTTAAAAGATTTTCTGCTCCCCAGTGGGTACTTTCATGCTCTCGTTGGGCTATTTCCCGAAGGATCAGGGGTGGAACTACGATTTGTCCTACTGGGGTAACAGCCCACCCACCTTCTTTGATTTCAGCCTTAAGGAACTTAATTAATTTGTGATCCCTCTGATCGTATTTTGGGGTAAATGATGACAAATCTATCTCTTTCTGTGCTACCACTGCAAAAATGCCTTTTTCTGCAATCCCCCTGGCTGTTTCGTCAGCAAAACAATTTCCCAGTTCGGGGGCTGTTTTCCCTTTTTGATGACCCTTGCAATGCATGATAGCCCCTTCCCTGCCTCCGCGCCTGCCCTCCGCCCCCGACGAGGCTGGGGGTGGGGGGGCCCCGAGCCGCTCCTCCGTCTTGTAGCTGATCCAAGAATGTAGGCAAAAAGCACTAGGAATACAGAAGTTGTAAAAGGTATAACAGGGGTATAAAAGAAAAGGCAAAAATCTTCATGGCATCACAACAATAGAACAAATGATTGAGACCTGTTCCAGACACACATCCACAGAAAACACAATGACCCAAGCAGTTGTAAAAGGAATCACAGAGAGAGTTTCCAGTGCATTTGCTGCAGCAGTCTCTAATGAGAATGTCCGCTGTTTCTACTGTGGTGAACTTGGACACTTTATAAAGGACTGCCCACAAAGGTCACCCACCCAGGACCATCGTGCCGCCTACCAAAGAAACCAGAGACAGCAACAGCACCAGCAGCATTCAAAAATCTTCCATCGGAGCACAGTATCAAGGCCCCAAGCTCAGATAACAAATCAAAGGCCATACTACCCCGCCCCAGCTGCGAACTCCACATCAGATCACCGAGAGCAGACAACTGGACCTCACCCGACACCATCATCCCAGGCGATCCCAGAACACATGGGAAGGATCCAACCCACGGAGCAGTACCGATGGGAACCAGACGTCAACTGGTAACGTCTCTGCCACTTTATTGACAAGTGTTTTTATCGTATCCCCACAGGAAAGTACGGACCGCAGAACGGCCCATGGGACATTGTTATCCTAAGCGATACCATCCATGGTCCAGAACAAATCTCTGTATTACCAAACAGTGCACCCTGGACAAGAGATTCTTGTCCAGCTTTGCTGCACGGACACACCTTTCTCTCTTCCACAGGGAACACCAGTTGCACAAGCTTTTTTACTTCCACAGAACCACCCAGAACATATCCCTCACAATCCAACAGCAATGTGGACAGAGATTGTGGGCTCAAACAAACCGACCATCGAGTGCAGCTTGTTCTGTAAAGGAGAGAGGATCTACCGTCCAGAGATGCTGGACACCGGAGCAGACGTGACCATCATCGCCCGCTCTGAGTGGCCAGGGAATTGGGAACTGGAGCCAGTGGCAGGTATGATCTCTGGGATTGGTGGAGTTGCAGTATCCATGAGAAGTAAACGAAATGTTGTCATCGAAGGACCCGAGGGCAAGATAGCAACCACCCGACCCTTCGTGGTAAGGGCCCCCATCACCCTATGGGGCAGAGACCTTCTATCCCAGTGGGGTGCCACCCTCACCGTTCCCAGCCAGGATTTCTGATCGGGGCCACTGAGAAATGCACGCTACCATCCACTCCCCCACTCGCCTGGAAGACTGACAACCCAAAATGGACAAGGCAATGGCCCCTTGAAAAAGAAAAACTCAGTGCGCTGGAAGCCCTGGTGGAAGAGCAACTCGCCAAAGGTCACATCACCGAGACCACAAGCCCCTGGAATTCCCCTGTCTTTGTACTGAAAAAGCCCGGCAAAGACAAATGGAGACTACTCCATGACCTACGAAAGATCAATGAGGCCATTGAAGACATGGGCCCCCTCCAACCCGGCCTGCCATCACCATCAATGCTGCCCCGAGACTGGATGCTTGCCATCATAGACATAAAAGACTGTTTCTTTAACATCCCGCTCCATCCCCAGGACGCACCACGGTTCGCCTTCTCCGTTCCCTCTCTTAACGAACAATCCCCACTCAGAAGATACCATTGGCTCGTCCTCCCACAAGGCATAAAGAACAGCCCGACCATCTGCCAGTGGTATGTCGCGTACATTCTGTCCCCCATCAGGAGCCTGTTCCCGGATGCAATTATCTGCCACTATATGGATGACATCCTAATCTGTGCATCAGAAAAAACTTATTTGGACAGAACTCTTAAAAAGACAATTGAAGTCATAGAAGAAGCAGGGTTCGAGATTTGTGAGGACAAAGTGCAGCACTCCAGCCCATGGACTTACCTCGGCCTCCAGACCCGTGAGAGAACCATCATACCCCAGCAACTCACCATCAGACATGATCCAAAGACCCTAAGAGACTTGCACAGCTTGTGCGGATCCATAAATTGGATACGCACCTTACTCAGAGTCACAGCAGAAGATCTCGCCTCCCTCTTCAACCTCCTCCGCAGCAGCAGAGACTTGGACTCTCCACGTGCCCTCATGCCTGAAGCCTGAGATACCATCACCAAAGTCCAGGAAGCCCTGTCTTCACGCCAAGCCCATCGCGTCGAACCCAGACTGCCTCTTCAGTTTGCAGTTCTGGGTAAGGCTCCCCGTTTCCACGGACTGATCTTCCAATGGGACCCTAAACTCAGAAACCCTTTGCTGATACTTGAATGTGTCTTCAGAAGCAATCAACCTACAAAAACAATAACCGCCTTCTAAAAAGTAATGGTACATTTAATAAAAAAGGCCAGAACTCGTCTCCGCTCTCTTGCAGGGTGTGAGTTCACATGCATATACTTGCCATTGACCACTGGAGATCTGAAGCATTTGCTCCAGACCAATGAGAGCCTCCAGTTAGACCTAGATAGCTACACAGGCCAAATTTCCATTCGCATGCCAAAACATAGACTTTTCTACCGTGATGCAGCCTTTAAATTGATTCCAAAATTAATCCAAAGTAGAAAACCTCTCAAAGCTCTGACCGTCTTTACAGATGGGTCTGGTTCGTCCCATTGGTCAGTCATGACTTGGAGGCAACCCAATACTCAAAAATGGGAGTCTGATATCCAAATAGTAGAGGGATCACCACAGATTGCTGAGTTAGCAGCTGTTGTCAGAGCCTTTGAGAAGTTTAAAGATGAACCTTTTAATTTGGTCACAGATTTGGCTTATATTACCACAGGCCTGTGCCCTAGGGTATATCACCGTGTCCTGCAGCCATAGGGCGGAGGAGGAGAGAAGATCCAGCAGGCAGGAATTGTGCAGCAAGATTGATTTATTTAATTATTTTACAAACTCTTTTATAGACTTTTTTCTTCATAGTCTAATTGGACAAAGGATCAGCCACCCCTTGGGGTGATTGGCTAAAATCCTAAAACATCCATTGTCAAAATATTTTTCTACTACACCATAAAGAAGACATTTCAAGGTTGCAAGTGGCTTGGTTGTTTACATACTCTGCTACCTCTTCTATGAGAGAGAAAATTCTCTCACGGACTTAGAAAATAGCAAGAAAAACCTTGCTAGCAGTATTTTTGTATCTACAGGCTTATGTCACTGGCATAGCTCTGAGGGCTGAACATGCTTTTCTCAAAGAGGACTCAAATCAAAAATTATACCAATTGGTTTCTACATTAATTCATTTAATCTCCCACAGAAAACAACCTTACTACACTATGAATGTGAGGTCACACACTGACCTCCCTGGTCCCATTGACAAAGGGAACAGGAGAGCAGATGCACTGGCCATGACAGCAGAGACTGCAAATGTCCCCGACACCTTTGCCCAGGCAAAGTTGTCACATGCATTTTTTCACCAAAACATTCTTGCCCTCGTCAGAATGTTCAAGCTCTCAAAAGATCAAGCAAGAGCTATCATTGCAACGTGCCCAAACTGCCAGAAATACCAAATACCATCTATGGGTACTGGAGTCAACCCCCGTGGTCTGAACAGCTGCCAGTTGTGGCAAACCGATGTAACCCACTTCCCATCCTTTGGGAGATCCAAATATGTGCACGTGCCAGTTTACACATTTTCTGGTGCAGTCTTTGCGTCAGCCCATGCAGGGGAAAATGCCGTCCACATCATCAAGCTTTTTCTCCTTGCCTTTGCCACCCTGGGAGTCCCTGAAGAAATCAAAATGGATAATGGGCCTGCCTACACCTCTCGTAAGTTAAAAGATTTCTTCAACCAATGGGGAATAAAACACGACAGGCATACCTAGCAATCCCACAGGACAATCCATTGTAGAAAGGACCCACCAAACCCTCAAAAGAGTCCTCAATCTGCAACGGAGGGAAACAGAAATCTTGTCTCTTGTTGAAAGACTCTGTAAGGCTCTCTATGTCATTAACTTCCTAAAGGGTACCTCATCAGAGCCTGACCCCCCAATACTCCGCCACTTCTCAAATTCAACCCAAGCTAAGCTCACGGAGAAGCCACCAGTGCTGGTGAAGGACCCAGAATCACACCAGGTCTCTGGGCCTTTCCAATTGATTACCTGGGGGAGAGGCTATGCCTGTGTCCAGCTACCATCTGGCCCGAAGTGGTTCCCGGAAAAAATATAAAACCATACCTAGGCCCTACGAACACTGCTCCCACAAACACCAACAAGAACTCTCCTGAATCAAATACAGGACCTCCCCAAAACCAGACCAGTTCTGCATGGAGACGAAGACGTTGCTGAATGCCCACCAACCAGAGAAAAGATCGTCCCAGCACACGGCAGCAGATGAAACAGAAAGCTGAACAAGAAGCTACAGCAAAAGTCAAGTCGTAGGCCAGACACAGCCTGAAAACTGATCCTTAGCTTATATATTACCACTCCTTTTTTTTACCCCAAAATATCCCCTTCCCTCAGCCCTTGTCAACCTCCTTAAACCCCAAAACCTCCCCTCTCACCACAAAGCTAACAAATCTCACTTATATTCCCTCTCAGAAGCCCCATCCCTGTCCAAAGATGAAATTTATCTATGTTGATGCTGTCCTCACTGCTGCCTCAATGCTCTTTGCCGTACCACACGCCTTCAGCTGCCTTGTCCCACAGCCTAGCCATAATGTTTGGGTGACCCTAGCAAAGACACTCAATCAAGACAATCTGTGCCTGTCCATGGGCAGCGTAGACAACCCACTCTCTACGTGCCTGGTAGGAATTCCTCTAGTAGCCGATGACTGGCCCATCACTAACTCAGAGCTCCTCCGCACCACAGGTAAGAGGCCCAACCCGGTAGACACTTGGGATGAGTGGACAAAGATTCTGCCAAATGCTCGAGATGAACCCCAAGAATTTAACCTGCTGGGGTCCTCCAAAGCAACATATTGTGTCAAATTTTATTTTAGACTGCAAAGCCAACGCTGGCCAGGGATTGACCAAGCAAAAAATACATACAGAAAAGACATATCTGTTGGGCCCCTCCCCCCTGCCATGTAGTCCTGGGAGAGGGGTCCCAGGGGGGAGACAGGGGGTTTCCCTAGCCCCTGGTCAGCCTCGTTCCCTATTGGTTGTTTTGTGTTCCCCTGCATGGGCAAGGACCCTCGGGTCCCATGATTGCCTCAGTTCCTCGGCAGATCCTCAGCCATGCGGCTGGGAAAATAAACATCTGTGAAATATCTATCAAGAATCGGTCCATATATATTTCTTTTCCACGGGCCTCGTTTGATACACGTGTTGCAGTATCTGCACTGTAACACATATCACCATTTAACAAAGCCTATAATAGTCAAGACTGGTGCAATTACACCAGTCACGTACTCTCTGTGTCCACTTTCCACCCCAAAGTGTTACCCCAGGGGAGTCTTTCTTGTCTGTGGTGACAGAGTACAGGCTGGGATCCCCTCATGCCTCCAAGGAGGCCCTGTAGCCTTGACAAGCTTTCTACCCTAAACCCAAATATCACATTATTACATAATTGGAGACAAACACATCAACACGTCAAAAGAGATCCTTTGCTGAATTTGATGAAAGTTGTGACAGCCGCATTTACAATTGGAATAAGGCAGGACAAGTCGCAGCTTCTGTGCTCACTCCTTGGTTAGCTGCACTTAAAGCCCTTGGGGATATCAGTGTCATAGGTTAGCAAGCATAGTCCCGGAAGGGACGTCCTTGCTAAGGGGTGCTTACAGTTTCCTCTGGGAACTGATAGAACCTATCAGCTGGCCAGTTTGAATATGGACAATTCTCTAAGCCACTTAAAGTTGTGAACACCTCTGTGATCCACATTTAAGAATAGGCAAACTCCCCCTCCAAGCTCTCTCTCTTTTCCGGCGCTGGGACAGGTGGCTGCGGGCCCCGTGTGGGGGCCAGCGGGCCCGGCCAGGCCCTGCTTGGGCCAGGCCGGGCCGGGCCACGGCCATCCTGGAGCCATGGACCTGTTCCAGCCATGGAACCCCCCCCACTGCCTTGCCGTGGGCAGCCGGAGCGGCTCGGCTCTCCCCCCTCTCCACTGCGATAAGAAAAATTCAACATTCCAGCTGCAAAGCTGCAAGGCCGAGGTGAGATTAACCCTTTTACTGCTGTGAAGAGCTGAAAACCTGAGGGAAGAGAAAGAGGAGATGCTTAAAGCTGAAATTCTGTTGTGAAGCTATGATATATATGAGTATCCTGTTGTAATTTCATGAAGATATGGGGGGTGGAGTGTTCAACTCATAAGCAAAAGCACCTGCACCGAGATAGGCAGATGCTGATGCAGCTGTAATTTCATGAGAAGTTTGGACAGGGAGAGATGAACCAGATGAGGACTTTTGCTCTAAACGGGAAAGAAGAAAACCTCAGTCCCTAGAGATGAACCAGATGAGGACTTTTGCTCCAAACGGGAAAGGAGAAAACCTCAGTACCTAGAGATGCTCCCAGAGATAGTCTTAACGATGAAGATGATGAAGACCCTTTGCTCCCAGGGAAGGAGAAGGGCCTCTGTTTTTGTTTCTGAACGGCTCAACCTTAAAATTGTACCCCAAGAAACTTCAAGAGTGGACCCTCGAAAACAGTTGCGGGAAAAGCTGCAAGTCGGGGGAAAGGACTCACATGCAGGCAGAGAGACTCCTCTTCCTAAATGGACTGAACAATATTTGGAAGTGGGCGGCTGTCTCGTTGTGATAATGTTTTCATAGCATGAGCAAGAAGAGACTTCTCTTTCTAAATGGACTAAACAAGGTTATTATGGAAGTGGTAAACAGACTGAACATCTTAAGGGTTGTTTTTTCACATTGTCAGTGGGAGAAGGGAGGAAGGTGGGGGGAGGAGGAGAGTTCTGAAGGTGGTATAATTTTTTTTCTTCCCTCTTTTAAAGTTGTTAATAAACTTCTTTATATTCTTTCAAGTTTGGTGCCTGCTTTGCATTTCTCCTAATTCTTATCTCACAGCAGATAAACAGTAATGAGTATTTTGGACCAAACCACTACAATCAGTCACCTAGGGTGTTGGCTAAGCAAACAGGCCAATGCGACATCTGCCGCTTTGAGTCATCTTTTAAAAGATGAGGAGACTACCAGACACGCAACCCTACAGAATCGAGCAGCAATAGACTACTTACTTCTTGCCCACGGACATGGCTGCCAAGACTTTGAAGGGATGTGCTGCTTCAATCTTTCTTTGCACTCAACATCCATCCAGGCGAAAATCCAGAAACTACAAGGACTTGTAAAAGACCTAAAAGTAGATTAGAGCCTAGACTGGGTCAATGACCTTTTTGGACGATGGGGAATAACGGGATCTTTGATTAAGGGAGCTTTGTGGGTATTCTTTGTAATTATTATCGTGTTACTTATGTTCTCATGCCTCCTACGTTGCTGCACAAAGGCTGCTGGAAATGCCTTTTTAATAAATACAGAAGGGGGAGTTCTGGGGTATGCCCAGCCCCCGCCCTGGAGGGACGTCTGGTGAGATAAGGAAAGTGCCTAAACAACCCAGCAGAACTCCCCTGGAAAGGCAGCCACCTTTCAGTTATGGCGACAAGAAGACAAACCCAGAATCCTCTGGGAGACTCTATGCAGATCCTTTGTAATGCATTGGCCCTTACCTTCTGATACCCACCCCCTGTATCCCTATAAAGCTAGCCCCCTGCCCCTGTGAGGGCAGAGAGATGCTCGTCCCTGGCTCCCGTTCGCCGAACTAATAAAGCTACCTCATGCGGAGCAGCTATACAGGCCTCTCGTCTCTCTCCCTGGTCTGGCCTGGAGGCTGCCCTGCAGAACTAAGCTGAAATCACAAGCTGAAAATCACTAAAGAGCTGACAGCTTCTGCACGGGCCCTCCTAGCTAGCAGCTGAGGGAAGACACAGGGCTTTGGGAAGACGATCTCTTGGGACCATCTCTCCAGACCGGTCACAGATTCCTCGGTATCTTGGGGTGACCTTATGATGTGTATCCCATATCGCTGCCTATGCCCAGAAATTAATCTCTGTGCCTTTCTATGCCTCTAAACTGAGCCTGAGAGGGGGAAGGAAAAACTGAGCAAAACTTTTTCAAAGCAGTTTGCAGCTTGTTCAAGGTCACACACAGATAGCAATTTGTTTCCCAGCTGTGGCAGGGGAGGGAGGAAGCACCCGGCTTGCTGTTTCCCGAGGACAGGTTTTTTTGGCCGGTTGTTCAGTTTCTTTTTCTCCGGAGAGAGACTGAGAGTTGAACGTGTTTTCCTTCCCTGGAATTTCAGATTTTCTCCCTTTTCTACTGGACTGCTTGATTGCTTTAACATCAGAGCACATCGGGAGGACTTTCCACTAGGCACAGAGGGCCTGGCCCTGGGCCAAGCCCCAGCTCCGAGGAGACCAAAGGGAGGACTCTAACACTTTCCCAGGTGTTTCCTCCACAGCGAGAGATTTTATTATTTAGCATTATTTTCCTTTTCCCGTGTGTTTGTTAAATAAATAGCTTTTATCTCTTTCACTTTCCTTTGAGGAAAATTTATTTTCCCTGGACCTGGAGGGGCGAGAGGTGGTGACCTGCCTTCTCTCAGAGGATATATTTCTAAATTTGGCCAATCCGGAAGAAATTTAGTGGCGCCCAACCGCGAGGCTCGAAGGAAAGTGAAAAAACCTGTGCTAAGTACATTTTGGTTTGAATTTACTTATTCTGTGTTGGGGTAAAGTAGTCACCATGCTGGTTGAGTTCATAATGTCCCTCTGGCTTTATGTACTCATGTCTTTCTGGTCCTTAGGCTTCATTGAAGTACTGGTGTTTTTTTGGTCCCTAGGGTTGTTTGCGTATTCACAACTTGCTCCAATCTTGTCCCTGATATGTAAATTTTACAGAGAAAAGAGACAAATTAGGATTTCTATCTTGCTGTGCTTGGTGATAATGATTTATAAGAAGTTAACAGAGGTACAGGCAGCTGCTCCAAGTGTGTATGATAAATGGTTTCTCCCTCCTAACCCCCGTCCTAGCTTCAGTAGCCTGCTTTGGGAATTTATTAGTAATTGCACCCAGATTGTTAGAGGAGGAGGAGACGGGGTTTCCCTTCCCTTTAAATTTGATAGGTTATCTTTTGAGAATATTCAGTATCCCCTGGATGTTAAAGAGACCACCTTCCTGGTATTTAATCTGGTAATCTTCCTCCATATGTGTCGCAGCTTGTCTAGAATAAGAGCTCAGATTTCCAGGGTGACTGCTGAGACACCTGACCCAGAGGTGGAAAATCCTGAGTGTTGTGGGGAATGGGAGGACATAGGCCAAACCCTAAAGAAATTCTCTGACCCAATGGTTTGCAATTTCCCATCTGAACAAATTCAGAAACCAGCTGAGGTGAGGAAATATCTGAAAGAGAAATACAATGACAATTCTAATGAGAACAAGCTCCTTGCAATATGTTGGGCTTTGGCATATGCCTATCACGCACTGCAGCAGGTAAAGGTAGAGAGGCAGGAAGATAAATCAACAAAGCCTGCAGACACCCCAGTCACTCAGACTGCAGCCACACCAGATTGCAAGCCCAAACCAGATGGAGAGTCTAAGCCACTGACAGTGGCTCCTGTCACGAGGAAAAAGCATGCAACCAAAACTGATCACCCAGTGAAAGATGAGGATAATGCAGGGGAAGGAACCTCAAAAGATGCAGGGGAAGGAACCTCAAAACCACCAACTGACTCAGGCACAGAAACCATTACTGAGTCCATGTCCATAAAGGACCTTCACAGCCTAAGAAAGGATTACACCTGACAGTCCGATGAATCCATAATAAGTTGGATGGTCCGTATTTGGGATGCGGCAGGTGATGATGTGATGCTGGACGGTGCTGAAGCGAGGCATTTGGGATCCCTGGCACATGATCCAGTGATCGACCAAGCAATGATAAGGGAGGCTGACTCTACCAGTGTCTGGAGACGGGTCTTGACAGGCGTAATTGAAAGATATATGTGTGGAGATGATCTCTACATGAAGCAAACCCCGTGGAAGACCATAGAACAAGGGATCCAACGCCTGAGAGAACTAGAGGTGGTAGAGGTTGTCTTCACAAATGACCCAGGATTGAGGAGTCCAGACCGGGCCAGAGTTATTCCATACATGTGGCGAAAACTCATACAACTTGGGCCACAAGAATACGCTTCTGCTTTAGCAATAATGAAACCAGACTACGGTGCAAATGAGACTGTGCAGGATATGGCAGTAAAGCTCCGAGCATATGCGGATTCTGTGCATGGCCCAACACATGCAAAAATGGCAGCTGTGGAAACACGTGTGCAGAAAATGGAAGATGAAATAAAAAAGAATTTCCAGGAGATTAAAGAGGGCCTCCTCCATGGACGTTCCCCAGAGAGAAAAAGTACATCCCACAAAGTGAGCTGTGGAAATTCCTGTGTGACAGTGGGGAAGACGTGAAGAGGTGGGGTGGACAACCCACCTTTGCTCTGGCAGCACGAGTGCGTGAATTGAACGAGCGCAAGTTTCAGAAAGGAAGTTCTACCAAAAAGGAAGTAGCTCCAGTTGCCTGTAGCCAAACTGCCGGAAATAACGGAAAAGACGATGACATGTCCAATTCCCATGAAGGAACCTCTAAGATGCAGGCCCAGGGAAAGAAGGATAACCAGGCATAGAGGGGCCCTGCCTCTAGCCAGGTAGAGGTCAGGGAAAACCGTGTTTTTTGGACTGTGTTGATTTGTTGGCCTGGTACATCAGAACCACAAAATATGATGCCTTGGTTGACACTGGTGCACAGTGGACAATAATTCCATCTCAGCATGTGGGCTAGAATCTGTTTCTATTTCTGGTGTAACAGGTGGATCACAAGATTTGACCTTGGTGGAAGCTGAGGTGAGCCTGACTGGAAATGAGTAGAAGAAAATTCTCATTGTGACTGGTCCCAAGGCCCTGTGCATTTTGGGCATAGACTTCCTCTGGAACGGGTATTTTAGAGACCCAAAGGGACTCAGGTGGGCTTTTGGAATAGCTGCTGTGGAGACAGAGGGCATTAAGCAATTGAACACTTTGCCTGGAATAACAGAGAACCCATCTGCAGTAGGCCTTCTGAAGGGGGAAGAACAAAGAGTACCAATTGCTGCCTCGACAGTGCATCGCTGACAGTACCGGACAACTCGAGATGCTGTGATTCCCATCCACAAGATGATCCGTGAGCTGAAGAGCCAAGGGGTGGTCAGCAAGACCCACTCACCCTTCAACAGCCCCATCTGGCCTGTGCACAAGTCTGATGGGGAATGGAGATTGACTGTGGACTATCGTGCCCTGAATGAAGTGACTCCACCATTGAGCGCTGCAGTGCCAGACATGTTGGAGCTACAGTACGATCTGGAGTCCAAAGCAGTGAAGTGGTACGCCACTATTGATATTACTAATGCATTTTTCTCCATTCCTCTGGCAGCAGAGTGCAGGCCTCAGTTTGCCTTCACCTGGAGGGGCGTGCAGTACACCTGGAATCGACTGCCCCAGGGGAGGAAGCACAGTCCCACCATCTGCCATGGACTGATCCAGGCTGCGCAAGAAATGGGTGAGGCTACAGAACATTTGCAGCACATTGATGACATCACTGTGTGGGGGAACACGGCATCGGAGGTGTTTGAGAAAGGAGAGAGAATCATCCAAATTCTCCTGGAAGCGGGATTCGCCATCAAGAAGAGCAAAGTCAAGGGACCTGCTCAAGAGATCCAGTTCCTGGGAGTGAAATGGCAAGATGGATGGCGTCAGATTTCCACTGAGGTCATCAATAAGATCACAGCAATGTCTCCACCAACCAACAAGAAGGAAACACAAGCTTTCCTAGGTGCCATAGGCTTTTGGAGCATGCATATTCCTGAGTACAGCCAGATTGTGAGTCCTCTTTACCTGGTTACCCGCAAGAAGAACGATTTCCATTGGGGCCCCGAAGAGCAACAAGCTTTTGCCCAAATCAAGCAGGAAATTACTCATGCTGTGGCCCTTGACCCAGTCAGGACAGAACCCGAAGTGAAGAATGTGCTCTACTCTGCAGCCGGGAGCCATGGTCTGTCCTGTAGCCTTTGGCAGAATGTGTCTGGTGAGACTCGAGGTCAACCACTGGGATTTTGGAGCCGAAGCTACAGAGAGTCTGAAGCCAACTACATCCCAACAGAGAAGGAAATCTTGGCAGCCTATGAAGGAATCCAAGCTGCCTCAGAGGTAATTGGCACTGAGGCACAACTCCTCCTGGCACCCCAACTACCGGTGCTGGGGTGGATGTTCAAAGCAGAGGTTCCCACAACCCACCATGCAATCAGTGCCACATGGAGCAAACGGATTGCTCTCATCACACAGCGCGCCCGTATCGGAAAACTGAATCACCCTGGGATTTTGGAAATAATCACAAATTGGCCTGAAGGTGAAAACTTTGGTCTCACTGATAAAGAGGAACAAGAACAAGTGACACATGCAGAAGAAGCTCCACCGTACAACCAACTGCCATCAGAAGACACATGCTACGCTCTTTTCACCAATGGTTCTTGTCGCATCGTAGGGATGAAACGAAAGTGGAAAGCAGCCATATGGAGTCCCACACGACGGGTTGCAGAAGCTACTGAAGGACAAGGTGGATCAAGCCAACTTGCTGAACTCAAAGCTGTTCAACTAGCCTTGGACATTGCTGAAAGAGACAAGTGGCCAAAGCTCTACCTCTACACTGATTCATGGATGGTAGCCAATGCTCTGTGGGGATGGCTAGAAAAGTGGGAAAAAGATAATTGGCAGCATAGGGGAAAACCAATCTGGGCTGCTGAAGAGTGGAAAGACATCGCTGCCCAAGTAAGAAAGCTAACTATGAAAGTCCGCCATGTAGATGCCCATGTCCCCAAGAGCAGGGCTAATGGAGAACACCAAACCAACGAGCAGGTAGATCAGGCTGCAAAGATAGAAGTGTCACAGGTAGACTTGGACTGGAAACACAAGGGAGAGTTGTTCCTAGCTCGATGGGCCCATGATGCCTCAGGTCATCAAGGCAGAGATGCCACCTATAGGTGGGCATGAGATCGAGGGGTGGATCTAACCATAGACAGTATCTCCCAGGTTATCCATGACTGTGAGACCTGCACTGCAATTAAGCAGACCAAGCGTGTGAAGCCCCTGTGGTATGGTGGGAGGTGGTCCAAATACAAGTATGGGGAGACCTGGCAGATTGATTACATCACACTGCCTCAAACATGCCAAGGTAAGCGCTATGTGCTCACAATGGTAGAAGGCACCACAGGATGGCAGGAGACATACCCTGTGCCTCACGCTACAGCCTGTGACACCATCTTGGGTGTGGAAAAACAAGTCCTTTGGAGGCATGGCACCTCTGAGGGAATTGAATCGGACAATGGGACTCATTTTAAGAATAGCCTTATTAATACCTGGGCTAGAGAACATGGCATTGAGTAGGTGTACCATATCCCTTACCATGCACCAGCTGCAGGCAAAGTGGAATGGTGCAATGGATTGTTGAAAAACACATTGAAGGCACTAGGTGGGGGAACTTTCAAAAATTGGAAACAGCATCTAGCAAAGGCCACCTGGTTAGTTAACACCCGAGGTTCCACCAGTAGCGCTTGTCCAGCCCAATCTGAATCCCTGCATGCAACAGATGGAGATAAGGTCCCAGTAGTGCATGTCAGAGGTCTGTTAGGAAAGACTGTGTGGATAAATTCTGCCTTGAGCACAGACAAACCCATCCGTGGGGTTGTCTTTGCTCAGGGTCCTGGTTGCACATGGCGGGTAATGCAGAAAGATGGAACAACACGTTGTGTACCGCAGGGCGATCTGATTGTTGTATGAGAACTACCTGTTGTGTGAAATGCTTGTACACCCCTGCTTGCTGATTGTCACTGTCACTGTTCCTATATAGCTGTGTATATATATATATATATTAATGTGTGTGTCGGATTAGAATATCTTAGTTTGGGCATTGAGCCAGTGATATGGGATACAGGGTGGAATGTGTAGGAGCTTGGGTGGGTTGGACGGTCGGGACGGACGGAGACGAGAGATCTCTGAAGTCAGATCTTGGAACATGCGGTTTATTGCAAAGGGCGTGGGTACAGGGGCACTGCTTAGAGCTGCCAGCCGCAGCTCGGAGCAGGCCCAAGAGAGCAAGAATGTAAAAGTAAGAGCAAGTAGGTAAGAGCGGAGTAAGAGTGAGCGGAGAGGAAGTAAGTAAGGGGGAGGTCCTCGTTACAATACAATAAATCATCTTCTGTACTGAATATTCTAATTTTCACTAGCCAATCTAGTACAAGATACAAATCCTATAGCATTTACATACAGCCTATAAGAGTTATTATATTACCATAGAGTGTTACATTTTAACTCCTAAAAACTACTCTTTGTACCCCTTCTGCTGAGCTAGTAGGGTCTGCTCTGACCCTTGGACCTGTCTGCAAGCAGAGGGTATTGTTCAATCAAGAGGGGATTACATTCAGTTGGCCATACCATTGTTTTCCAGTTGTTCAGTAACTAAGACTTGGTATCTCAAAGGTGGCCTTCATTTCGATGTCGCTTATAGTTTTCATATTCCTAAAATCTTTTGTCAGGCAATCATATTTATAAGGCTTTCCTGTTTCATCCTCCCCAACATTTGGGAATTTTTCCATGGCATTCTTGTACAAGTATAGCAGCTGCTTCGATAATTTTAGATTCTGGGATTATAACTTTCCCTCCCCCTTCCTTTGAAAACTGAATTTCTGCTTCCAATTTTTCCAATAAATCTCTGCCCAATAATAGCATTGGGGAATTTGGCATATACAGGAACTGGTGAGTGACCCAGTGTTTTCCCAATTTAAATTTTAAAGGTTGGAAAAAAGGCCTTGTTTCACTTACCCCTGTAGCTCCAATTACATCCACAGTATCTTGACTCTGTTTACCTTTGAAAGTATTTAACACAGAACACGTTGCCCCTGTATCAACCAGAAATTCAACATCATCATTCCCCAGCTTAGCTACAACCGAAGGCTCTGCTGGGGTACTTACCTTCGGTCCCCGTCAGTCCGTATTTAGAGTTAGTTCTGGAACTGGGGGCTTCTTTTCTGCTCGTGATGGACACTCATTTTTCCAGTGCCCCCGCTTTTTGCAAATTGCCCATTGGTCCTCAGATAGGGGAAAAGGGGGACCCGTTTTTGATGTCTCAGATGACTTTTCCTTATCATACTTCTTCTTGTAGTGGGGTTTATGATGTTTATCTTTGTCTGCTAAGTCCCTGTTCTGGTATACCTTCCAGGCTACATTCAACAATTTATTTATGTCTGGTGGCCCATCTATCATCTTTTGCAGCTTTTTCTTTATGTTATTAGCAGATTGACCTATAAACAGGTAAGCCAGGTGGATCTGCTGCTCAGGTGAGTCAGGGTCTGAGGTAGTGTATTTTTGTGCAGCCTCTTTAAGCCTATTTAGAAACTCTGTGGGGGTCTCATTTGGATTTTGCTTGATCTCGTATAACCCAGCCCAATTCACTGCTTTAGGAACGGCACATTTTAACCCAACAACCACCCATTTTTGGTATCGCTTCAGCTTTTCCATCTGTTCTGGGACATTGGGATCCCAGCAAGGGTTTGCTCAGGGATATTAAGTGACCCTTGGAGACTCCCAGTTGCAATTTGAGTTTCTATAGCAGATATAGCAGCTTTGTTGACCATTTCTCTCTCTGTTTTATCCAATAATTCATCTAGCATAACATTTAGATGACCCCAATCTGAGTTTTGGGATTTTATGGCCATTTCTACACGCATAGCTACTCTCTCTGGGTTGTCCCTGTACTTCCCAATCGAGTTTTTCCACTGCTGTAATTCTCCGAGGGAAAACGGTGTCTTTATATAAATGACTCCTTGATTTCCCACAGCCTGTCTCAGAGGTGCTTCTAATGCAAGTTCTTCCTCCCTCCCTTTATCTGTTTTGGACCTTGTGTGTTTAGCGACGGGACTGACTGCTCTCATAGCTTCTCGGGCTATCCTGCCCCTTCTTTTACCACCCTCCCCATGAGAACCATCTGTATCAAAATCATCCCATTCGCTTTTAATTGAAATTGGTTCATTGGTTTTAAAAATTGTTCCAGCCGAATGTTGATCAGGAACTGTCTCGCTCTTTGCGGCAGAGGAGAGGTAGGGAGGCAGGGGCTGCAAGCAGGTTCTCCCGTCCCTAGCTCTGTAAGAGCCGCCTGGGTCGGGGCCATCCCATCTGCCCTCAGCTTTAACACTGCCTGTGCCGCAGGGTGGGGAGAGCGAGCGGCTCCTCCTGTCTGTCTTGGAAACTTGCGGTTCTCTGTATTGGGGAATGCCGCCGCAATTGCCTGTGTCCATTTCTACCTTCACTTCTGTGTTCAGGGTACTCGGGGAAAGGTGGCCAGCCTGCCCTTTCCCCTCTCCCTTCCCCTTCCCCGTCTCTGCCTCTGGAAAGGTCAGAGGGCGGTGGCCAGTCTGCACCTTCTCTGCCTCTGGACCGGTCAGGGGGTGGTGGCCAATCCACCCCTTCCCTGCCTCTGGAAAAGTCAGGAGGCGGTGGCATACCCGTCTCTTCTCTGCCTCTGGGGCGGTCAGGGGGCAGTGGCCAGTCTGCACTTTCTCAGCCTCTGGAAAAGTCAAGGGGCGGTGGCCAATCCGCATCTCCTCTACCTCCGCGCCCGCCCTCCGCCCCTGACGAGGCTGGGGGTGGGGGGGCCCCGCGCGGCTCCTCCGGCTCGGAGCCGGCTGCCTGCTCCCTCCCCTGCCCCCTCTCGGACAGCGGCGGGGACAGCGGAGGTGGAGGCAGCGGCGGAGGCGGCGGCGCCACTGCTCCCCCACCCCCCGCCCCCACCTGTGCGGGCTGCCCCAGCGGTGGAGTCGGTGGCGGCGGTGGTGGGGGAGCCACTGCTCCCCCACCCCCTCCCTGTGCGGGCTGCCCCGGCGGTTGAACGGGGGGGGGAGACCCCCCCGCCCATTGCGCAAAGCTGGTGCTACCATATTTGTATCTATCATATCAATTTCTCTGTCCGTATTAGCATGCGAGTCAGCTTGCTGCTGCTTTTTCTTTCCCTTTCTCCTCCTCAAAGTCATTTCCATATTACTTTTGTCTACCACATACGCTTCTTCCCTGTTCAAATACATAGTAAAAAGTTCTGCATATCTTAGTTCATCAAACCTACGTAATGATCTCAATTCTACCATCAGGTCATTAATGATGTTATTTTCCAAACTCCCATAGCGAGGCCAATTTCCTTGACTTAATTTTAAAGTCGGCCAAACCCGTGTGGACAGTCTGATCAATTCTCGGGTGCCCAAAGTAGTTTTTCGCCCTGTCAGCCATCTCCAGTGTTTTATTATCAGCTCTAATGGGCTGTTAGGAGGGATTTTTTTATTCATACCGCCCATGTTTGCTCACAGACAGGAAAACTCTGCTAGAGGAAAGCTCTTAACTCTGGAATTCAGCCTGCAATCTGGCCTTGGAATTCCGATTTCCCAGGCAGTTTATCTAGGTTACTACACAAACACTTCAAAACAGCACTTTAAAATACTAAAAAGCAACTAGTTTTAGCAAGCAGTAAATGCACGCGCGCGAAAATCGGGTCTCAACAGGATTCGAACCCACAACTTCCCGACGTCTCAACCAACCAACCAGCCAACCAACCTCTGAGCCACTCCTGCGTCTGTGTAGGGTGCAGCCTCTGGGCTCCTGTGGACTCCACGGAGGGAGTCCCCTCCTTTCCACAGTTTGCAGGGGAAAAGTTTAAGCTTTCCCCTTTTGTGGGCTTCTGTGCCCCCAACCTTTCCAACCCCCTCGGTCTCCTTCCCTAGTGCTAGCACAGTCAGTAGCATCAGTCCCCTTCTCACTCACCTCTTTCTGTGCTTCTGCCTTTCTGTGCTGGGTCCTAAAGTCCTGGTCACAGTCTTAGATTGTTGCTCCGGCCCCTCTGTAATTTGCCAGCAAAGAGAGGGGCAAAGCAAGATGTGTTCCAACACAAGACTGTGAGTTTCAAGGTCTTTAGTGTCCCTTCATGGTCGCCAGCAACTGATGCCTTTTCCTGGTCTTAAAATCAAGAGTCATACACGGTTAGAAGGGGAAAAGGGATTTTACCTTGGTATTTATTTTAAGGATCCTTAGGTGTACACGTCCAGGTCATATGCATTGAGATGCACCCCGCCGAGTCTATCTCTGTCTGCCTCTCTCCCCAACATTGGGTATAACATTATAGGTTTTGCTAATTTGCATATCTATCAAAGATTCCCCAATGAGAGGCTCAAGTGAGCCCCCCTCCCCAAGGAACCTTCCCCTGGATGGTTCTATCTTGGTTTACAGAATATGTTCTGGAGAGGACCTTGGGGTCTGTGGCACACTGATCCCTAGCTACGAAGCTTCTAAAATGTTTAGTCTCTTAGCTTGACAAACAAGTCCAAGAATGTAGGCAAAAAGCACTGGGAATACAGAAGTTGTAAAAGGTATAACAGGGGTATAAAAGAAAAGGCAAAAATCTTCATGGCATCACTGAGCTTTCCTTCACTTCTCCCTACCGTGGGTGAGCCACTGCTCGCAAGAGTGGCTGTTTTACTGGGACTTTTTAACACCGGACCTTGCTGGGATGGACCCTTACCATCTGCCTGAGGGCCTCAGGGGAAACCCGGGACCCTCACCTCCTCCTTCTCTCTAGAGGAAGCACCTCCTGGCTGCTTACGGGAGCCCTGGCTGCTGCTGCTGTCGCCAGGACATCACACGGGACATGTGAGAGACAGGGGAAAACTGAAACACCCCCCCCCCCACTTTCTCTCTCTCCCCAAGGCCACCATTACCCTCTGGGGAGGCTCAGAGCTTAGGTCACCCTCTGAAGGCACCTGAGCCAACAGCGCCATCTGCAGCTGCGGGGGAGTCACTACACCCCCCCCCCCCCGCCTCAACAGGAGCCAACATCGCCTCCTGTCAGTTCTAAGAGAGTCACTGCAGCTATCGCCTCACCAGGAGCTAATTGTGCCCCTTGAAGTTGCAGGGGAGTCACTACAGCCTCTCGGCCTAAACACAAGCGAACAGCACCCCCTGCCGGTTGTGGTTGTAACTGCATGTCTCGGTTTTGAAAGACAGGTGTCTGCTAAGGAAGGCAGAAGCCCCCTTGAAGTGGCAGATATAACCCTTTTTCCCTCCAAGTTATTATATTTTGAAATCAAGGGCCTTTAGGCAAAGATGTGGGAAATAGGAATAACAGTTCTTTACTATATATATATATATATGTATATGTATATGTATATAACCAGTCAAACAAAACAACAACAACTATGGCAGTAACAGCACACACAAACCCAGTCCCAGCCTTCTCGGCTGTCAGGCCCTTTCCCCTCGGGTGCAGTTCCGCTCGCAGCCGGCAGGGGCGCTGGCGGCTCCCGGTGAGCAGGGCAGGTGCGATGGTTCCCCCGCGGCTGCAGGGGGCGCTCCGGAGCGAGCTCGGGAAACACGCGGCACCCGTGCCCTGGGATCCCGGGAAGGGATGGGACAAAGGCTTCACAAACCCCTGGGCGGCCGATCCTGGACTCTCAGGAACAGCAGGCTGGAAAACGGCAGGCGGGAGCAGCAGGCTAAAGCGGCAGGCTAGAGCGGCAGGGACGAACGCAAATCCCGGGTGGCAGGCGAGATGTATCCAGATGGGAGAACCCCACGGATGCCCAGGCAGGCAGGGCGAGCAGGGCTACAGCGTAGCGAAAACTCGAAGCAGCAGCAGCGGGGCATGGCAGCCACAGCTCGGCCTCCAGCAGGGCAGGGAAAGCGGCTTTTGGGGTCCCGGCGTTGTTTCCAGCAGGAAGAGAAGAACGGCCAAAAAGAAGAAACAGCAGCTCCTTTCTCTGCAGCTTCTCTCTCCAGACGCTCAGAGCGAACTGACCCCACACCCAGGTGTAGACAAAAAAGTAGCCAGGCCCGCCCCACTCCCTTTTTTGTCTTTCTTAAGTACAGCTATTTGTCCCCTAGCAACATGCATATGGGGGAAAATTCCTTTAACAGAAAAAAAACCCTAAGACTAAACTAAAACCCCAACACTGCACCAAAGGGGAAAATTGCTTGACGGGCAGGAAAAGGCTGTTATTGGGTTTTCTGTTTCTTTTGCTGTTGCTGTGATTGTTGTTTGTCTGTCTTCTTTATATATATACACACACACCCCTGTATATATATCCTAGTAAAGAACTGTTATTCCTTTTCCCATATCTTTGACTGAAAGCCCTGTAATTTCAAGGTTATAATAATTTGGAGGGAGGGGGGGGTCATATTTTTTCCATTCCAGGGAGGTTCCCGCCTTTCTTGGCAGACACCTCTTATAAACCAGGACAATGTTGCTGTAGTGTTTTTGTTTTTCCTGCCATTTCGGTGACATGGTGACTCCACCACTGTCCTGGGCAACCTGTTCCAATACTTGACCGCCCTCTCTGTAAAGAAATTTTTCCTAATATGCAGTTTAAACCCCCTTGGTGCTATTTCCTCTTGTCCTGTTACTTGGGAGAAGAGGCTGACCCCCACCTTGCTACAGTCTCCTTTAAGGTAGTTGCAGAGAGCAATAACATCTCCCCTGAGCCTCCTTTTCTCCAGGTGTACTAGTTTGAAAGCAATCCAGTGAAAGACTCGAAATCAGAACTACAATTTAATAGGAAAATTAAAAATAAATCCAGTAGTACAGAAACACTGACAGAGTCAGAATACAACCTGACACTGTCGGGCAGGGTGGCGGTAGCAGTCAGATTAAATGGTGGCTGCAGTCCTCTTTGAAGCGATAGATATGGTTCTGTTGAAGCGGTGATCCTGTAGAAGGGTCTGGTTTCCTCTGAAGGTCCAGTGGTGGTTATGTAGCTCTTGTCCTCTGGGAACCCAGTAGGTAAGGGCTGCTTGTGGTGTTCCAAACCTCAGATTATATCCAGATAGGAATGCTTGGTTCCTCCCCCTGGGCAGAGCATCTCACAATGGGATGATGTAATTTTATGAGTCATGCAGTGAGGTTAGATGGCCCATTAACAGAAGATATCCCTCTGGAGGGAGTTATCAGGAATGTCATGGACGAGACAAAGAACATTGCCCCACCTGGTTTCAACAGATGGTGATAGAATACATACTTTTGCTTACATCTTACATTGTAACCTAAGACACCAGGCTAAATACTCCCAGCTCCCTCAGCCTGTCCTCATCAGACTTGTGCTTCAGACCCTTTACCAGCTCTGTAGCCCTTCTCTGGACACACTCCAGCACCTCAATGTCTTTCTTGGAGTTAGGGGCCCAGAATGATACTAAAATCAGCCAGATAGAAACTTTCTAACACAGTTTTGAGTATTAGAAAGCAGGCATTCTTTATTGCAGTGCACTGGTTACTTGGGGGTTCTTCCTCCAACTGAGAGCAATGACTGTTGGGTCAACAGAGTTTTTATCAGACACACTGATTACACATTCATTTATTAGCTATCCCCACTTCCTTATTTTACATAGTCACATCCCTTATTGGAAGTCCTTACATGGTTCTTTGGGGTCTGTCTTCAACGTCCGTTGTCCTTTCTAGGTAGCTTTTGAGTAAACGCAATATTGTTGTTTTGCATAACTTCTGCTTTATCAGTCTTACAGAGCTGAGCTGGCATCCTGTTTGCATCTTGTATGACTTCTGTTTGCCTAAGTTACATCCTTTATCTATTTCTTCAAGGCTGTGTTCTGTTCTACTGTCCTTGATAAGAGTAAAATGTTCTGTTTTACTGTCCATATCAAGAATTGGACACAGTACTTGAGGTGTGGCCTCACCAGTGCCAAGTACAGCAGGACAACCACTTCCCTGGTCCTGCTGGCCACACTATTCCTGATACAGGCCAGAAAAACATTAGCCTGCTTGGCCACCTGGGCACAATGCTGGCTCATGTTCAGCCAGCTGTTGAGCAGCACTCCCAGGCCTTTTTCTGCTAGGCCACTTTCCAGCCACTCTGCACCCCTAACCTGTAGCTGGGCTGTTGTGACCCAAGTGCAGGACCTGGCACTTCACCTTATTGAACCTCACAATTGGCCTTGGCCCATCAATCCAGCCTGTCCAGATCCCCCTACAGAGCCTTTCTACCCTCCAGCAGTTTGTCTCAACCTTCCCAAAAATGAAAGGTTTAGGGCACTTGTACTGCTCATAGGCCACCGCTTCAAAGTCCTTTATTTATTCAGACCTCTTAGTATCTCTCCTCAGCCTTATCTTCTTGGAGAAACACAGTGAAGCTGGATGACTATTTTAGTAATTGAAAACACTGTGCTACTATAAATGGCTGTGCTATCATTGCACACAGTCACTACAGCTTCAAAATCACTCAGGGTTCTGGAGAGGTTGCTGAGATGAAAAATGCTTGTGCAGGGTGAGGAGCGTAGGAGATGCTGCAAGAGGCTGCAGTTCCTCCCCATCCCATAACCAGGTGGGTACAACAGGACAGACAATACTCATTGCAGGGACGAAAAGAACACACTACAAATTCACCCACCTGAAACTGGCATTCTGTAAAAAGCAGCTTTTTGATCAATAATTTTCCATTTGAAGTTTCCTTCGTCTATGCCAACACAGATACCCTGCTCATCCTAGAGACACCAAAAGCAATGGACCATCCCGCCTCAATGCAATTACCTCTTCCCACAAACCCCACCTTATTCCTTTCAAAATACAACCTGAGGATTTCATAGTGCTGCCAATAAACTCTGCCAAGCCAGTCCTTGTGGATGCTAAAAAGCAGGAGCAGAGGAATTTTCCAGCTGCCTTTGCATTTTATGAAGTTTCTTTCTCATACAGCTAGCTGAGAAAAAAAGCTGCTGAAGCACTTTGTGAAGTTTTTCTTTCTCATGCTTTAGCTGAGAAACAGTGAAAGATGGTTTTGTAAACTAATTCTATATCTTTCACCTGGGTTTGTTTTCCAGCCTTATTTTGGTACTCTGGAAAAAATATTTTGAATGAGTGTTAGAGAACCTCAGCCAATCCCTGTAGGGGGTGGCTGGTCAAGCAACCAATCATATCATGGTCTCTCACGTACAAAGATATATAACCTAGCGTGTAAATAATAAAATAATTCCCTTTTGTCCTTGGATTTGGATTGTGTCATTTCTCGTCGGTTCTCGGTAAAACAGTAACAAGTCCTCATTTAGAGGACAATCAGGGGTAAGGGAAAGTGAAACTGCTCAGCCAACATCACATTATGAGTCAGCAGCCAGAAAATTAACCCAGAAGCCCAGAGCTGGCAGGCCCCTCTATCCCCCAACAGGAAAAATGCAGAACAAAAGTTTATCCCTAAAAAAACCATCATGGCAATGAAGAAATACAGCCAGTTGCAGCACTAACAAAATACCACCAGTAACCCAGTGGTAGAAGGGCCAGCAGGGAGGAATTGACAGTTCCTTTGCAGATACCATCATTCCCTTGCTCTGCAGTGAGGGGCAAAGCATTTATTTTCCCTCATGCTCCATCTGTGCAATTGCAAAAAGAGATACAACATCTCTTTCCTATGCACTGAGGGGCAAATAAGCGTTTTCATATTCTTTGCTACATGCTTTGTTAGAAAATTAAATATGCCAAGGTATTTTTTACTGCAGATGACTTGTTGTAGCAGGGCATCTTACCTCCCACAAAAGCTTATCTGTTGCTTATTAACCAGTCAGATAACTCAAACAGGACAAGCGGTCTTGTAGTGAGTTATTTTGGCACCAGGGGGTTAACACTAGTCTGGCATCTCCCAACTGCCAAACATCTTACTGCTGAAGTGAGATCTGACAAGATAAGCTGGATTTCTTGTTGCTGTCTGCTCTGAGCTTCCCCTCCCCCTCCCAAAGACACGTGCTCCTGCCCATGTGCTCCGAGCTCCTTTGTTCTAAGCGCGGGCAAAACCAAATGTAACTCACACTCTTTAGCAGTGTCTGATTGGCCGGTCATGCTGGGTCCGCCCCCAGTCCTCCCCTTCCCCCTTCTCCTAATAAAAGATGGTCGAGGGGAGGCTCCGCCCCCTCTCTCAGCTCAGCTACTTTCCTGAGAACATCTCTGGTTGTCTGTCTCATTTGAAAGCTTCTAACTGCAGGGAATTGAGCGAGCAGGGAGCTATATTTCTCCCTCTTTGCTTCTGCTGATGGTATTTGCTTTGCAGCTGATTCAGGTACCGATTTTAGAGCTACTAAAGTTCTAGATCACCCGTGCTACCTCTCAAGGCTGCTCGAGGCTTTCTAAGGCATTGAAATACAAGCGCTAGCCGGTATAAAGCTGAAAAGATACCTTCCACATTTGGCGCCCAATGTGCTATCTCTGAACTCCGGTTCTGAGAGACTTTCAGGGTGTCCCGGCAGCTGTGTGTCTGCTGGACTTAGCTCTGCACGTCCTGCTGTGCCACCTCTGTGTAGCGAGCTGTTACTTTTTGTGTAACATCGAGCCCAGAGCCTCAGCCTGTACCCTCCCCCACACCACGTGGCAAGGGAACGGCTGGTAAGCAGAAGACCCTTCTCGCGTGTTTTTTTTCTCCGGACCTGCTTTCCTGTGGTAAATCCAGAATTCTGGTGAGTATTTCCCTGCTGGTTTAGGGGCTCCTGTCTTAAGCTGGCGCCGGTGTAAACTTTCTCTTTTTTTTCCTCCTTTTTGGTGAGTAAGGGGTTGAGGTTTGGTGCTGCATTCATAATGGGATCTGAAGTTTCTGCACACCATAGAGAAATATACCACCAAGTTCAAAGTTACCTTTCTTTAACTGGGCATAAATACCCTAAAAGTCTAGTTCAATCTTTTGTACAATGGCTTTTTCAGTACTTTCCTAATCTGACCTCCAAAGACATAAGATCTGCTGAATTTTGGGATAAGGTGGGGAGAAAACTCTCCTCTCTTAGGCGTGCAGGAGATGAAACAGTTTCAAAATTCTTTCCTCTCCTGTTACTAAGTTATACTTTGCCGCAGAAAAAGGCAGTACATGAAAAGCCACTGCAAAACCCCCCTGTTAATTCCCTTATACCCTCTTCCAACCCCTGTGTCCCGGACCCCTCTTCCCCTACGCTGGAAAACACAGCTAGAGCAGACTGCTTCTCAGCACAGGAGAGCTATCCTCCTGGCTCACCCGTGTTTCCTCATCACCCTGCCTTGGATGGGAATCCGGAGCCCATCCCAGGACCTTCCCAACCCCTCTTCTCCACTCCCTTTTCCCCAGTTTCTAGCCCTCATGTTTCAAGTGCGCGTAAAAGCCCCTTCTCCCCTGATCTCTTTGTTCCCAGGGACAGCCATTGCCATGTGCTCGCAGCCCGGGAAAAAACCCCTCCCCCCAACCCCTTTTCTCCGAGTTTGTTTGTCTCCAGTAATGGCAGACGCAATGTTCCTTCCTCTCCAAACTACACCTCCCACAATCCCTTTCTCCCCCACCCCACAAATCCCTTCTTGTCCCCATCCCCTCCCACTCCTGCGTCACAACCTGACCCCGCCCCTGACCCCTCCCTCACAGGGTCGTAATTCACCCCTCCCTCTGTTCCCGCCCATGGCTCAAGTACCGCCCCTGCCTCCCACAACCGTGCCCCCAACCCCTCGCCTCCTCCGGCCGTGTCCCCGCCTCCACTCCCCACCCCTGCCCTTCCACTCCCCACCCCTGCCCTTCCACTCCCCGCCCCTGCTTCCCATTGTCCCGCCCCAGGTTCCCACAATCCTGTGACTGCCCCTCTGAATCCGGGAACCCATGCCTACCAGGAAGTAACTCCAACTGCTACTACACTCTCTCGTACTAGCAATGGAGCGAACCCCGACTGGAAACCCTTTCCTTATTCTAATATTAAGGATTTGTGCAAGGCAATTAAGGAGTTTGGAATGCATAGTAATTATTTTAAGAGCCTTTTAAGTGCTACTTTTGCAACTCACTTACTTGTACCTCATGATTTACTTACATTAATGCAAACTCTTCTCACACCTGGTGATTTTATGATGTGGAAAAAGCAATGGAAAATAATTTTATCTGATTTATGGAAAATTTTGTGGCAAACTCCAGATAATTACCTGGACTTTGAAAACAATTATATCACATTCGACCTTTTATCTGGTGACAATAATATGGCAAATCCTCAAAAACAAGCAATGCTTATCCCTCGTCCAGTTCTTACTGAAATCACACGTGCTGCTGAAAAGGCCTTAACATTATTACCATCTCAAACTCCTAATTCTCATTATACCACCATCAAGCAATTGCCAAATGAAAATATTATTCACTTTTATAACCGTTTGTGCGAAGCTGTCTCTTCCCAGGTCCCTAATCCTGACCTCCAACAAGCGCTCCTACTCGAACTTCTCCAAGTTAATACAAATGATGCTTGCAAACAAGTCATTCTCACTCTCCCGCTGTATCCTCCTCCTACTGTTGAATCCATCCTCGAAGTCTGTACAAAGAAGGTGCAGCTGAACACAGCTGCTCCCTTTTTGAAAAAAGTGGGGATGGTTGGGGAAGTTGTAGAGAATGCTACAGGTACGGGAGAAACTCAATCGTGTCGTAACTTTATATGCTATTGTTGTCAGAAAAAGGGACATGTAGCTCGCAATTGTAGAGCGATTATAACTGCTGATAAAAACTCTCCAAAGACTGTTTCCCCAGGTCAACAGCAGGGAAACTAGCGACTCAACGTGTCCTAACAGCTCCGCGTTCAGACATAAATAGGGCTGCAGACAAAGCAACTTGGACTTCTGGACTAAGGTTTAAGGTAACCTGTGGTAAAGCACACCATTTCAACAACAACAAACAGACTGTAATACCCATCTCATTCCAGAATGTGGACCAGATGCCAGAATTTACATACCTTTTTGTTATTGGGGACACTCAGGAAACACCTGCTGGGATAGAGGTTACACCCACACTCATAAAAGTGGATCAGAACGGGTGTTCTAACCTAACTGTACAATGTATATATCCACCGTACTTTATGCCAAAGGGTCAAGTCATTGCACAGGCCATTCGACTGCCCAAATACCTGCCCACAGATGGTCATATCCCAGATATCTGTTGGACTGAAGTTCTGGGAAACGACAAACCTGTAATAGAACGTAAGCTCCGTTACAAATCACGTAAAATCAGTATAATGGGAATGATAGACACAGGTGCTGATGTGTCTGTCATTCCATTTGATAAGTGGCCTACACAATGGGAATTGCAATCTCAGGGCATCATAAAAGGGATTGGAGGTACCCAAATTGCAAAGCAATCCAAAC
Source organism: Coloeus monedula (assembly GCF_965178545.1). Classification (NCBI taxonomy): domain Eukaryota; kingdom Metazoa; phylum Chordata; class Aves; order Passeriformes; family Corvidae; genus Coloeus; species Coloeus monedula. The sequence continues at coordinate 2,505,078 of NC_138821.1, read as the reverse complement.
ACACCATCCAAACTGAAGGTCCTGAAGGACAAATAGTGACACTTCGTCCATATGTCCTAGACACCAAATTCACCCTATGGGGAAGGGATGGCATGTCTCAGTGGGAACAAAAATTGATATCACCCCTAGACATCAAAATTTTCCCTTGCGGCCGCTGGAGTTGAGTGCCATCGACAAAAATTAACTTGGAAAACAGATGAACCCATGTGGGTTAACCAGTGGTCGCTAAAAAAAGAAAACTAAGATGTAGGTACAAAAATGCTGTTAGTGAGGATCTTCTTGTTATTTTCTAAGTCCGTGAGAGATTTTTCTCTCTCACAGAAGAGGTAGCAGGGAATGTAAACAACCAAGCCACCTGCAACCTTGGAAAGTCTTGTTTATGGTATAGTAGAAAATATTTTGATAATGGATGTTTTAGGATTTTGGCCAATCACCCCCAAGGGGTGGCTGGTCCTTTGTCCAATTAGACTATGAAGAAAAAAGTCTATAAAAGAGTTTGTAAAATAATTAAATAAATCAGTCTTGCTGCACAATTCCTGCCTGCTGGATCTTCTCCTCCTCCTCCTCCCTATGGCTGCGGGACACGGTGATATACCATAGGAACCAGGCCTGCAGTAATATTTGGTGCTGCCCGACGTGATCTGCACTCTCTGACGTGTCCTGCTGCTGCGAGCCAAGCCAAATTCCTCTAGAGGTACGCTGTTCCCCTTCCGCCCCGGGACCGGGAGGTCCGACAGAACTGAGAAATGGCAAACAGCGGCTCACAGAACGACGCTGTCGTACTGGTCTGGAAAGGTGTGTTTAGCATATTGCGCACCTCCATTCCTGAAAACTCAGTTCGGGAATTATTAGACTGGGCTACTTCAAAAGGGATTTCCATGGACAGAGATACTGCCCTGGACTTTGCCTTGTGGCAAGAGCTCGGATGCACTGTCCAACACGAGCTCCCGACAGGGGAGCCGGCAGCGTTAGAATTATACAAAACCTGGCGTTCGTTATTTATCCTGCTGACAGCCCTTGACTGTGATAGCAGGGCTGGATCGCCTGTCTTGGTGATGAGTGACGGAGGAATGTCCGAGGGGGGCCCCGCTGACCGGGCTTCCGGGGCAAGTGATGGTGGATTTGGAATAACCCCCCCGGCTCCACAGGCAGAGCCTGCGCCGGCTCACCCTGCACAATCGCAGGACTCCGCAGCCCCCAGGAACCCCGCGCCGGCAGAGGCGGGGGGGTCAGGGCAGAGGCAGGGGGCACAGCCTGCCTTGCCGTTTGGCTGGACGGCAGCCACGCCTTATCCAGGGCCGCAGATCAGCGGCTTAGCAACTTGGACGCCCAGAGAGCCTCCTAGTTCGCTTCCATATGCACCTGGATCTAACTTAGTGGGCGTAGCGCCATGCGTGCCCCCCCCGGGACTGCCTGGCTATGGTCCGCTGCCCTCCCTGGCGCTGGACTGTTCTGCGCAGTCGCAGAACTGAGCCATGGCCTTTTTTATGCAGCATTTGCCCTTTCTGTCAGAGCTACGAAATCTATCGCGAAGGATGGAGGACCTGCTCAGCCTGTTAGAGCGGCAAATGCCCGAGCCCGCGCCGGCCACGCTGGCCGGGCTCCCCCCGCCAGCTGCGGGAGATACGACTCCAAGCCGCGAAACGCCGCGGCCGGCGGCAAAACCGGAAACAGCGCTGCCGCGGGGAAACCCAGAAGTAGCGGCGGCTGCGGAACGGCGGGCAGAGGCGGCGGCGCCGCCGGGAACGGCCACAGAGAATGGGCCAGCGGCGGAGCCAGGCGCGTCCGCAGAGCGTGGGCCAGAGACAGCGGGGCCGAGCGCGCCCGGGGAGCGCGAAACAGCAGCGGAAGCGGCGACCGCGCCGAACGCGGCTGCTGTGCGAGAGACGAGCGCGGCGCCGGCCACGGAGCCGGCCGCACAGCCATATCCCTAGACACGGTGGCTGCAGCTTCAGTACCGACTAGGTCGGAACTGGCCGAGACGTCATACCGTAAAGAAACTGCTGTAAAAACTGCCGCACAGCCAGCTGCAGTCTGTCCTGTCTGTTCTGGCTCTGGCGAACTTAGCCAAAGTGCCCCTCCTCCACGTACATTTTTGTTCCCTCCCAGCACCCCAAAGTTGCCTTTGCCTGATGATTCCTCGCCAGGTAGTGAGGCAGATGAGGTTCTGGCCCCAGGTCGGCAGACGGCTGTAGCCGCGCGGCGAAGAAAAAGGCTGCACCGGTCTCGCCCCTGGACTTTTCCGGACTGCCCGGTAACTGTACATCCGACGCATTATAATCACTTCCTAGAGGGAGGGTGACTGGAGGTTATTAGAAATCCTTGGAATGCCAAATAGATCTGAGGATTCTGGGGGTAACCGGGGAGCTGTTACACTCCATCCACAGGCTGTGCCAGAAGTTCAGGATGGTACAGGTTCCCCAAAAGGAGAGATCCAAGCTTTCCCTGTGTATAAGGCTCTCCCAGATTCTGGCGAGTGTGATAAGCATGAGGTAATTGCTTGCTAAGTTGCCCAGGACCTCCAATCCAAGGTGGCACAATATGGGCTAGGTTCTGCTGAGGTTATGCAGATAATAAGGGTGATAAATACAGATTTGCTTTCTCCATTTGATATCAGACACTTAGGTCAAATTCTGTTTCAACCTGTACAATTTACAGTTTTTGAAAAAACCTGGAGAAAGCTGGCCGGCAAGACTGCATTAGCAAATTTGCAGCTCCCTGCTGCTGATCCTAGACGGACAGCAGGAATGGATGCTTTGATGGGGACTGGTCCCTTCTCTGATCCCAGTCTACAGGGTAACTGGTCCTCTAGCGTCCTGCAGCAAGCTCAACAGGTCGGCATGGCTGCCCTGTTGAAAACCATAGACTTGTCAGCACCCCGAAAGCAATATACTGAAATAGTTCAAGGCATAGAGTCATTCCTTTCTTTTGTAGAGAAAGTCACTGCTTCTCTCGAGAAGCAGGTTGAAGATGACGGGTTAAGACAGTTGTTGTTAAGGCAGTTAGTAAGAGATAACGGAAACGAGGAGTGCAGAAAAATCATAGATGCCTTACCAGGGGATCCTGAGGTACCAGACATGGTCGAAGCCTGCGCTAAGGTGGGATCTGGGAACCAGAAAAGGTCTGCTTTGGCTGCGTTCCTGAAGCCTGTTCACGCATCTTCTGGTCGTGAACCAAAGCAACCAAAACAGGTGAAGAAACGGAAGCAGTCTAAGCCGAGCCAAAAAGAGAACACACTGATCCCCCAGTGCAAGAGGTGTGGCAGGCCAGGGTATTGCACGGGCTACTGTAGATCCCGGACTCATGCCAATGGTCAGCCTTTGTCGGGAAACACCCGCCGGGGTGCAAGGAGGGGGAATTGCTCTCCGATGCAGTCTCTCCCCCAGAGAGTGGCACAGGTACAGGCACAGGCCTACCCAGCCACCCTAGAGACAGCACCCAGGGATCAGACGGCACCCACGGATCAGACGGTTTTGACGTCCACACCGCAGCTGCAGTCGTCTTAGACTCTAGCGGTATTTATAAGGTTCCCTTGGACGCATATGGACCATTAGCCCAGGGATCCAGTGCAATGCTGGTGGGAAAACCTGACGTTGCCCATCAAGGAATCTTAGTGCACTCAGGAGTTATTGATGCTGACTTTAAAGGTCAGATTTGCGCTATGGTCTCCACGCAAAACCCCCCTGTAACTATTCCTGAAAAGACCTGCCTTGCTAAATTAGTGCCTTTTAAGTCTTGTGTCCCCAGGATAGAACAACAAACTCACAAAGATAACGGCAGTGGATCTACAGGCCTTCCGCAGGCCTTCTGGACTGCAGACATCTCTGACCAAAGGCCACAGATGACATGTACCCTGATCCTGCCGAACGCCCGTCCACCCCGGACTCAGCTTCGAGGTTTGATTGATACGGGTGCTGATGTAACGATCATCTCCTTCTCTGCATGGCCTCCCTTGTGGCCTTTAGCCCCGGTGGGATCGGCCATCGCAGGATTAGGAGGAACCACACAGAGCTATTTAAGTGAATGGCCTGTGGTGGTGAAGGATTCAGAGGGGCACACAGCTACAATCAGGCCTTATGTTGCTACCACTTCCCTTAACCTTTGGGGACGGGATGTGTTGGCAGCTTGGGGCGTACGGATTGGGACAAATTTTTTGCAGGGTCACTGTGTGTAAGGGCGCACAGTATCCTACACTGCCCTTGAGGTGGTTGGTTAACCTACCAATCCGAGTCAGACTCTGCTTGGTTAGTTGAATTAAGGACTGTTACCATGGCTTTTCAGCGATTCTCACAGGAACCTTTGAATTTGGTTACTGACTCTGCTTATGTAGCAGGTATCACCCAACGCTTAGATTGTTCACTTCTGAAGGAGGTGAACAATGCAGCTCTGTTTTTGCTGTTGCAAACCTTGTGGTCTGCAATTCAGGCTCGAGTGCATCCGTATTACATTCTGCACATTCGAAGCCACACCAATTTACCAGGGTTTCTAACAGAAGGCAATGCCAGGGCTGACATGCTGGCCAACCCTGCGTGGGTAGGGCCTCAGCCTGACAAAATTGCACAAGCCAAGGCATCGCACGGTTTCTTCCATCAAAGTGCACATACCCTGCAGAAGCAGTTTCATTTAACGCCAACCGAGGCGCGTGACATTGTCAGTGCTTGTGCTGACTGTCACGGACTCGCTGCGCCTTTGCCAGTGGGGGTAAACCCCAGAAGGCTAAAAGCCTTGCAGATTTGGCAAATGGATGTAACTCACATCCCTGAATTTGGGCGGCTGAAATATGTGCACGTGTCTATTGACACTTTCTCATCGGCTATGTGGGCTACTGCTCACACTGGAGAGAAGGGCCGTGATGTCATTGCCCATTGGAAATTGGCTTTCTCAGTCCTGGGCGTGCCAGCTTCTGTGAAAACCGATAATGGTCCTGCCTACGCCCAGGAGAAGACGCGGCAGTTTTTACACCTATGGGGTGTAGACCATACCTTTGGTATCCCACATTTTCCTACTGGCCAAGCCATTGTCGAACGCGCTCATGGTACCTTGAAGCGTGTTTTGGACAAACAGAAAAGGGGAATACATGGAGAAACCCCACAGAGCCGACTAGCAAAAGCTTTGTATACAATCAATCACCTTACAGTACCACAAAATTCAAATAATCCTGTTATTCTGAATCATTTTCTCTCGTTGCAGTCTGTAGGCGAGACACAACTGCCCCGGGCAAAAGTCTGGGTACGGAATTTACTCACTAACCAGTGGGAAGGCCCTCATGAGCTTATTGTTTTGGTTCGTGGGTATGCTTGCGTTTCCACAGACACTGGGGTACGGTGGCTACCTTCAAAATGCCTTCGCCCGGACCTACGGCACCAGAGGCAGAACAGGCAACCTCCAAATGATGACCAGAACGCCAACCATCCAAATGGTGACCAGAATGTAGATCATCAGCCTAATGACTCTTCTGATGATGACCAGGATGTCAACCATCAGGCAGATGGTCCTTCTACAAGCAGAGACTGAACTTTAAATTTCTTGTTATGGAGTCAGATAGTTAAAGCCTTAAGGACATATTTAGAATTAATAACTGGTGTAGATTTCTATTTAGGATTAATAGTAGAGTTGTTATCTTATAAAACAAAAAGGGGGAATTGTAGATACAAAAATGCTGCTAGCGAGGATTTTCTTGTTATTTTCTAAGTCCGTGAGAGATTTTTCTCTCTCACAGAAGAGGTAGCAGGGAATGTAAACAACCAAGCCACCTGCAACCTTGAAATGTCTTGTTTATGGTATAGTCGAAAATATTTTGACAATGGATGTTTTAGGATTTTGGCCAATCACCCCCAAGGGGTGGCTGATCCTTTGTCCAATTAGACTATGAAGAAAAAAGTCTATAAAAGAGTTTGTAAAATAATTAAATAAATCAATCTTGCTGCACAATTCCTGCCTGCTGGATCTTCTCTCCTCCTCCGCCCTATGGCTGCGGGACACGGTGATATACCGTAGGAGCCAGGCCTGTGGTAATAAGGGGCCACTGGTCCACCCACACTGGAGTGTTGGTCTTCCATGTGAGCTGCGGGGTGGTACACTCCACAGGTCACCCCAAGTAAAAATCCCGGGACGGTGGGGGAATCTCAAGTTGAGTCCCCCATTGGGATAAAAGGTTCCTGCCCCAAAGTGTAAACCTGGAATTGATGATAAATGGCTGGACGGACACGATGTGACCAGCTGGGCCCTCGATGATGATATTGTGTGCAGTCTGCATGGAAGCTGCTGACCCCCCTATCCTGGTGGCCCTCCCGTTTACCACCTTCAAGCCCCAGTCCTTGGGCCTCTCCGCACTGGAGACCACGGTGACGTCAGCTCCAGTGTTGACCATTCCAGTAAGGGTGGCTGTGGAGTGCCCATTGCACAGCTTACAGTTCAGTGTTGGTTTGTCCTGTCCCCCTATTTCCGCCCACCATATGGATGGCGTCCTGTGGCACTGGGGATAGTCTCTTGGGATTAAAACCACCTGTGCGACCACCTGTCCTTTGGAGAGGAACCATGGTGGGTTCTGGCAGTAGACCAGAATGGTGATGTCTCAGTCTGGTTCCACCTCCTTAATCTCCGGGATAACAACTAACTCAGGTGGGCCTCACACAGGGTCTCCCATCACCTAAAGGCTACAGTCAATGTCCGAGGGTAAATCAATCCTTGCAGTAATCTGCCACTGAGCCTTGGTGGTATATTGGAGAAGCACTCACCAGGGGGAGGCATCTTCCTGCTTCCCCTTGCCATGATGTTTTTGCACAGTCACAGTCCAGGGATGGGGTAGCAGGGCAGGGAGAAACAGCTGATGAATTTCTATCTTTGCACGGGGCCGTTTCCCTGGCGACTCTGGTGGTGCCATCTGCAGTTGGAACAGTCTGGAATAGCAGACTTAGAAGCAGGATTAGATCTCTTGGGCTCACGGCAGTCCTTAGGAAAGTGACCCAAATTCCTGTAATTGCAGCAGCAGGGCTTACTTTTAATGTCTTTGTTGGAAGCCAAAGCCCCCATCACTCCTCCCATGGGTGCTGGCGAAGATGTTTCCACAGTCGCCAGCTTTGTGCAGGCCTCAATCATTTGATCGAGGGTCGGGGTTGGGTCCAGCAGGAGGGCCCTCAACACCTGCTGGCAACCCTCATTGGTGTTTGCCCTTGCCAAAACACAGAGTAGCTCTCACTGGGCCTCTATGTTTTCAACTTGTCTCCCCACCGACTCTTTTAATTGATCAAAAAATTTAATGAATGTCTCTCCCGGGGCCTGCTTAACATGGGAGAAGCTCACGGAGGGAGTGACATCCGCGGGAGTGAGCAACAACACTCGCTCAGCCATTTTCTTTAGGTCTCCCAGGACCGGGTCTGGCAATTGGAGGGCCTGGTCTTGGGGCTTTTCCAGGTTACCTTCACCACAAAGGTGTTCCATAGCTAGATGGTTCCTGGTGGGATCCCTCTGATAGCATGAGAGGAGATCCTGGAGTAATCTCCTCCATGTCCTTTCCCACAGCAGGTGTTCTGACAGGGAAAGCAGACATGACATGATGGTTTTGATGTCGTGTGGAACCAGGGTGTTGATGGTGAAGGTAGCCTGTACTAGGCTTTTGAAATAGGGGAATTCCCTCCAAAACTCTGTGCCTGCCTTGCACAGCTCCTTTAGATGTGCATACGGGAATGGCTCCCATCTGGGGTTCCCTGCCCTGTTATACAAAACTGGGGCAGCCATAAATCCCCCTTCTCCACCTACCTCCTGGTTCTCGCCACTCCTACTTCCAGCCCTAAGAGCGTGGGAACTGGAAGGGGTGGCATGGGAACCTGGAGTGGGTTGGTTCCCAGGGGCGGGGCCAGCGATAGAGGGGGAGGGAACTTGGGTGGAGCCCGTAGCCGGAAGGAGATTCACGGAGACAGGGGAGCGACCCGACGCAGTTACACCCACCAATGTCACAGGGGACGGAGACAAGGAGGAGCTGCACATTTCGGCAGGAAAATGGGATAAGGAAGGGGACAAAATGGTGGATCTGGCCACGTGGTCAGCGCCATTTTATGGAGCAACCAGGGGGGACACAACTGGGAAAGAGGGCATAGGCTGTAAGGTTTGGGGAGAGCTCAGGACAGCATGGCCAGTGCTGTCCTGAAAAGGGTGCTGAGGGGGACCTAAAAGGGTCAGAGGGATGGTAGCACCTCTGCACGGAGTGGTGGGCTACACTTTCTGATCCCCCCAGAAAGGGGTTAGTGGAGTGCGGAGCACAGGGAGAGGGCAGAGGCAGAGGGGAAACTTCAACAAAGGGATTCAAACTACCCGACACTCCAAACTCGTTCCCTGCATCTTTAACTGCTTTATAAATTAAAACTAACAAAGGAAAAAATTTCCCCACTGAATCATCCCCATTTCTTTTTAAAACTGTTAACTTCTCCCCCACTTTATCCCAGAACTCAAGCGATTAAACTGACTTAACCGAGACATTAGGAAAAAACTGAAAGATCCATTGCACAAAACTTTATAAAAGATCCTTATAAAACTTAAATCTTCTTGCTTTAAGGGAGCCCACAACTTGGATGTACACTTCCCTTTGGGGAAAGGACAGCCTAGCACCTATCTTCCCCAAAAAAAACCTCACCCACCACCAAGAGGAAAGGAAAAAAAAACTTCAAAGGTGCCCCGTGGAGCTTCACTCACCAAAACGCTGAGTCCCTGACTCCAAAGCTCCTCCGGGAACAAAAGAAGCTCTCGGCAGGGTCCCCGGGCTTCGACCGGTCCCTCTCCCCGAGAGGGATATCAGTCGTCCCTCAGAACAAGTCCAATAAAAATCCGATAAAACTCGGATCTGTCTTCGGAGGGGCAGCTGCTCTGAATGCGAACTCCTGACAGCCTGCAGCTGACAGGGACGCTTTTCGGGACGCTTCGCAGAGGTCCCTCTTTGGGCGCCACGCTGACGCGATATGCAAGTGGGGGGAGTGGAAAGTGCATCGCGTCCATCCCAATTGCGTCTGGGGTGCCGCGCAAATGCATTCGGACACACCCTGACACAGCAGACCAGGAAAAGGCATCAGTAGTAGGTGGATACTCACAGCCACTCACACACACACAGAGTTGGATAGCTCCATGTCTTGGTTTGAAAGACAGGTGTCTGCTAAGGAAGGCAGAAGCCTCCCTTGGAAAGGCAGATGCAACCCCCTTCCCTCCGAGTTATTATAATTTTGAAATCAAGGGGCTATTAGGCAAAGATGTGGGAAATAGGAATAACAGTTCTTTACTATTATATATCTCTATGTGTATAACCAGTCAAACAACAATAACTATGGCAGTAACAGCAAACAATCACAAACCTACTGCCAGCCTTCTCGGCTGTCTGGCCCTTTCCCCTCGGGTGCAGTTCCGCTCGAAGCCGGCAGGGGCGCTGGCAGCTCCCGGTGAGCAGGGCAGGTGCGATGGTCCCCCCGTGGCTGCAGGGGGTGCTCCGGAGGGAGCTCGAAGAGCACGCGGCACCGGTGGCCTGGGATCCTGGGAAGGGATGGGACAAAGAACCTTCACAAACCCCTGGGCAGCCGATCCCAGTGTCCAGCCACACCCTCGGGAACAGCAGGCTGGAGCGGCAGGGATGAGCACAAATCTTGGATGGCAGACGAGGTGTACCCAAACAGGGAACCCCCGGAGGTCTGGGCAGGCAGGGCAAGCAGGGCTACAACGTAGCGAAGGCTCGAAGCAGCAGCGGGGCAGGGCGGCAACAGCATGACTCCCGGAAAGGCAGGAAAGGCGGGCTTGGGATCCTGGGGCTTCTCCAGCAGAAGGAAAAGCAGCCGAAGAAAGCAGCCTCCCTCTCTGTCCAAACACAGAGACTGACTGCCCACACACCCAGGTGAAACAAAAAGTGCAGCCAGCTCTTTTGTTTTTCTTAAATATCCAGCAATTTGTTCCCTGAGCAACATGTATGGGGGAAAAATTCCTTTAACAGAAAAAAAAAAAAAAAACCAAAACAGGAGAGCTCCTAAAACCCCAACATTATCCACCCCGAATTTTTTCCCATACTAACATGTTACATGAAACTTAACCCTTTTAACCATATAAATACATGCATCACCCGAATTATACACATATATACATGCTGATACTGATACAAGTACAGAGCCATTGGTAGTTCATCCTAAAACAAGGTCCCCTTGAGGTATGCATCGGGTCTCTCCATCCCTTTGCATCACCCACCAGGTGCAACCTGGTCCCTGAAGAAAGACAACCCCATGGATGGGTCTGTCTTTGCTCGAGGCAGAATTAACCCAGACAGTTTTTCCAAGCATACCTCTCATGTGCACCACCGGAACCTTATCTTCGTCTGTTGTTTGTAGGGGTTCGGATTGGGCAGGGCCTGCTCGGCTGGTGGAGCCTCGGGTGTTAACTAACCAGGTGGCTCTTGCTAAATGCACCTCCCAGGTTGTGAAAGTCCCCCCACCCAGTGCTTTCAAGGTGGTTTTAAGCAATCCATTACACTGCTCAACCTTCCCAGCTGCTGGTGCATGGTAAGGGATGTGGTACACCCATTCAATGTCATGTTCTCTAGCCCAGGTATTAATAAGGCCGTTCTTGAAAAGAGTCCCATTGTCAGACTCAATTCTCTCAGGGGTGCCACGCCTCCAAAGGACTTGCTTTTCAAGGCCCAGGATGGTGTTCTGGGCAGTAGCGTGAGGCACAGGGTAGGTCTCCAGCCATCCTGTGGTGGCTTCTACCATTGTGAGCACATAGCGCTTACCTTGGCATGTTTGAGGCAGTGTGATGTAATCAATCTGCTAGGCCTCCCCATACTTGTATTTGGACCACCACCCACCATACCACAGGGGCTTCACCTGCTTGGCCTGTTTGATTGCAGAGCATGTCTCACAGTCATGGATCACCTGGGTGATACTGTCCATGGTTAGATCCACCCCTCGATCTTGTGCCCACTTATAGGTGGCATCTCTGCCCTTATGGCCTCAGGCATCATGGGCCCATCGAGCTAGGAACAACTCCCCTTTATGTTGCCAATCCAAGTCTATCTGGGACACCTCTATTTTCGCAGCCTGATCTACCTGTTTGTTGTTAGGATGTTCTTCATTAGCCCAGCTGTTGGGGACGTGAGTATCTACATGACGGACCTTCACCGATAGCTTCTTATTGATGACCTCAGTGGGAATCTGATGCTGTCCATCTTGCCACTTTACTCCCAGGAACTGGATCTCTCAGGCAGGTCCCTTGACTTTGCTCTTCTTGATGGCAAAACCAGCTTCCAGAAGAATTTGGATGATTTTCTCTCCTTTCTCAAATACCTCCGATGCCGTGCTCCCCCATACAATGATGTCATCAATGTACTGCAGATGTTCTGGGGCCTCCCCCTTTTCCAGTGCAGCCTGGATCAGTCCATGGCAGATGGTGGGACTGTGCTTCCACCCCTGGGGCAGTTGATTCCAGGTGTACTGCACACCCCTCCAGGTGAAGGCAAACTGAAGCCTGCACTCTGCTGCCAGAGGAATGGAGAAAAATGCATTAGTAATATCAATAGTGGCGTACCACTTCACTGCTTTGGACTCCAGATCGTACTGTAGCTCCAACATGTCTGGCACTGCAGCGCTCAATGGTGGAGTCACTTCATTCAAGGCACGATAGTCCACAGTCAATCTCCATTCCCCATCAGACTTGTGCACAGGCCAGATGGGGCTGTTGAAGGGTGAGTGGGTCTTGCTGACCACCCCTTGGCTCTCCAGCTCACGGATCATCTTGTGGATGGGGATCACAGCATCTCGATTTGTCCGATACTGCCGGCGGTGCACTGTCGAGGTGGCAATTGCCACTCGTTGCTCTTCCACTTTCAGGAGCCCAAATGCAGAAGGATTCTCTGATAGTCCAGGCAGGGTGTTCAATTGCCTAATGCCCTCTTCCTCCACAGCCGCAATCCCAAATGCCCACCTGAGTCCTTTCGGGTCTTTGTAAAGCCGTTCCGGAGGAAGTCTATGCCCAGAATACACGGGGCCTCTGGGCCAGTCACAATCGGATGCTTTTGCCACTCCTTCCCAGTCAGGCTCACCTCAGCTTCCAAAAGAGTCAACTGCTGTGATCCCCCGGTCACCCCAGTGATGGATACAGGTTCTGCCCCCACATGTCCCGATGGCATTAAAGTGCACTGTGCCCCAGTATCAACCAACACATCATATTTCTGTGGCTCTGATGTGCCACGCCATCGAATCCACACCATCCAGAAACCCCGTTCTCCCGTGCCTCTCCCTGGCTAGAGGCAGGGCCCCTCTAGCCCTGGTTATCATTCTTTCCCTGGGCTTACATGCTAGAGGTCCCTTCAAGGGGATCTGACATATCATCCTCCTTTCTGTAATACCTGGCAGCTCGGTCACGGGAGGCTGAGGCTACTTTCACCTTAGTGGAACCCCCTCGGTTAGTGCCTCCCTTTCGAAGGTTCGGTTTGTAACCAGGCAGAAACACCAATTTAGTGTAGTGGTTTTGTCCAAAATACTCATTACTGTTTATCTTCTGTGAGATAAGAATTAGGAGAAACGCATAGCAGGCACCAAACTTGAAAGAATATAAAGAAGTTTATTAACAGACCTAAAAGAGGGAAAAAAAAATTATACCATACCTTCAGAACTCTCCTCCTCCCCCCACCTTCCTCCCTTCTCCCACTGACAATGTAAAAAGACAACCCTTCAGATGTTCAGTCTGTTTACCACTTCCATAATAACCTTGTTCAGTCCATTTAGAAAGAGAATTCTCTTCTTGCTTGTGCTATGAAAACATTATCACAACGAGACAGCTGCCCACTTCCAAATATTGTTCAGTCCATTTAGGAAGAGGAGTCTCTCTGCTTGCATGTGAGTCCCTTCCCCCAACTTGCAGCTTTTCCCGCAACTGTTTTCGAGGGTCCACTCTTGAAGGTTTTTGGGGTACAATTTTAAGGTTGAGCCGTTCAGAAACAAAAACAGAGGCCATTCTCCTTCCCTTGGAGCAAAGGGTCTTCCTCATCTTCATCGTTAAGACTATCTCTGGGAGCATCTCTAGGAACTGAGGTTTTCTCCTTTCCCATTTGGAGCAAAAGTCCTCATCTGGTTCATCTCTCCCTGTCCAAACTTCTCATGAAATTACAGCTGCGTCAGCATCTGCCTATCTCGGCGCAGGTGCTTTTGCTTGCGAGTTGAACACTCCACCCCCCCATATCTTCATGAAATTACAACAGGATACTCTGATATATCATAGCTTCACAACAGAATTTCAGCTTTAAGCATCTCCTCTTTCTCTTCCCTCAGGTTTTCAGCTCTTCACAGCAATAAAAAGGTTAATCTCACCTCGGCCTTGCAGCTGTGTGGCTTATCGCTGTTGGTCACCTGACCTCTGCCGGACAGCGGTGCAGCTTTAGCTGAAATCTTGGCCGCAGTGGAGGGGGGGGGGGGTGGTTACGAGCCGCTCCGGCCACCCGCAGCCCTGCTGGGGGGGGGGGAGGGGTCATCCTGGAGCCATGGCCCGGCCCGGCCTGGCCCGAGCAGGGCCTGGGCCGGGCCCACTGGGGCCCGCTCGGGGCCTGCAGCCACCTGTCCCAGCGCCAGAAACGAGAGAGAGAGACCTGGGGGGGTGTTGTCTATTCTTAAGTGTGGATCACAGAGGTGGTCACAACTTTAAGTGGCTTAAAGAACTGTCCATATTCAAACTGGCCATCTGATAGGTTCTATCAGGTCATAGAGGAAGCTGTAAGAAGAACATCACTTCCAAGACTCAGCCTGCTAACCTATGACACTCCCTCCTTGAGCTCACGCACCCGCGCTGCCAGGACTGAGGTGGGTTTCCCATCCCACCTTCTCATGTCTTCCCCATGCTCACACAGGAATAACCACCATTCAGCTCGTGGGGTGTACCCTCTCTCTCTAGCTGGGGGATGACAGGCTCTGACTTGGGGGCCTGTGACTTGCACTGGTGTGTCCTGGTTTGGCCAAATTTAGAAATATGTCCTCTGAGAGAAGGCACAACCACCCCTCCCCCACCAGGTTCGGGAAAAATAAATTTTCCTTGAAGGAAAGTGAAGGAGATAAAACTATTTATTTAACAAACACATGGGAAAGGGAAATAATGTTAAATAATTAAATATTTCACTCTGGAGGAAAAACCTGGGAAAGTGTTCGAGTCCTCCCTTTGGTCTCCTCGGAGCTAGGGCTTGGCCCAGGGCCAGGCCCTCTGTGCCCGATGGAAAGTCCTCCCGATGTGCTCTGATGTTACAGCAATCAAGCAGTCCAGTAGAAAAGGGAGAAAATCCAAAATTCCAGGGAAGGAAAAAACGTTCAACTCTCAGTCTCTCTCCGGAGAACAAAGCAGCTGAACCACTGGCCAAAAAACTGTCCTGTCCTGGGCGCAGCAAGCCGGGTGCTTCCTCCCTCCCCTGCCGCAGCTGGGAAACAAATTGCTATCTGTGTGTGACCTTGAACAAGCTGCAAACTGATTTGAGAAAGATTTGTTCAGTTTTTTCCTTCCCCCTCTCAGGCTCAGTTTAGAGGCATAGAAAGGCACAGAAATTAATTTCTGGGCATAGGCAGCGATATGGGATACACATTATAAGGTCACCCCAAGACATTCCTCCCCTTATCCCATATTGTTGGCTCAATGCCCAAACTAAGATATTCTAATTCTACACACACATTAATACATATATATATATATACACAGCTATATGCGGACAGTGACAGTGACAATCAGCAAGCACAGATATACAAGCATTTCACACTACAGGTCATTTTCATACAACAATCAGATCTCCCTGTGGTACACAACGTGTTGTTCCATCTTTCTGCATTACCCACCATGTGCAACCAGGCCCCTGAGCAAAGACAACCCCACGGAGGGGTTTGCCTGTACTCGAGGCAGAATTAATCCACACAGTCTGTCCTATCAGACCTCTGACATGCACTACTGGGACCTTATCTCCATCTGTTGTATGCAGGGATTCAGATTGGGCTGGACCAGCTCGGCTGGTGGAACCTCGGGTGTTAACTAACCAGGTGGCCGTTGCTAGATGCTGTTCCCAATTTTTGAAAGTTCCCCCACCCAGTGCCTTCAGGGTGGTTTTCAACAATCCATTGCACAGTTCCACTTTGCCTGCAGCTGGTGCATGGTAAGGGATATGGTACACCCACTCAATGCTATGTTCTCTAGCCCAGGTATTAATAAGGCTATTCTTAAAATGAGTCCCATTGTCAGACTCGATTCTCTCAGGGGTGCCACGCCTCCAAAGGACTTGTTTTTCCACACCCAAGATGGTGTTATGGGCTGTAGCGTGAGGCACACGGTAGGTCTCCAGCCATCCAGTGGTGGCTTCTACCATTGTGAGCACATAGCGCTTACCTTGGCATGTTTGAGGCAGTGTGATGTAATCAATCTGCCAGGTCTCCCCATACTTGTATTTGGACCATCACCCACCATACCACAGGGGCTTCACCCGCTTGGCCTGCTTGATCGCAGCACATGTCTCACAGTCATGGATCACCTGGGAGATACTGTCCATGGTTAGATCCACCCCTCGATCTCATGCCCACCTATAGGTGGCATCTCTGCCTTGATGACCTGAGGCATCATGGGCCCATCGAGCTAGGAACAATTCTCCCTTGTGTTTCCAGTCCAAGTCTACTTGTGGCACTTCTATCTTTGCAGCCTGATCTACCTGCTTGTTGTTTTGGTGTTCTTCATTAGCCCTACTCTTGGGGACATGGGCATCTACATGGCAGACTTTCACAACCAGCTTTCTTACTCGGGCAGCGATGTCTTTCCACTCTTCAGCAGCCCAGATTGGTTTTCCCCTACGCTGCCAATTAGCTTTTTCCCACTTTTCTAGCTATCCCCATAAAGCATTGGCTACCATCCATGAATCAGTGTAGAGGTAGAGCTTTGGCCACTTGTCTCTTTCAGCAATGTCCAAGGCTAGTTGAACAGCTTTGAGTTCAGCGAGTTGGCTTGATCCACCTTGTCCTTCAGTAGCTTCTGCAACCCGTCGTATGGGACTCCATACAGCTGTTTTCCACATTCGTTTCATGAAAAGAGCTTAGCGTGTGTCTTCTGATGGCAGTTGGTTGTACGGTGGAGCTTCTTCTGCACATGTCACTTGTTCTTCTTCATCAGTGAGACCAAAGTTTTCACCTTCAGGCCAGTTTGTGATTATTTCCAAAATCCCAGGGAGATTCAGGTTTCCGACACAGGCGCGCTGTGTGATGAGAGCAATCCATTTGCTCCATGTGGCATTGGTGGCATGGTGGGTTGTGGGAACCTCTGCTTTGAACATCCACTCCAGCACCGGTAGTCGGGGTGCCAGGGGGAGTTGTGCTTCAGTGCCAATTACCTCTGAGGCGGCTTGGATTCGTTCATAGGCTGCCAAGATTTTTTTTCTCTGTGGGAGTGTAGTTGGCTTCACACCCTCTGTAGCTTCGGCTCCAAAATCCCAGTGGTCGACCTCGAGTCTCACCAGGGACCTTCTGCCAAAGGCTGCAGGACAGGCCATGGCTCCCGGCTGTAGAGTAGAGCACGTTCTTCACTTTGGGTCCTGTCCTAACTGGGCCAAGGGCTACAGCATGAGAGATTTCCTGCTTGATTTGGGCAAAAGCTTGTTGCTGTTCGGGGCCTGTAGTGGTTTGGTTAAAGATACGCATTACTGTTTATCTTCTGTGAGATAAGAATTAGGAGAAACCCAAAGCAGGCACGAAACTTGAAAGAATATAAAGAATTTTATTAACAGACCTAAAATAGGAAAAAAAAATTATACCACACCTTCAGAACTGTCCTCCTCCCCCCACCTTCCTCCCTTCCCCCACTGACAATGTAAAAAGACAACCCTTAAGATGTTCAGTCTGTTTACCACTTCCATAATAACCTTGTTCAGTCCATTTAGAAAGAGAAGTCTCTTCTTGCTCGTGCTATGAAAACATTATCACAACGACGCAGCCACTCACTTCCAAATAACTCTGTTCAGGCCATTTAGGAAGAGGTCTCTCTGCTCGCATGTGAGTCCCTTCCCCCAACTTGCAGCTTTTCCCACAACTGCTTTCGAGGGTCCACTCTTGAAGGTTTTTGGGGTACAATTTTAAGGTTGAGCCGTTCAGAAGCAAAAACAGAGGCCCTTCTCCTTCCCTTGGAGCAAAGGGTCTTCCTCATCTTCATCTTTAGGACTATCTCTGGGAGCATCTCTAGGAACTGAGGTTTTCTCCTTTCCCATTTGGAGCAAAAGTCCTCATCTGGTTCATCTCTCCCTGTCCAAACTTCTCCTGAAATTACAGCTGCGTCAGCATCTGCCTATCTCAGCGCAGGTGCTTTTGCGTGCGAGTTGAACACTCCACCCCCCCATATCTTCATGAGATTACAAAGGGATACTCTGATATATCATAGCTTCACAACAGACTTTCAGCTTTAAGCATCTCCTCTTTCTCTTCCCTCAGGTTTTCAGCTCTTCACAGCAATAAAAGGGTTTATCTCACCTCGGCCTTTCATCTGGAATGTGGCTTATAGCAGTGGAGAGGGAGGAGAGAGCCGAGCCGCTCCGGCTGCCCACAGCCCTGCTGTGGGGAGGGGGGGGCATTCCATGGGTAGAACAGGGCCTTCGGCTCCAGGATAGCCGTGGTCCGGCCCTGCCTGGCCTGAGCAGCGCCTGGGCAGGGCCCACTGGCCCCTGCACGGGGCCCGCAGCCACCTGTCCCAGCACCGGAAATGAGAGAGAGCTATGGGGGGATTTGTCTATTCTTAAGTGTGTATCACAAAGGCGGTCACAATTTTAAGTGGCTTAAAGAATTGTCCATATTCAAACTGGCCATCTGAGAGGTTCTGTCAGGTCACAGAGGAAGCTGTAAGCACCGCTTTGCAGAACATCACTTCCGGGACTATGCTTGCTAACCCATGACAGGGTCCCAATGGAAATCGTTCTTCTTGAGGGTAACCAGGTAAAGAGGACTCAAAATCTGGCTGTACTCAGGAATATGCATCCTCCAAAAGCCTATGGCACCTAGGAAAGCTTGTGTTTCCTTCTTGTTGGTTGGTGGAGACATTGCTGTGATCTTATTGATGACCTCAGTGGGAATCTGATGCCGTCCATCTTGCCATTTCACTCCCAGGAACTGGATCGCTTGAGCAGGTCCCTTGACTTTGCTCTTCTTGATGGAGAATCCCGCTTCCGGGAGAATCCGGAAAACTTTCTCTCCTTTCTCAAACACTTCTGTTGAGGTGTTCCCCCATACAATGATGTCATCAATGTACTGCAGATGTTCTGGAGCCTCCCCCTTTTTTAGTGCAGTCTGCATCAGTCCATGGCAGATGGTGGGACTGTGCTTCCACCCCTGGGGCAGTCGGTTCCAGGTATACTGCACACCCCTCCAGGTGAAGGCAAACTGAGGCCTGCACTCTGCTGCCAGAGGAATGGATAAAAATGCATTAGCAATGTCAATAGTGGCATATTACATTGCTACTTTGGACTCCAGCTCATACTGGAGCTCCAACGTCCGGCACAGCAGCACTCAATGGTGGAGTCACTTCATTCAAGGCACGACAGTCCACAGTCAATCTCCATTCTCCTTCCGATTTGCGCACAGGCCAAATGGGACTATAGAAGTGTGAGTGGGTGTTGCTGACTACCCCTTGGCTCTCTAGCTCACGGATCATCTTGTGGATGGGGATCAGAGCATCTCGAGTTGTCTGGTGATGCCTTTTCCTGGTCTTAAAATCAAGAGTCATACATGGTTAGAAGGGGAAAAGGGATTTTACCTTGGTATTTATTTTAAGGATCCTTAGGTGCACATGTCCAAGTCATATGCATCGAGATGCACCCTGCTAAGTCTGCCCCCAAAGATCAGGTATAACATTATAGGTTTTACTAATTAGCATATCTATCAAAGATTCCCCAATGAGACACTCAAGTTAGCCCCCCTCCCCAAGGAACTTTCCCCTGGATGGTTCTATCTTGGTTAACAGAATGTGTTCTGGAGAGGACCTTAGGGTCTGTGGCACACTGATCCCTAGCTACGAAGCTTCTAAAATGTTTAGTCCCTTAGCTTGACAAACAAGTCCAAGAATGTAGGTAAAAAGCACTAGGAATACAGAAGTTGTAAAAAGATATAAAAGGGGTATAACAGAAAAGGCAAAAAATCTTCATGGCATCACCGGTACTGTCGGCGATGCACTGTCGAGGTAGCAATTGGTACTCTGTTCTTCCACCTTCAGAAGGCTTACTGCAGATTGGTTCTCTGATAGCCCAGGCAAAGTGTTCAATTGCTTAATGCCCTCTGTCTCCACAGCAGCTATTCCAAAAGCCCACTTGAGTCCCTTTGGGTCTCTAAAATACCCATTCCGGAGGAAGTCTATGCCCAAAATGCACGGGGCCTCGGGACCAGTCACAATGAGATGTCTCTTCCACTCATTTCCAGTCAGGCTCACCTCAGCTTCCACCTAGGTCAAATCTTGTGATCCACCTGTTACACCAGAAATAGAAACAGATTCTACCCCCACATGCTGCGATGGAATTATTGTACACTGTGCCCCAGTGTCAACCAAGGCATCATATTTTTGTGGTTCTGATGTACCAGGCCAACGAATCCACACAATCCAAAAAACACGGTTTTCCCTGGCCTCTACCTGGCTAGAGGCAGGGCCCCTCTATGCCTGGTTATCCTTCTTTGCCTGGGCCTGCATCTTAGAGGTTCCTTCATGGGAATCGGATGAGTCATCGTTATTTCCAACATTTTCGGTAGTTTGGCTACATGCAACTGGAGCTACTTCCTTTTTGGTAGAACTTCCTTTCTGAAACTTGCACTTGTTCAATTCATGCACTTGTGCTGCCAGAGCAAAGGCGGGTTGTCCACCCCACCTCTTCACGTCTTCCCCACTGTCACACAGAAATTTCCACAGCTCACTTCGTGGGATGTTCCTTCTCTCTGGGGAACGTCTGCAGAGAAGACACTCTTTAATCTCCTGGGGACTCTTCTTTATTTCATCTTCCATTTTCTGCACATGTATTTCCACAGCTGCGATTCTTGCATGTGTTGGGCCATGCACAGAGTCTGCATATGCTCGGAGCTTCACTGCCATATACCGCACAGTCTCATTCGCACCGTAGTCCGGTTTCATTATTGCTAAAGCAGAAGCATATCCTTGTGGCCCAAGATGTATGAGTTTTCGCCACATATATGGAATAACTCTGACCCGGTCTGGACTCCTCAATCCTGGGTCATTTGTGAAGACAATCTCTACCACCCCTAGTTCTCTCAGGCGTTGGATCTCTTGTTCTATGGTCTTCCATGGGGTTTGCTGCATGTAGAGATCATCTCCACACATATATCTTTTGCCCAAGCCTGTCAAGACCCCTCCCCAGACACTGGCAGAGTCAGCCTCCCTTATCATCGCTTGGTCGATCACTGGATCATGTGACAGGGATCCCAAATGCCTCGCTTCAGCACCGTCCAGCATCACATCATCACCTGCCGCATCCCAAATATGGACCATCCAACTTACTATGGATTCATCAGACCGTCGGGTGTAATCCTTTCTTAGGCTGTGAAGGTCCTTTATGGACATGGACTCAGTAATGGTTTCTGTGCCTGAGTCAGTTGGCGGTTTTGAGGTTCCTTCCCCTGCATCTTTTGAGGTTCCTTCCCCTGCATTATCCTCATCTTTCATTGGGTGATCAGTTTTGGTTATGTGCTTTTTCCTCGTGACAGGAGCCACTGTCAGTGGCTTAGACTCTCCATCTGGTTTGGGCTTGCTGTTTGGTTTATCTGCAGCCTGAGTGACTGGGGTGTCTGCAGGCTTTGCTGATTTATCTTCCTGCCTTTCTACCTTTACCTGCTGCAGTGTGCAATGGGCATATGCCAAAGCCCAACATATTGCAAGGAGCTTGTTCTCATTGGAATTGTCATTGTATTTTTCTTTCAGATATTTCACCACCTCAGCTGGTTTCTGAACTTGTTCAGTGGGGAAATTGCAAACCATTGGGTCAGAGAATTTCTTCAAGATTTGGCCCATATCCTCCCATTCCCCACAACACTCAGGGTGTTCCGCCTTTGGGTCAGGTGTCTCAGCAGTCACCCTGGAAATCTGAGCTCTTATTCTAGACAAGCTGCGAACCACATAGAGGAAGATTACCAGATTAAATACCAGGAAGGTGGTCTCTTTAACATCCAGGGGATACTGAACATTCTCAAAAGATAACCTATCAAATTTAAAGGGAGAGAAACCCCGTCTCCTCCTCCTCCTCTAACAATCTGTGTGCAGTTTGTAATACATTCCCAAAACAGGCTACTGAAGCTAGGACTGGGGTTAGGACGGAGAAACCACATATCATACACACCTCAAACAGCTTCCTGTACCTCTGACAACTTATAAATCATTATCACCGAGCACAGCAAAATAGAAATCCGAATTCGTGTCCCTGCTCTGCAAAAATTCGTTATCAAGGATAAGATTGGACCAAGTTGTGGATAGGCAAATAAGCCTAGGGACCAGAAAGGCACTAGTACCTTAAACAAGCCTGTGGACCAGAAATACATTAATATATCAAGCCAGAGAAACGTTATGAACTCAACCAACATGGTGACTATTTTACCCCAACACAGAATAAGTAAATTCAAACCAAAATGTAATTAGCTCAGGTTTTTCTCTTTCCTT
Source organism: Coloeus monedula (assembly GCF_965178545.1). Lineage (NCBI taxonomy): Eukaryota > Metazoa > Chordata > Aves > Passeriformes > Corvidae > Coloeus > Coloeus monedula. The sequence goes on along the minus strand of NC_138821.1, from coordinate 2,483,421 downwards.
CAAGCCACGCAGTTGGGCACCACTAAATTTGTTCTGGTTTGACCAAATTTAGAAATATGTCCTCTGAGAGATGGCACAACCACCCCTCCCCCACCAGGTTCGGGAAAAATAAATTTTCCTCAAAGGAAAGTAAAAGAGATAAAATCTATTTATTTAACAAACACATGGGAAAGGGAAATAATGTTAAATAATAAAATCTCTCGCTGTGGAGAAAAAAACCTGGGAAAGTGTTAGAGTCCTCCCTTTGGTCTCCTCGGAGCTGGGGCTTGGCCCAGGGCCAGGCCCTCTGTGCCTAGTGGAAAGTCCTCCCAATGTGCTCTGATGTTAAAGCAATCAAGCAGTCCAGTAGAAAAGGGAGAAAATCTGAAATTCCAGGGAAGGAAAAAATGTTCAACTCTCAGTCTCTCTCCGGAGAACAAAGCAGCTGAACCACTGGCCAAAAAACTGTCCTGGGAGCAGCAAGCCGGGTGCTTCCTCCCTCCCCTGCTGCTGCTGGGAAAACAAATTGCTATCTGTGTGTGACCTTGAACAAGCTGCAAACTGCTTTGAAAAAGTTTTGCTCAGTTTTTTTCCTTCCCCCTCTCAGGCCCACTTTAGAGGCATAGAAAGGCATAGAAAATGATTTCTGGGCATAGGGCAGCGATATGGGATACACATCATAAGGTGACCCCAAGACATGGTGCCACACTGATCTTCCTTATCTCTTCCCTCATCTCCTTCATCTCCTCTTTGAGGTCCTGGACCACAGCAGAGATGAGCTTTCAGCGGACCATTGACCATACTGTCATACTTCCTGAGCCTGTTGGCGACAGAGCCCACTGTTTCTCGGTTATTGTCAGCATCAATCGTTGCAATGAAGGTGGTGTATTGCGGTGGCCCTAGCTTTGTCAGGTTCCACATCATCTGTCCTGTGCACCTGACCTTATCGGGGTCATTATCATGCTGTCCATCCCTCCCAAGAGTACCTCTAATACTGCCACCTCTCTTAGCTGCTGGATCCCTTCCTCGAGTGTCTTCCACTGCACTCAGTGATGGTACTCCTGCATTCTTTCTTTGTGAATGAACCTTTCTCTCACACTCATTAAGAGCCGCTCCCAGAGAGAAAGGGGCCCTGGCTCCCTCACAAATATCTGGTCCACACCTGGGTCCTGGGTTAACAATCCCAGATACCTTGCCTCACCACTATCCAGTTGCACACCTGTGCCCATAAGGTCCCAAACCCGAAGCAGCCAGGTTGTATAAGGCTGACGCCCCCTTCGCACAATGTCTTTTCGCATACCACAGAGACTGTCGTAAGACAGGGACTCAGTGATGATTTCTGTCTCTGGCTCTCCTGCTGGTAGTGAGGGCCCTGGTTCCCCATCATCATTAACTGGTCGTACTGATTTAGTCTTATACTTCCTCCTTTGCACAGGGGCGACTGCTGCTGGCTGTGATTGTCCTTGTGGTTCAGCTGGAAGCTGGACGGTTGTAACATCTGTGGGTTCCACTGCTGCACCATCGGACTCACCCTCTTTGGGGCAGGGAGAGGGCTTTTTGCTAGCTGAGGGGGTGTATTCCCTTAGCACTTGTCATATCCCCTGGCGCACCTGGCCAATCTCCTGGCATATCTCCTGGCGCATCTCCTGCATCCCCTTCACCAGTACCCCCACCCAGTTCGGGTAGTCCATTTCTGAGGTGGGCCGTTGGGCGGCATCAGGCTGTGGGTCAGTGTGGAAGGTATCTTTTCAGCTTTATACCGGCTAGTGCTTATATTTCAATGCCTTAGAAAGCCTCGAGCAGCCTTGAGAGGTAGCAAGGGCGATCTAGCACTTTAGTAGCTCTAAAATCAGTACCTGAATCAGCTGCAGAGCAAATACCATCAGCAGAAGCAAAGAGGGAGAAATATAGCTCCCTGCCCGCTCAATTCCCTGCCGTTAGAAGCTTTCAAATGAGACAGACAACCAGAGATGTTCGCAGGAAAGTAGCTGAGCTGAGTGAGAGCGTTTGCCTCCCCTCGACCATCTTTTATTAGGAGAAGGGGAAAGGGGAGGACTGGGGGCAGACCCGGGGTGACCGGCCAATCAGACACTGCTGAAGAGTCTGAGTTACATTTGGCTTTGCCCGCGCTTGGAACAAAGGACCTCGGAGCACATGTCTTTGGGAGGGGGGAGGGAAGCTTGGAACAGGCAGCAACAATTCCCTATTTTTTTTTCTTTAAAGCTGGGTTGTAACTCTTAGTAACTTAAAAGTGCATAGAACAGTAACAAAACAACAGTGCAAAATATAATTGGAATCTATCGTCCCTACAACTCAACAGTACCTAGGATGCCTTTAAACTAGTTCCCCAGTCAAAACTCAGGGGTTTAGTTAGGACATCTATGGTATGGAGTATCAGGATGAAGATTTACAAAATACAGTGCAAAACCCGAGTGCAAAACAGTGCAACTTAACTTAAGGGATTAACATAAAGATCTGCAGTATGGGGTTTACATGAAGGTGCAAAATCAGGATTCTTTTTACGGCGTCTCTTCCAGGAGGCAGTTTTAACCTCCTTAACTTTTGAGGAAGTGGCATAAGGTTTTACCCACTTCCCTGGGATCCATCTCAGTCCTTGAGGGGTAGATACACTGGCATACCCACGTCCCCAAGTTACAAGTTTGTACGGTCCTTGGATTTTCTGAGTCTCTGGGTCCCGGATCAGGACTTCTGGATTTTCCTGCAGTTTCTGTCTCCTGGTGTTCTGGAAATGACGATAGATGGGAGGGTTTGGATCCTCAAAGGTGCCATTCAGGAAGTTTATGGTAAACAGTGCTTTGCTGAGTCTGAGGACAGGTGAGTTGAGTTTGGTGGTCCCTGATTGTTGTAGCAGCATTCGCTTGAGGGTTTGATGGGCACGTTCAACAATGCCTTGTCCAGTTGGGGAGTGAGGAATACCTGTAACATGTCGAAATCCCCACTGCTGACGAAAGTTTTTAAACTCCTGGGAGGTGTAGGCAGGTCCATTATCAGTTTTTATCTCCTCAGGTATACCGAGCACAGCAAAAGCTTGGACAAGATGTTTTTCAACATCCTTAGCCTTTTCACCTGCATGTGCAGAGGCATACACAGCACCAGAGAAGGTATCAATAGAAACATGAACGTATTTTAATCTCCCAAATTCAGGGAAATGTGTGACGTCCATCTGCCACACTTCACCGCTATTAATGCCTCTGGGATTGACCCCCATGCCCAGTGTTGGAAGCTGTAGCTTCTGGCAGTTGGGACATGTTGCCACTCTTGCTTTTGCCTGTGTCCACGACAGATGGAACATGCGGATAAGAGCAGGAATATTTTGATGGTACATGGCATGGCTCAATTTTGCTTGTTCAAAAACTTGGGGGAGCTTTGGTAAGTCAGCTGATAGAACTATATCTGCTGGCATAGCCAGAGCATCAGCTCTACGATTACCCTCTGCAATAAATCCTGGCAGGTTTGTATGTGACCTCACATGCATGACAAAATAGGGATGCTCTCTGTGGGAAACCAGATAAATCAGCTTTGAGAGCAAATAATACATTTTTTTGTTTGAGATTTCTTTTAGGAGAGCATGCTCAGCTGTAACAGTTACTCCAGCTACATATGCTGAGTCTGTGACCAAATTAAAGGGTTCTTTGAACCTCTCAAATGCTCTAACAACAGCTGCTAATTCAGCTACTTGTGGTGATCCCTGGATTACCTCGATGTCAGATTCCCACTTTTGCGTCTTTGGATTTTTCCATGTGACCACGGACTTTTTACTTTTTCCTGAGGCATCGGTAAAAACGGTAATCGCATCAAGGGGTTTTCTACTTTGAATCTCTCGAGGGATGAAAGAGAATGGCAGATTAAACATGTCATGTTTTGGGTAATGATTGGAGATTTGGCCTGAGTAACTATCTAATGCAAATTGTAAATTTATATTATTTTGAAGTAAGTGACCTAATGTGTCAGTTGCTACAGGTAAGTAGATGCATGCAAAGTCACATCCTGCCAGGGTGCGGAGCCTTGCTCTACCCTTCATGATAATTTTTGCCATTAGTTCTTGTGGCTGTGTGATGGTTTTAGGAGGTTGGAGTGGAAGGAATACCCATTCAATTCTGATGAGGGGTTCCTTCTGCTCTTTGTCCCACTGAAATATGAGGCCATGAAAGCGTGGTACCTTCCCTAGAATGACAAGCTTAAAGGGTAGGGAGGGCTGATACCTGTGTGCTTGTCTGGTGGAAATGAGCTCTTGTATCTTTTTGAGAGACTGCCTTGCCTCTTCTGTCAGGGATCTAGGGGATGCTGGACTGCCTTCCCCTTTTACTAGGTTTGCAATAGGAGCTACATCCTCTGTGGTGAGTCCTAACCAGGACCTTAAATACTTCAGTGTCCCACAGATCTGTTGCACTTCCTCTAGTGTTTTTGGGTTATTATTAATGGTGACAGGTGTTGGGGTGATAGAGGTTTCTGTGATTTTGAGTCCGAGGTATTTCCAAGGGCTTGTTCTCTGCATTTTTTCAGGTTGTAATTCCAAGCCCTTGGCCTCTAGGGCCTCAATCACCATGTTAAGTGTCTGCTCGAGATACTGATTATTGGGAGCACACACCAGCACATCATCCATGTAATGCAGGATGATGGCTTTCTCTGCTTTGGCACGGATGGGAGATAGAATTTTAGCAATATACTCTTGGCAGAGAGTTGGGGAATTTTTCATACCTTGGGGAAGCACAAGCCAATGATAACGTTCCATGGGAGTTTCACGATTAAGAGATGGTACAGAAAATGCAAATCGGGGGGCATCTGCAGGATGGAGTGGAATATGAAAGAAGCAATCTTTAATGTCAAGAACAGCTAAATGCCAATGTTGTGGGAGCATTGAAGGTGATGGCATACCTGGTTGAAGGGGTCCCATGTCTTCAATAACCTTATTAACTTCTCTAAGATCTTGGAGTAGCCTATATTTGTTCTTTCCCGGTTTTTGTATTACAAACACGGGTGTGTTCCATGGGCTGTTAGTTGGAACTATATTTCCTTTAGCCAATTGTTCAGCCACTAATGTTTTGAGTGCCTCTAAGTTTTCTTTTTTTAGCGACCACTGGTTAATCCACATGGGTTCATCTGTTTTCCAATTTAATTTATGTGGATGGCACTCTGCTTCAGTGGCCTGCAAGGGAAAATTTTGATGTCTAGGGGTGATATCCATTTTTGTTCCCCACTGAGACATGGCATCCCTTCCCCATAGGGTGAATTTGGTGTCTAGGACATACGGACGAAGTGTTGCTATTTGTCCTTCAGGACCTTCAATTTGGATGGTGTGTTTGGACTGCTTTGCAATTTGGGTACCTCCAAACCCTTGTATGATGCCCTGAGATTGCAATTCCCATTGCGTAGGCCACTTATCAAATGGAATGACAGACACATCAGCACCTGTGTCTATCATTCCCATTATACTGATTTTATGTGATTTGTAACGGAGCTTACATTCTATTACAGGTTTGTCGTTTCCCAAAACGTCAGTCCAACAGATGGCTGGGATATGACCATCTGTGGGCAGGTATTTGGGCAGTGGAAAGGCCTGTGCAATGACTTGACCCTTTGGCATAAAGTACGGTGGATATATACATTGTACAATTAGGTTAGAACACCCGTTCTGATCCATTTTCATGAGTGTGGGTGTAACCACTCTCCCAGCAGGTGTTTCCCGAGTGTCCCCAATAACAAAAAGGTATGTAAATTCTGGCATCTGGTCCACATTCTGGAATGAGATGGGTATTACAGTCTGGTTGTTGTTGTTGAAATGGTGTGCTTTACCACAGGTTACCTTAAACCTTAGTCCAGAAGTCCAAGTTGCTTTGTCTGCAGCCCTATTTATGTCTGAACGCGGAGCTGTTAGGACACGTTGAGTCGCTAGTTTCCCTGCTGTTGACCTGGGGAAACAGTCTTTGGAGAGTTTTTATCAGCAGTTATAATCGCTCTGCAATTGCGAGCTACATGTCCCTTTTTCTGACAACCATAGCATACAAAGTTACCGCGCGATTGAGTTTCTCCTGTACCTGTAACATTCTCTACAACTTCCCCAACCATCCCCACTTTTTTCAAAAAGGGAGCAGCTGTGTTCAGCTGCACCTTCTTTGTACAGACTTCGAGGATGGATTCAACAGTAGGAGGAGGATACAGCGGGAGAGTGAGAATGACTTGTTTGCAAGCATCATTTGTATTAACTTGGAGAAGTTCGAGTAGGAGCGCTTGTTGGAGGTCAGGATTAGGGACCTGGGAAGAGACAGCTTCGCACAAACGGTTATAAAAGTGAATAATATTTTCATTTGGCAATTGCTTGATGGTGGTATAATGAGAGTTAGGAGTTTGAGATGGTAATAATGTTAAGGCCTTTTCAGCAGCACGTGTGATTTCAGTAAGAACTGGACGAGGGATAAGCATTGCTTGTTTTTGAGGATTTGCCATATTATTGTCACCAGATAAAAGGTCTAATGTGATGTAATTGTTTTCAAAATCCAGGTAATTATCTGGAGTTTGCCACAAAATTTTTAATAAATCAGATAAAATTATTTTCCATTGCTTTTTCCACATCATAAAATCACCAGGTGTGAGAAGAGTTTGCATTAATGTAAGTAAATCATGAGGTACAAGTAAGTGAGTTGCAAAAGTAGCACTTAAAAGGCTCTTAAAATAATTACTCTGCATTCCAAACTCCTTAATTGCCTTGCACAAATCCTTAATATCAGAATAAGGAAGGGGTTTCCAGTCGGGGTTCGCTCCATTGCTAGTACGAGAGAGTGTAGTAGAAGCATTTGGAGTTACTTCCTGGTAGCCATGGGTTCCCGGATTCAGAGGGGCAGTTACGGGATTGTGGGAACCTGGGGCGGGACAATGGGAAGCAGGGGCGGGGAGTGGAGGGACAGGGGTGGGGAGTGGAGGCGGGGACACAGCCAGAGGAGGCGAGGGGTTGGGGGCGGGGTTGTGGGAGGCAGGGGCGGTACTTGAGCCATGGGCGGGAACAGAGGGAGGGGTGAATCACGACCCTGTGAGGGCGGGGTCAGGGGCGGGGTCAGGTTGTGACGCAGGAGTGGGAGGGGATGGGGACAAGAAGGGATTTGTGGGGTGGGGGAGAAAGGGATTGTGGGAGGTGTAGTTTGGAGAGGAAGGAACATTGCGTCTGCCATTACTGGAGACAAACAAACTCGGAGAAAAGGGGTTGGGGGGAGGGGTTTTTTCCTGGGCTGCGAGCACATGGCAATGGCTGTCCCTGGGAACAAAGAGATCAGGGGAGAAGGGGTTTTTACGCACACTTGAAACATGAGGGCTAGAAACTGGGGAAAAGGGAGTGGAGAAGAGGGGTTGGGAAGGTCCTGGGATGGGCTCCGGATTCCCATCCAAGGCAGGGTGATGAGGAAACACGGGTGAGCCAGGAGGACGATAGCTCTCCTGTGCTGAGAAGCAGTCTGCTCTAGCTGTGTTTTCCAGCGTAGGGGAAGAGGGGTCCGGGACACAGGGGTTGGAAGAGGGTATAAGGGAATTAACAGGGGGGTTTTGCAGTGGCTTTTCATGTACTGCCTTTTTCTGCGGCAAAGTATAACTTAGTAACAGGAGAGGAAAGAATTTTGAAACTGTTTCATCTCCTGCACGCCTAAGAGAGGAGAGTTTTCTCCCCACCTTATCCCAAAATTCAGCAGATCTTATGTCTTTGGAGGTCAGATTAGGAAAGTACTGAAAAAGCCATTGTACAAAAGATTGAACTAGACTTTTAGGGTATTTATGCCCAGTTAAAGAAAGGTAACTTTGAACTTGGTGGTATATTTCTCTATGGTGTGCAGAAACTTCAGATCCCATTATGAATGCAGCACCAAACCTCAACCCCTTACTCACCAAAAAGGAGGAAAAAAAAGAGAAAGTTTACACCGGCACCAGCTTAAGACAGGAGCCCCTAAACCAGCAGGGAAATACTCACCAGAATACTGGATTTACCACAGGAAAGCAGGTCCGGAGAAAAAAAACACGCGAGAAGGGTCTTCTGCTTACCAGCCGTTCCCTTGCCACGTGGTGTGGGGGAGGGTACAGGCTGAGGCTCTGGGCTCGATGTTACACAAAAAGTAACAGCTCGCTACACAGAGGTGGCACAGCAGGACGTGCAGAGCTAAGTCCAGCAGACACACAGCTGCCGGGACACCCTGAAAGTCTCTCAGAACCGGAGTTCAGAGATAGCACATTGGGCGCCAAATGTGGAAGGTATCTTTTCAGCTTTATACCGGCTAGCGCTTGTATTTCAATGCCTTAGAAAGCCTCGAGCAGCCTTGAGAGGTAGCACGGGTGATCTAGAACTTTAGTAGCTCTAAAATCGGTACCTGAATCAGCTGCAAAGCAAATACCATCAGCAGAAGCAAAGAGGGAGAAATATAGCTCCCTGCTCGCTCAATTCCCTGCAGTTAGAAGCTTTCAAATGAGACAGACAACCAGAGATGTTCTCAGGAAAGTAGCTGAGCTGAGAGAGGGGGCGGAGCCTCCCCTCGACCATCTTTTATTAGGAGAAGGGGGAAGGGGAGGACTGGGGGCGGACCCAGGGTGACCAGCCAATCAGACACTGCTGAAGAGTCTGAGTTACATTTGGCTTTGCCCGCGCTTGGAACAAAGGACCTCGGAGCACCTGTCTTTGGGAGGGGGGAGGGGAAGCTCGGAACAGGCAGCAACAGGGCAGGGTCAGGCTGTGGGGCAGGATCTCTAGTGTCTGGGGCTATATCAGGCTCTGGGGCAGGTTCAGGCTCTGGGGTAGGATCTCTAGTCTCTGGGGCTAGTGTCTGGGTAGTTATCCAAGCCAATCTCAACTTATCCCTGAGTGCTAAATAGAGTAGGCCTACCAGCACCAGTTGGTTAGTACTCAGAGGGAATCTAAACCCTTCAAAAATTGGTGGGGTGGGCCCAAAGAGCTGGTTGAGGGATTGGGAGAAAACTTCCCCTGCTGTCATTTCCTCACAGAAGGTACCATTTTTTACAAAACCCCAAAAACATCCACTTACTGTGTGATAGCCCTTTATCCATGTACCCACATTCTGGAGGAAGTTAAAAGCCCATGAATTCCTCACCTTCTCGACCCATAGGGCAAACTGGATAACAGCAATGGTGGCCTTAGTCAGAGGACCCATGTTTAGGTAAGGAGCTTGTCCTGGGTTGCAGTGTATTCTATTACCATCCCCATCAGCCGTTGAAATCAGGTGGGGCAGTGTTTCCTTGCCTCCTCCCCCCAGACTATCTTGCTGTTAATGGTCCATCATTGTCCTGCCGCATGACTCATAGATAACTCCCTCTGGACTATCATCTGTTAATGAGCCCAATCAACACCTGGCCTCATGACTCATTACCCCATTGTGAGATGCTCCACCCAGAGGGAGGAACCAAGCATCCCAGCGTGGATATAAGCTGAGGCTGAACACCAGAGAGGAGGCCTTTCCACTGGATTTCCAGAGGACAGGAGCTACACAGCCACCACTGGACCTTCTGAGGAAGAGCAGACCCTCTTTTCTACAGGATCACCGCTTCAGAGGACTGCAGCCACCATTCTAGCAGACTGCTACCACCACCCTGCCTAACAGGGACTCAGGTTGTATCTTGACTCTGTCAGTTTGAACCAGTGTTTTCTTTTAGTTTTTTTTCTTTCCTTTTCTTTAACTTCCCCATTAAATCGTTATTCTGACTTGGTGCCTCCCACTGGTTTGTTTTCAAACTAGTACATAATTTGGCGCCCAACGTGAGGTAGCTCTGAGAGAAAGTCAGAATTACAATTTTGTGTTAACAGAAACCTATTCACCATGGTGCTCAGCTTGTCTACGTGGGTACTGTATCTTGCTCTCTATATTTTTCCTCACATGGGGAACTACCTGCCTGTAGTATTACTCCTGTTAAAACCAGGGAATGGTATGAGAATTGCTTTAATGGTTTATTATGTCTACAGCATAATAACCTGCGAGGCGATGAATACCATTCGGAGTATATACTCAGTTTTGTTTGGCTGTCCTAGTCTGGGCTCCTATGTCTGGGATCTCCTCAACAATCGCACCCAGCCCCTGGTGGGAGGAGTAGAGAGTGGTTTCTTCCAGCCTTTCAGGCCAGGCACAGCAGTTTTTGAAAATATTGAATTCCCTCTGGATGTCAAAGACGGCATAAACTTGCTGTCAGTTCTGCTTTGTCTTCTCTGTACAGCCTGCACCATGTACACCATGCTTAGGATCAGAGCCATGGCACAGCATCCTCAGGATGAGGGAGGGAAAAAGAGCAGAGCAACAAACATCATGCCTACGCAGACTGACACAGAGGAGAAAGGAACCAAATGCAAAGCAACAGCGTCCATGTCTACTCAGACTGTCACCGAGGAGAAAGAACCCAGATGCAAGACAACGGCGTCCATGTCTACGCAGACTGACACAGAGGAGAAAGAAACCAAATGCAAAGCAACAGCGTCCATGTCTACGCAGACTGACACCGAGGAGAAAGGACCCAGATGCAAGACAACAGCGTCCATGTCCACGCAGACTGACACCGAGGAGAAGGGAACCAAAAGCACTCCCAGTGTCCCCATGCAAACCGTCACCGAACCAGAACAGCCTAAACCAATTGCAGTTGCCCCCGTTCAGAAGAAGAAATCAAAAAGCAAATCAGCCCGCATTGTGACTGACGAGGATGCAGCAGGACCTTCGCACCCAGCAGAAGAGGCAGAGCCAGAGATCATCACTCGGTCGCTATCCCTGGGTGAGCTGCGTGACCTGCGGAGGGAATTCACCCGCCAGACAAACGAGTCTATCCTGACCTGGCTGCTCCGCATCTGGGACGCTGCAGCCAATGACACCATTCTGGACGGAAGGGAGGCCAGGCAGCTGGGATCTCTGTCCCGGGATGTGGTCATTGACCAGGGAATCGGAAGAACCCAAGAAACTCTCAGCCTCTGGCGGCGACTGCTAACAAGTGTAAGGGACAGGTACCTTTGTAAAGAAGACCTCCAGGTGCACCAAGGGAAATGGAGCACAATGGAACAAGGTATCCGGTGCCTGAGGGAATTGGCTGTGCTGGAGATCATTTTCTCAGAAGACGAGAGATTTCCTAAGAGCCCAGATGGTGTCCAGTGCACGTCACAGATGTGGTTGAGGTTCGCACGCCTTGGACCAGAGATATACTCCCGTTACCTGGCAACGCTGCAATGGAGGGAAGGCGAGGACAGGGTGGGCGTCTTGGTGAACAAACTGAGGATTTACGAGGACACCGTCACAGCCCCGTTTCGCACCCATGTCTCATCCGTGGAAACAAGTCTTTTGGCTGAGCAAGTCCGGAGCTTGATTGAAGAAGGCCATCAGAAACTGAAAAAGGAACTTAAGGAAGAGATTTACCCGATCTCGCCAGAACCAACAAGAGTCTCTGCCATTAGGAGCTGGCGTCCCCCAACCAGGGAGAGAGGATACACCCCATGAGGTAACCTCTGGTTTTTCCTTCAGGAACATGGAGAAGACATGAGTAAGTGGGATGGAAAACCCACCTCCTCCTTAGCAGCTCGGGTACGTGAACTAAAAAGAGGGACAACTACCACAAGAAGCGCATCTAGAGTCAATATTGCTCCGGTCTCTCGCACACAGAACTCCAGACGGTACCGGAATGATAATATGACCGATCCTCTTGAAGGGACCTCAGGAACGTATTCACCGGAAGGGAGCAACATGCAACATGACCAGGAATAGAGGGGCCCTGCCTCTAGCCAGGTAGAGGAAAGGGAGAATCGGGTCTTTTGGACTGTGTGGGTCCAATGGCCTGGCACATTTGACCCACAAAAATACACAGCTTTGGTTGACACCGGTGCTCAATGTACTCTGATGCCATCAAGGTATGTGGGAGCAGAACCCATTTCTATTTCTGGAGTGACAGGAGGATCCCAGCAGCTGACTGTACTGGAAGCTGAAGTGAGTTTAACCGGGAACGAGTGGCAGAAACACCCCATCGTGACGGGCCCGGAGGCCCCGTGCATTCTCGGCATAGACTATCTCAGAAATGGGTATTTCAAGGACCCAAAAGGACATCGTTGGGCTTTTGGGATAGCTGCTGTGGAGACAGAAGATCTCAGACAACTGAGTACATTGCCTGGCCTCTCAGATGACCCCTCTGCTGTGGGACTGCTGAGAGTTGCAGAACAACAGGTGCCAATCGCCACAGCAACAGTGCACCGCCGGCAATACCGCACCGACAGAGACTCTGTGGTTCCCATCCATGAGATGATTCGCAAACTGGAGAGCCAAGGGGTGGTCAGCAAGGCCCATTCACCTTTCAACAGCCCTATATGGCCAGTGCGTAAGTCCAGTGGAGAATGGAGGCTGACGGTGGACTACCGTGGCCTGAATGAGGTCACGCCACCATTGAGCGCCGCTGTGCCGGACATGTTGGAACTTCAGTACGAGCTGGAGTCCAAAGCAGCGAAGTGGTACTCTACTATTGACATTGCCAATGCCTTCTTCTCCATTCCTTTGGCAGCAGAATGCAGGCCCCAGTTTGCTTTTACCTGGAAGGGTGTGCAATACACCTGGAATCGACTGCCCCAGGGGTGGAAGCACAGTCCCACCATTTGCCACGGACTGATCCAGACTGCATTGGAAAAGGGTGAGGCTCCAGAACATCTGCAATACATCGATGACATCATTGTGTGGGGAAACACAGCAAAGGAAGTGTTTGAGAAAGGAGAGAAAATCATCCAGATTCTCCTGGAAGCTGGCTTTGCCATCAAAAGGAGCAAAGTCAAGGGACCTGCTCAAGAGATCCAGTTCCTGGGAGTAAAGTGGCAAGATGGACGGCGTCAGATTCCCACTGAGGTCATATAAGATCACTGCGATGTCTCCACCGACCAACAAGAAGGAAACACAAGCTTTCCTAGGCGCCATAGGTTTCTGGAGGATGCACATCCCCGAGTACAGCCAGATCGTGAGTCCTCTCTACCTGGTTACCTGCAAGAAGAATGATTTCCACTGGGGCCCTGAACAGCAGCAAGCCTTCGCCCAGATCAAGCAGGAAATCGCTCATGCGGTAGCCCTTGGCCCAGTCAGAACAGGACCAGAGGTGAAGAACGTGCTCTACTCTGCAGCCGGGAACAATGGTCTGTCCTGGAGCCTCTGGCAGAAGGTGCCTGGTGAGACTCGTGGCCGACCACTGGGATTCTGGAGCCGAAGCTACAGAGGGTCTGAAGCCAACTACACTCCCACAGAGAAGGAAATCTTGGCAGCCTATGAAGGAGTCCAAGCTGCCTCTGAGGTAATTGGCACTGAAGCACAGTTGCTTCTGGCACCCCGACTACCGGTGCTGGGGTGGATGTTCAAGGGAAAGGTTCCTTCCACGCATCACGCCACCGACACCACATGGAGCAAATGGATCGCCCTCATCACACAGCGTGCCCGTATTGGAAACCCGAATCGCCCTGGGATTCTAGAAATTATAACAAACTGGCCTGAAGGTGAGACTTTTGGATTATCTTCTGAAGAAGAGGAAGAGCAAGTGACTCGTGCTGAGGAAGCCCCACCATATAATGAGCTACCGGAGACTGAAAGACGTTATGCCCTCTTCACTGATGGTTCCTGCCGAATTGTAGGCGCTAACCGAAAGTGGAAAGCTGCAGTATGGAGCCCCACACGACGAGTTGCACAAGCTACCGAGGGACAAGGTGGATCGAGTCAGGTTGCAGAGCTTAAAGCCGTCCAGCTGGCTTTGGATATTGCTGAACGAGAGAAGTGGCCGAGGCTCTATCTCTACACCGACTCATGGATGGTAGCTAATGCTCTGTGGGGATGGCTGGATCGCTGGAGAAAGGCCAACTGGCAGCACAGAGGGAAACCCATCTGGGCCGCTGAGATTTGGCAGGACATCGCCACCCGAGTAGAGAAGCTGACCGTGAAGGTTCGACACGTGGATGCGCACGTACCCAAGAGTCGGGCTAATGAAGAGCATCGCAACAACGAGCAGGTGGACCGAGCTGCTAAGGTGAAAGTATCTCAGGTGGATCTGGACTGGCAGCACAAGGGAGAATTATTCCTAGCTCGTTGGGCCCATGATGCCTCTGGTCATCAGGGGAGAGATGCAATATACCGATGGGCCCGTGACCGAGGGGTGGAACTTTCCATGGGCAGCATCTCACAGGTCATCCACAGTTGTGAGACCTGTGCTGCAATCAAACAGGCCAAGCGGGTGAAGCCTCTGTGGTACGGTGGACGATGGTCAAAGTACAGGTATGGGGAAGCCTGGCAGGTTGATTACATCACACTGCCTCAAACCCGCCAAGGCAAGCGCTACGTGTTGACCATGGTTGAAGCGACAACTGGATGGCTGGAGACCTACCCTGTGCCTCATGCTACAGCCCGGAACACCATCCTGGGCCCGGAAAAGCAAGTCCTGTGGAGACATGGCACCCCTGACAGGATCGAGTCGGACAACGGGTCTCATTTTAAGAACAGCCTCATCAACACCTGGGCCAGAGAACACAGTATTGAATGGATATATCATATTCCTTATCATGCACCAGCTGCCGGAAAAGTTGAACGCTGCAATGGACTACTTAAAACCACCCTAAAGGCACTTGGTGGGGGGACCTTCAAAAATTGGGAAGTGAACTTAGCAAAGGCCACCTGGATGGTCAATACCCGAGGGTCCATCAATCGAGCTGGTCCCACCGAGTCTGAACCCTTGCACACAGTGGATGGAGATAGAGTCCCTGCGGTACACCTGAGGGGTATTTTAGGAAAGACTGTTTGGATCAATCCCACCTCAGGCAAAGGCAAACCCATCCGTGGGATTGTCTTTGCTCAAGGACCTGGTTGCACTTGGTGGGTAATGCAAAAAGATGGGGAAACCCATTGTGTACCACAAGGAGACCTAATCTTAGGTGAGAACGGTGCGTAGGGTTTCATTGTGTATATATATATATATATATATGTATGTGTGTGTAGAGTTTAAAGAAGGTATTGATTTGGGATGATGTAGATGGTAATAGAATAAGGGGTGGATAATGTCCTGGGTTGCAGTGTATTCTATTACCATCCCCATCAGCCGTTGAAATCAGGTGGGGCAGTGTTTCCTTGCCTCCTCCCCCCAGACTATCTTGCTGTTAATGGCCCATCATTGTCCTGCCGCATGACTCATAGATAACTCCCTCTGGACTATCATCTGTTAATGAGCCCAATCAACACCTGGCCTCATGACTCATTACCCCATTGTGAGATGCTCCACCCAGAGGGAGGAACCAAGCATCCCAGCGTGGATATAAGCTGAGGCTGAACACCAGAGAGGAGGCCCTTCCACTGGATTTCCAGAGGACAGGAGCTACATAGCCACCACTGGACCTTCTGAGGAAGAGCAGACCCTCTTTTCTACAGGATCACGGCTTCAGAGGACTGCAGCCACCATTCTAGCAGACTGCTACCACCACCCTGCCTAACAGGGACTCAGGTTGTATCTTGACTCTGTCAGTTTGAACCAGTGTTTTCTTTTAGTTTTTTTTCTTTCCTTTTCTTTAACTTCCCCATTAAATTGTTATTCTGACTTGGTGCCTCCCACTGGTTTGTTTTCAAACTAGTACAGAGCTGCAAAGGGGAAGAATATAGCCACGACCACGTGCCACCCGAACCAGGGTAAACTAGACCACATAGTGCTGCCTAACAAGGTTCTTATATCCAGCACACAAAATTAAGTTATCCAGGAGCTGTTATTCCTTTTTCACCTCTCTCTCTTAATGCCCTCAGGCCCCACGGTTGGGCGCCAAGATCTGTCTTGGTTTGAAAGACAGGTGTCTGCTAAGGAAGGCAGAAGCCTCCCTTGGAAAGGCAGATGCTACCCCCTTCCCTCCGAGTTATTATAATTTTGAAATCAAGGGGCTTTTAGGCAAAGTTGTAGGAAATAGGAATAACAGTTCTTTACTATTATATATCTCTATGTGCATAACCAGTCAAACAAACAACAATAACTATGGCAGTAATAGCAAACAATCACAAACCTACTGCCAGCCTTCTCGGCTGTCCAGCCCTTTCCCCTCGGGTGCAGTTCCGCTCGAAGCCGGCAGGGGCGCTGGCGGCTCCCGATGAGCAGGGCATTTGCCATGGTTCCCCCGCGGCTGCAGGGGGCGCTCCGGAGCGAGCTCGGGGAGTACGCGGCACTGGGGCCCTGGGATCCCGGAAAGGGATGGGACAAAGAACCTTCACAAACCCCTGGGCAGTTGATCGTGGTGTCCGGCCGGACCCTCAGGAATGGCAGGCTGGAGTGGCAGGCTGGAACGGCAGGCTGGAGTGGCAGGGACGAGCACAAATCCTGGATGGCAGACGGGGTGTATCCAAATGGGGAACCCCCGGAGGTCTGGGCAGGCAGGGCAAGCAGGGCTACAACATAGCGAAGGCTTGGAGCAGCGGCGGAGCAGGGCGGCCACAGCCCGGCTCCGAGCGTGGTACGGAATGCGGGCTTGGGATCCCGGGGCTTCTCCAGCAGAAGGAAAAGTGGCAGACGAAAGCAGCTTCCCTCTCCGTCCAAACGCAGAGACCGACTGCCCACACACCCAGGTGAAACAAAAAGAGCAGCCAGCTCTTTTGTTTTTCTTAAATATCCAGCAATTTGTTCCCCTAGCAACATGCATGGGGGAAAAATTCCTTTAACAGAAAAAAACCCCCAAAAAAACCAGGAGAGCTCCTAAAACCCCAACACTCCTGCACCATCGTCGGTGACAAAGACGGGGGAGGGGTCCTTTGTATGGAGTTCCGAGGGGTTTATTGGGGTCCCTGCTCGAAGGGAACCAGGGACAAAGAACACAGAACACTGAGGGGTCCAGGGTTTTATCCAGTTCGGCACCGGAGGTGGGCATAACATTGGCAACCTATCATATGTGGGCCGGGGAGTGGAGACAACATGGGGTGACTGGACAGTGACCACTGGGGAAGGCGAGGGGTGGAACAAGGGAACCGGAAGCCAGTGAGGTATCAAGGAAATGAGAACTATCTAGAACACGGACTTAAAAAGGGTAAAAGTGGGTGGTCATAGACCTCTGAGCCTGCCCACCAGTGGCCCTCCACTGTTTTGGGGTCCTGAGGCTCCCTGGCCAATTCCGTGGTGGACTCAACCACTGCAACATGGATCCAAGGAGGAGCCATGCTAAACAGTTCCTGGAACATGCAAACTAGTTTGGGGGAAAGTTTGAATATGCATAATTGATTATGAATATGCATTATGCTGATGCAATAGGACAGGTATGTAAAGGGTGTCTCCGCAATAACAGGTGTGCTCTTGGCTGAGTGCCAAGGCACCCAGCACTGTGACTTTTGCTTTATTGTCTTTGTCCCCTATTGTCCTTTATTAAACTTTTAAATCCTAACAGAAGAGTGAACCTTGTTTTTCACAATTGGGCGCTTCGTCGGGGATTAACACCTCACCTCCAAGACCCTGGGAGATCCCGAGTGGGGAAGGCGCTCCCCGCCAAGTTCGGAGGCCCACTCCGTTTCTTCTGGTGTGAATCAGTGGTTGCAGGTTGACACTCCGTGGACAAGAAAGGAACAAATAAAGCAAAAGAAAGGGAAAAAAGAGGCTCCCTAAGAAACCGCCCCATAATTCTTGTGCACAAAAACCCGGATGAGAAAAAAAAGATTGTAAGTATTTTTGGGGGGGCGGATACGAGGGTTGACTGGTGTGTGAATAAGCCCAGACCTGCGAAGTGAGTGTGGAGTCTCTGAGAGCTGCATTTCAAATTTTTTTGCAAGAAAAACGGCCAGCGAGGAGACGAAGCGAAAGATAAAAGGAGTGAGAGATCCCCCCCGGGGTAATTGGGACTGGGTCTCAGGGAGGGGGTTGGACCCCTAAGAAAAGGGAGCAAAGGGTTTCCTAGCACAATCCACTAGGAAATAAGGGACGAAAGTGAGGGTCCCCGATCCCAGAAAAGATGCCAGATTGAGCGTTGGAACACACAGAGGCTAGAAAAATTACTCTAGACGGGAAGTGTGAGATACTATACCCAGGAGAATCTGGGGTTGGCCAGCAACATTTGAGATTTTACCATTTTATTTGAAAATAATACCCGTGGGTGAATATTAACAAGTGATTTGAAAATCAAGATACCTTATCATTGTGTTGTTTTGTTGTGAGTGAGAATGAGTGAGATATATTAAAGTGAGTGAGTAAGAATGAATGAAAGTATACGTAATATAGATTGTTGATTTAAAGTTCGATTTTATTATCTGGAGGGAGATGGATTATATTATATTATTAAAGAGGAAAGGTTTTCTGTGCTGTGAGGGAAGGGTGGTGTTTAAGCTGCCAGAGGGGTGACTTAGAGCAAAAAACAGGGGCCAGGGATGAACAGATAAAATCCTGGGAAGATGGGACAAAGAACCAGTAAGTTGGTTCAAGGAAAAAAGGGAGTAAACAGGTGCCAGCAGATATACCCCAAGATAGTCCTCTGGGAATTAAGTTAGCCAACTGGGATAGTGACCCTTGTACAAAGGAAAAGGATAAAGTAAAGATGATTCGGTATTGTATGATAGAATGAACAAAAAAAGAAATGACCCAATCACGTCTATTGGCCTAGGTACGGGTCCTTTGAAGCTTGGATTTGTCAAGCCTTAAAGATATTTGTAAATTCAAAGGAGCCGTTTGATCCAGAAGAAAAAGAATATGCCTCTTGTTAGACAGGAGACATAGAACCCCTGGGATTAAAAGTTTTTAAGATATCAGAAACCCCAGAGTGAGCAGAAGAAAAGAAAGAAAAGGGCTGGGACCCCCTGGAAACATTGTCACCCACATACCATACCGCGCCGGGCGCTCCTGCACTGGCCGCAGTCCCGCCCGCACCAACCGCAGCCCCAACATCACCGACTGCTCCCGCACCAGGCACAGTCCCGCCCGCACTGGCCGAAGCCCGAACTGTGCCGAGCGCTCCTGCGCCGGGCACGGTCCCGCCTGCACCAGCCGCAGCCCCTGCCCCCACCGGGGCTCCCTATGTGCCGGCCGCTCCTGGTGCGGTTCTGCTTCTGCCGGCTGACCCCGCCTCTGTCCCTTTGGCGGTTCTGGCTTCACTGCCTACTTCTGCGGTTCCAATGTGTCCCCTTCCCAGTGAAGGAGCACCATACCAAAATACTAGGAGAAACTCAGTTAAAACTCAAAGACAGCTCGATAATTCCTCTCCTGCCACTACTCCAAAACAAAGGAAAAGGGTCTCTTCTGAGGTTATGATGATTGAGGAACAGAAAGGTTGGGATCAAGAAATCAGCTTATTCCCATTATAAGAAGTACCAATGGGAGGGGTTCAAGGGGGGACGGGATTTGTGAATGCTCCTTTAACCTCTTCAGAAGTTAGAAATTTTCAAAAAGGAAATTAAAGGATTATTAGAAGATCCCATAGGTACAGCTGAACAATTAAACCAATTCTTAGGTCCCAATATTTTCACTTGGGAAGAAATGCAGTCAATAATGAATATTATATTTTCCCAAGAGAAGAGGCAGATGATTAGAGCTGCTGGAATGAGAATTTGGGAAAGAGAGAATCAACGAGGTCCACCTGGGGACCAGAAAATGACAATAGCACCTCCTAACTGGAACCACAATGAAGAGGCAAGGCGAAGACATATGAATGATTATTATAATCTGATAATCAAAGGGATAAAAGAGGCAGCACCCCGAGGGCAAAATGTCAGCAAGGCTTTTGATGGGCAAAAAGGGAAGGAGGAGACTCCAACTGATTGGTTAGAGAGGCTCCAAAAGAATATGAAACAATACTCCGGAATTGACCCTGAGAGCATAGACGGGCAAGCTCTATTGAGAGTTAACTTTGTCACTCATGCCTGGCCAGATATTAGAAAGAAGATGGAAAAGATAGAGAACTGGCACGAGCGGGCATTAAATGAATTATTAAGGGAAGCTCAATAGGTTTATGTACAGAGAGATGAAGAAAAAGCCAAAGTAGAAGCAAAAATTATGATAGCCACTATGCGAGAAAGTAACTCCCAGAGGAATCTGAAGCCCCCAAGTACCAATCCCAAACATTTGGGTTTCAGAGACAGGGAAAAGGGAAAAAACAGAACCCCAGCACAATCAAAATCCCAGGAGCATACCAAAAATGCCTGTTTTTATTGTGGGGAAGAAGGACACTATAAGAGGGAATGCCCTCATCTAAAAGAGAACCTGAAAACATTCCAAGAGATACACCCAGAAGAATAGGGAGGTCATGGGCTCTATTTTCTGGGGGACAAATACCATCTAGAGCCTTTGATAACTTTAAAAGTAGGCCCCCAAGAGGAGGTATTAGAATTTATAGTTGATACTGGGGCAGAGAGAACTTGTGTAGTAAATATTCCAACAGGGTGTAATGTGAGTAAAGACACTTGTTCCAGTTTGGCCAAATTTAGAAATATATCCTCTGAGAGAAGGCAGGTCACAACCATCCCTCCCCCACCAGGTTTGGGAAAAATAAATTTTCCTCGAAGGAAAGTAAAAGAGATAAAATCTATTTATTTAACAAACCCACGGGAAAAGGAAAATAATGCTAAATTATAAAATCTCTCGCTGTGGAGAAAAAAAAAACCTGGGAAAGTGTTCGAGTCCTCCCTTTGGTCTCCTCGGAGCTGGGGCTTGGCCCAGGGCCAGGCCCTCTGTGCCCAGTGGAAAGTCCTCCCAATGTGCTCTGATGTTAAAGCAATCAAGCAGTCCAGTAGAAAAGGGAGAAAATCTGAAATTCCAGGGAAGGAAAAAAAAGTTCAACTCTCAGTCTCTCTCCGCAGAAAAAGAAACTGAACTACTGGCCAAAAGCTGACTGGAAAATTGCAAGGCAGGTGCCTCCTCCGTCCCCTGCCGCAGCTGGAAAAACAAAGTCAGTATCTCTGTGTGACCTTGAACAAGCTGCAAACTGCTTTGAAAAAGTTTTGCTCAGTTTTTCCTTCCCCATCTCAGGCTCAGTTTAAAGGCATAGAAAGGCACAAGAATTAATTTCTGGGCATAGGGCAGCGATATGGGATACACATCATAAGGTTACCCCAAGACAACACTGTGAAGGTAACAGGAGCAAAAGGAGAAGGGTTTAAAGTTCTGTAGCGGGTTCGGTTTGTAACCGGGCGGAAACACCAATTTAGTGTAGTGGTTTGGTCCAAAATACTCATTACTGTTTATCTTCTGTGAGATAAGAATTAGGAGAAATGCAAAGCAGGCACCAAACTTGAAAGAATATAAAGAAGTTTATTAACAAATCTAAAAGAGGGAAGAAAAAAAAAATTATACCACCTTCAGAACTCTCCTCCTCCCCCCACCTTCCTCCCTTCTCCCACTGACAATGTGAAAAAACAACCCTTAAGATGTTCAGTCTGTTTACCACTTCCATAATAACCTTGTTCAGTCCATTTAGAAAGAGAAGTCTCTTCTTGCTCATGCTATGAAAACATTATCACAACGAGACAGCCGCCCACTTCCAAATATTGTTCAGTCCATTTAGGAAGAGGAGTCTCTCTGCCTGCGTGTGAGTCCCTTCCCCCGACTTGCAGCTTTTCCCGCAACTGCTTTCGAGGGTCCACTCTTGAAGTTTTTTGGGGTACAATTTTAAGGTTGAGCCGTTCAGAAACAAAAACAGAGGCCCTTCTCCTTCCCTGGGAGCAAAGGGTCTTCATCATCTTCATCGTTAAGACTATCTCTGGGAGCATCTCTAGGTACTGAGGTTTTCTCCTTTCCCGTTTGGAGCAAAAGTCCTCATCTGGTTCATCTCTAGGGACTGAGGTTTTCTCCTTTCCCGTTTGGAGCAAAAGTCCTCATCTGGTTCATCTCTCCCTGTCCAAACTTCTCATGAAATTACAGCTGCGTCAGCATCTGCCTATCTCAGCGCAGGTGCTTTTGCTTACAAGTTGAACACTCCCCCCCCCATATCTTCATGAAATTACAACAGGATACTCTGATATATCATAGCTTCACAACAGAATTTCAGCTTTAAGCATCTCCTCTCTCTCTTCCCTCAGGTTTTCAGCTCTTCACAGCAATAACAGGGTTAATCTCACCTCGGCCTTGCAGCTTTGCAGCTGGAATGTTGAATTTTTCTTATCGCAGTGGAGAGGGGGGAGAGCCGAGCCGCTCCGGCTGCCCACGGCAAGGCAGTGGGGGGGTTCCACAGCTGGAACAGGTCCATGGCTTCAGGATGGCCGTGGCCTGGCCCGGCCTGGCCCAAGCAGGGCCTGGCCGGGCCCGCTGGCCCCCACACAGGCCCGCAGCCACCTGTCCCAGCGCCGGAAACGAGAGAGAGCTTGGAGGGGGAGTTTGCCTATTCTTAAATGTGGATCACAGAGGTGGTCCCAACTTTAAGTGGCTTAGAGAATTGTCCATATTCAAACTGGCCAGCTGATAGGTTCTATCAGTTCCGAGAGGAAACTGTAAGCACCCCTTAGCAAGGACGTCCCTTCCGGGACTATGCTTGCTAACCTATGACAAGTTCCTGTCATTAAAAATGTAGTAATTGAAGGGGAAACCAGAATAGGGATGGGAGATGTCTTATTAGTTCCTGCAGCAGGTTGCAACTTATTGGGGAGAGACTTACAGGTACAATTAGGAATAGGGATTATACTGGAAGAAGGGAAGGTGACAGCTGAAGTGTTAAAACTTGGCCAA
This sequence comes from Coloeus monedula, assembly GCF_965178545.1. NCBI lineage: Eukaryota > Metazoa > Chordata > Aves > Passeriformes > Corvidae > Coloeus > Coloeus monedula. The sequence goes on along the minus strand of NC_138821.1, from coordinate 2,460,807 downwards.
GAAGATGAGGGAAAGATTAACAAAGAAGTTTGGGCTGGGGAGGGAAATAGGGTAGGATTGAATATTGACCCCATAAGGGTCATGATTGAAAGAGAAGAATGTCCCATATGTGTGCATCAGTGCCCCATATCCTTAGAAGGAAGAGAAGGCTTAAAGCCAGTAATAGAAGAATTGATAAAGGATGGGACATTGGAACCTTGTATGTCTCCTCATAATACCCCTATTCTCCCAGTAAACAAGTCTGATGGAACTTATAGAGTAGTGCAAGACTTACGGGAAGTTAACAAGAGAACTCAGACCTGTTACCCAGTGGTGTCCAATCCCTATACCCTGTTAAGTAAAGTCCCACCTCAGCATCAGTGGTTTAGTGTAGTGGATCTTAAAGATGCTTTTTGGGCTTGCCCGTTGGCAGAAGATAGTCGAAATATTTTTGCCTTTGAATGGGAGGATCCAAGTATTGTGAGAAAGCAACAATTAAGATGAACAAAATTACCACAGGGATTTACTGAGTCTCCAAATCTATTTGGGCAAGCTTTAGAAGAAATATTGCAGATTTTCCCCACTCCTCCTGGAATACAAATTATCCAATATGTGGATGATCTTCTATTATCAGGGGAAGCTGAAGTTGAAGTTAGGGAGGCTACTATAAAACTATTGAATTTTCTTGGGGAAAAAGGATTAAGGGTATAAAAAGGGAAACTACAATTTGCAGAATCAGAAGTAAAGTATCTTGGTCACTTAATAAGTAAAGGTAGCCAAAAGCTTAATCCTGAGAGGGTTGCAGGGATTTTATCTCTTCCCCCTCCTTCTTTAAAGAAGGAAGTTAGAAGACTCCTTGGATTATTGGGATACCATAGACTATGGATTGAAGGATATACACAGGCAATAAAATTTTTATATGAAAAATTGACAGAGGGGGAAAATATAAAGTGGACCAAGGAAGATGATAATAAATTAGAAGAATTGAAGTTGAAACTAGCCTCGGTACCAGCTTTGAGCTTACCCTCATTAGAAAAACCTTTTCATCTGTATGTGAATGGGGAAAATGGAATAGCTCATGGAGTTTTAGTCCAGGAATGGGGAGGGGCGAAAAGGCCAGTAGCTTATTTATCTAAATTGCTAGATCCAGTGAGCCATGGCTGGCCAGTATGTATTCAAGCTATAGCAGCTACGGCTATTCTGGTAGAAGAGAGCCGTAAACTTACATTTGGAAGTAAACTAATTGTGTGTACACCTCATGCAGTCCGGAATGTGTTAAATCAAAAAGCTGAGAAATGGTTAACAGATTCTAGGATGTTAAAATATGAAGCAATTCTGATAGATAGTGATGACGACACTAGAAGTAAACAAAAGTTTGAATTCAGCTCAATTTTTATATGGTGAACCAAAGAGTAACTTAACACATAATTGTTTAGAAATTATACAATACCAAACTAAAATTCGGGAAGATCTAGCAAAACAGGCCCTCTCAGAAGGGGAAAAAATATATGTTGATGGCTCATCTAGATACTTACAAGGAAAAAGGATGTCAGGATATGCCTTGGTTGATGGGAAAAATATGCAGACCATTGAAAAAGGGAAATTACCGTCAAATTGGTCGGCTCAGTCTTGTGAATTATATGCTCTAAAAAGAGCACTGGAATATTTAGCACAAAAGAAAGGAACCATATATACTGATTCAAAGTATGCCTTTGGGGTAGTATGCACCTTTGGAAAAATTTGGGAAGAAAGAGGGTTACTTAATTCAAAGGCAAAGGGACTGATACATGAGGGACTCATTTAAGAGGTTTTAGAGGCATTAAAATTGCCTGAAGAAATAGCTGTAGTACATGTTAAAGGACACCAAAGGGGAATGACCTCAGAAATAAGAGGGAATAACTTGGCAGATCAAGAGGCTAGAAAAGCAGCAGAAAATTGGGCCAAAAAGGTTATGTTAATTTTGACCCCAGATAAGGAAGAATTAGAATTTCCAAAATTTTGTAAAGAAGAGGAAAAAGAATTAAGTAAGATAGGGGGAGAGCAAGATCAATCTGGGAAATGGAAACTCCCTGATAGGAGGCAATTACTTAATAAGCCACTTACTAGAAAAATATTAGAAGACATGCATCAAAAACCTCATTGGGGTACTCAAGCTCTGTGTGATCACTTTTTAAGGAATTATGGGTGCATTGGGATCTTTGGATTTGCAAAGCAAGTAACCGAGAAATGTATAACTTGCCAAAAGGTAAATAAAAAAGTAATGAGAAAAACAACAGTAGGAGGCCGCGAGTTAGCTCTGCGACCATCTCAAAGTATCCAAATGGACTTTACTGAACTTCCCCAAGTTCAGAGCTGGAAGTTTTTATTAGTAATAATAGACCATTTAACTCATTAGGTAGAAGCTGTTCCCACTGTCAGAGCTACAGCTAATGTGGTATGTAAAACCCTTTTGGAACAAATTATTCCCAGGTATGGAATGGTTAATAGAATAGACTCAGATAGAGGGACACATTTTACGTCAAGAGTTTTACAGCAAATAACTCAAGTCTTGGGAATAAAATGGGAATTACATACCCCATGGCATCCACAAAGTTTAGGCTGGGTAGAGAGGATGAATCAGACTTTAAAGAGAACTTTAACAAAACTAATGATTGAAACACAAATGTCATGGGAAAAATGTTTACCTTTGGCTCTACTGAGGGTCCGAACATAACCCAGGTCAGGCCTGGGAGTGTCACCCTATGGGATGATGTTCAGATTACCCTTTCTGACCACCCAACATGAAACTGCTACTTATGAAGTAGGGGAAATGAGTGTTAGAAAATATGTCACCACAATTGCAAGAACACTTGAAAATTTGAGGTTGAAAGGGAAAATCCCTCAAATCACACCTTTAGACTTTAAAATCCATAATATCCATCCAGGGGAATGGCTACTAGTATAAACATGGAAAGAGCAATCTTTAACTCCACAATGGGAAGGTCCTTTTCAGGTACCACTGACGACTGAGGCAGCGATCCGAACCAGGGAAAGAGGGTAGATCCACGCAAGCAGAATTAAAGGACCTGTGGAAGAACCTAAGAAGTGGACTATAACATCTAAGTTGGGTGATATCAAGTTGACTCTTAAGCGAGGACTGGGTGGTAATGAACTGGGAAGACCCAAATGATCCAAGGAATGTACCAAGAATCACACCTAATTGGGAAATAAGGCCAAGCTTATATCAAATGCGTCTGGACAAATTTTGAGGAACCTTCAACACCCCCTTGGGAAGGAATACTTCCACTCCAAACAGGAGGATCAGGACTGTTTCGGTCAAAGAGTCCTCATGTTTTAGCCTTAGCCTGTGATTGCTATAAAGAAGGGGATAGACTGTATCCTAATCTCGAGGAGATATCACAACCTCTATCAGTGCCATACCATATACCCTGACTGATTCATCCCAATACCAGACATGCTAGATGGGTTAAATGTAAATGCATAAGTTGTGAGAAAAATTGGTACTGCAGTTCACAAAAATGGCACCCTGTACTAGTTTGAAAAACAAACCACTGGGAGGCACCAAGTCAGAATCACAATTTAATGGGGGAAATTAAAGAAAAGGAGAAAAAAACTAAAAGAAAACACTGGTTCAAACTGACAGAGTCAAGATACAACCTGAGTCCCTGCTAGGCAGGGTGGTGGTAGCAGTCTGCTAGAATGGTGGCTGCAGTCCTCTGAAGCGGTGATCCTGTAGAAAAAGGGTCTGCTCTTCCTCAGAAGGTCCAGTGGTGGCTGTGTAGCTCCTGTCCTCTGGAAATCCAGTGGAAAGGGTTGTCTCTGGTGTTCAGAGTCCCAGATTATATCCAGGATGGGATGCTTGGTTCCTCCCTCTGGGTGGAGCATCTCACAATGGGGTAACGAATCATGAGGCCAAGTGTTGATGAGGCTCATAAACAGAAGATAGTCTGGAGGGAGTTATCTCTGAGTCATGTGGCAGGACAATGATGGGCCATTAACAGCAAGATAGTCTGGGGGGAGGAGGCAAGGAAACACTGCCCCACCTGATTTCAACAGCTCATGAGGATGGTAATAGAATACACTGCAACCCAGGACACATCCTCACTGTATGGAGTGTCGAGTGACAAATTTATTCCCCATCCAGATAGAACTAGGAATAGCTAAGATAATAACTTCACCCTGTAGATGGGAATTACTAGTGCCTGTTGAGTGGGAGGTACCTGAGGAATGGTGGGAAAATTACAGTACCAAAAGCGATTTGCCTGGAAAGTAATGAAAAGAAGTGACGAGGAAATAGAGGGCAAGACTGGATTGGCCACTATAACTCGCCACCGAGAAGATCATATACACCTGCTCTGGGTAGCAACCCCATAGGCATGGGAGGTGGGGGTATAAGCCATGCTGGACCTCTATTATTCCTCCTTCTGTCACTCATTTTTTCTTTCTTCCCTTTTGAGATACCAGCAAAATCATGTCGCAAGTGCTACCAAATACTTTACATGGAAAGAAACCGAGGTTCCTTTTTTATTACTCACACCCACGTCAACAGTCACTGTTATAACCCATCCAAACTAGGTACCTGTAAGCAAAATGAGAAAAAAATACTGGATTGCAGAAAACTTAGGAACAAGTGGCAATAGGTTGGGAGATGAATGCCCAAAGGGGGAAAGATGGGTTTTTTTCACATTTGCCTTTAAGGGTAGAATCCAAGATTTGGTAAAAGAACAAGTGTTGAGCTTTTGACGGGGTACCCTTCCTTCTTGGACCAGGGTAAAAGAGCAGAGGAGGCTGCTGTTCTGCTAAGTTCTTTATTTCATAGTCTCATAGCTTTCTTGAAGGCAGAGTTCGAAGGGGGTTACATGATAAAGCCAAGCAGCAACAGCAGGCAAAAACAGCTTCTTCTTCTTCTATATGCTCTATATGCTCCATATATATTTTTTCTTACAGAATTGTGGATTATATTTGCTAACTGACTGTCTTGGGGTGACTTTATGATGTGTATCCCATGTCGCTGCCCTATACCCAGAAATTAACTTTGTGCCTTTCTATGCCTCTAACTGAGCCTGAGAGGGGGAAGGAAAAAACTGAGCAAAACTTTTTCAAAGCAGTTTGCTGTTGGGGTCTCCTCCCCTGCCGTGTAGCCCTGGGAGAGGGACCCTGGGGGGGAGGCACGGGGTTTCCCTGCCCCTGGTCAGCCTCATTCCCCATTGGTTGGTTTGTGTTTCCTGCGCGGGGAAGGACCCTCTGTCCCGTGACTGGAGCAGTTCATCGGCAGAGCTCCGGCCATGCGGCTGGAGAAATAAACATCTCTGAAACATCTACCAAGAATCTGTCTGTCCATATATATTTCTTTTCCACATGACTCCTGGTTTGATATATGCGCGTTATAGTATCCCCGCTGTTACAAATGGTGGAGAATTGTGAGCAGAACGATCCCCAATCCCTAAGCGACTGATTTGTGTGAGTAAACCCTAGAAACTTTGGATTCCTCTTCTTGGTTTTGTTTTGCTATTCCATATCTAAACTATGGAGGAACCGTGGGAAGACTCTTGGCTTTCAGAGCCGCATATGGACATTTATCTTAAAAAGATTCTTGAACAACAATTTGTAAATTTTAGCTTGATTCAAGCTCAAAAAGAACTGAAACACTTCCTGGCATGGTTGTTTAAGAACTTTTTCTATGTTTCTTGGGATTTAATTCTTACCAAGGGCTTTTGGAACACCATTTGGACACAGTTAATATTTGAGTCAAAATATATGCCGATGGAAGAATATTTCCGTGAATATTATTTAATTACCGAGACTGTTGAGCAATGTCAGCTGTGTCCTGGTGAAGGGAAACGTGCCTCAGGGACTGTGCAGCCTCGGCCACGTGCACCGAGCCCTCTCCAAGCAGCAGCGACGCAGTTGCCGCACGCGGGCAGAGCCATGCGAGCCGCAGTGTCGGTGGCGGAGCAAGGTGTGGCGGGAGCGGCGGGACCGCGTGGTGGAGCGAGCCCCGTGAATGCCCGACCGAGAGGGGCGGCGCACGGGCGGTGGCTGGTGGTGGTGGAGCGAAGCCACGCCCAGCCGAGACGTGCGCTGGAGCAGGGCGCGGGGGAGTCATCGCTCAGGGGCCCGGCCGAGATGCAGTGCCTGGCAGCGGCAGCGAAGCTGCGACCAGAGGAGGCGACGCACAGAGAACTGAGCAGCGCGGCCTGGCCCGGCCCGCGCAGCCCCAAACGCAACCCCGGGAAGAGCGTGCAAGCACAAGCAGCTCCGGCAGCCCCAGCAGCTCCGATAATTCCAACACAGGAGCGACCGAAAGAGAGAGCAAAGATGCAGCAAGACAGAAAACAGCAGCCACTCGGAAAAAGGAAAAGATCATAGTAGCTAAGATCTTAGGGATAGTAAAATGGTATAATGTTAAGCAAAATTATGGTTTTATAACAAGGTGTGACAACCAGCAAGACATATTCATGCATAGAACTGCTATTAAAAAGAATAACCCTGAAAAATGCATCCCAGGCTTGGGAGATGGAGAGGTGGTAGAATTCAAAATTATACAAGGTAGAAAAGGGTTACAAGCATCGCAGGTCACTGGGCCTGATGGTGTTCCTGTAAAAGGCAGTATATATGCAAAAAATCGTAGTCATGTTAGACAATATCTCCATTGTAAGCCCCCCCTACAGTCTCCCTTTCCTAATCCCACCTTTCCCTTTTACCCTATGTCCTATTACCCCCAGTGTATTCCCAATCCGCTTTTTCATCCATGGTTTCCCTCACAAAACCATACCTTTGCCAATTGTTTCCCCAAAAATCCCTTTCCAATGCCGAGTGGGGGATGAAAAGGGGGAGGGAAGAAATTAAACCCTCTCCTGCCTCAGTTTCCCCACAAAGCATGCTCAGAGAGTTCTGTCTCCCTTCTGTCAGCCCTAAGATGTTCCACAGAATCTATTTGGACATTTAAAGACTCAGGAGGGTAGTTGCAGTGGGGATTCTGCAACATGCATATATCAAACCAGGAGTCCCGTGGAAAGGAAATATATATGGACGGATTCTTGATAGCTGTTTCAGAGATGTTTATTTCTCCAGCCGCATGACCGGGGCTCTGCTGAGGAACTCTCACAGTCACCGGACCAAGGGTCCTTCTGCCCGCGCAGGGAACACAAACCAACCAATGGGGAACGAGGCTGAGCAGGGGCAGGGAAACCCCGTGTCTGTCCCCTCAGGGCCCCTCTCCCAGGGCTACACGGCGGGGGAGGGACCCCAACATCTCACCCGTTTTATTTTAATAAAAGGAGAATGAAAACAACTGGATAAACATAACAAGAACAGTTTCAAGACAAAACAAGCCACCCTCCTGAGTCTTTAAATGTCCAAATAGATTCTGTGGAACATCTTAGGGCTGACAGAAGGGAGACAGAACTCTCTGAGCATGCTTTGTGGGGAAACTGAGGCAGGAGAGGGTTTAATTTCTTCCCTCCCCCTTTTCATCCCCCACTCGGCATTGGAAAGGGATTTTTGGGGAAACAATTGGCAAAAGCATGGTTTTGTGAGGGAAACCATGGATGAAAAAACAGATTAGGAATACACTGGGGGTAATAGGACATAGGGTAAAAGGGAAAGGTGGGATTAGGAAAGGGAGACTGTAGGGGGGGCTTACAATGGAGATATTGTCTAACATGACTACGATTTTTTGCATATATACTGCCTTTTACAGGAACACCATCAGGCCCAGTGACCTGCGATGCTTGTAACCCTTTTCTCCCTAGCACAATTTTGAATTCCACGACTTCTCCATCTCCCAGGCTTGGGATGCATTTTTCAGGGTTATTCTTTTTAATAGCAGTTCTATGCACGAATATGTCTTGCTGGTTGTCACACCTTGTTATAAAACCATAATTTTGCTTAACATTATACCATTTTACTATCCCTAAGATCTTAGTTACTATGATCTTTTCCTTTTTCCGAGTGGCTGCTGTTTTCTGTCTCGCTGCGTCTTTGCTCTCTCTTTCGGTCGCTCCTGTGTTGGAATTGTCGGGGCTGCTGGTGCCTGCGCGCTCTTCCCGGGGTCGCGTTTGGGGCTGCGTGGGCCGGGCCGGGCCACGCCGCTCAGTTCTCCGTGCGTCGCCTCCTCTGGTCGCAGCTTCGCTGCCAATGCCAGGCGCTGCACCCACGTCTCGGCCGGGCCCCCGAGCGATGACCCCCCCGCGCCCTGCTCCAGCGCGCGTTTCGGCTTGGCGCGGCTCCGTTCCACCGCCATCGCCGCCAGCCGCCGCCTGCGTGCCGCCCCTCTTGGCCGGGCGTTCACAGGACTCGCTCCACCACCCACTGTGCGGGGCCATGCGGGCACCGCCGGGTCCCGCCGCGCCTCGCTCTGCCACCGACACTGCGGCTCGCGTGGCTCCACCCGCACGCGGGAACTGCCTCGCTACTGCTAGCAGAGCACTCGGTGCACGTGGCCTGGGCCGCACGGTCCCTGCGCCAGGCTTCCCTTCGCCAGGACACAGCTGACATTGCTCAACAGTCTCGGTAATTAAATAATATTCACGAAAATATTCTTCCATCGGCATATATTTTGACTCAAATATTAACTGTGTCCAAATGGTGTTCCAAAAGTCCTTGGTAAGAATTAAATCCCAAGAAACATAGTAAAAGTTCTTAAACAACCATGCCAGGAAGTGTTTCAGTTCTTTTTGAGCTTGAATCAAGCTAAAATTTACAAATCGTTTTTCAAGAATCATTTTAAGATAAATGTCCATATGCGGCTCTGAGAGCCAAGAGTCTTCCCATGGTTCCTCCATAGTTTAGATATGGAATAGCAAAGCAAAACCAAGAAGAGGAATCCAATGTTTCCAGGGTTTACTCACACAAATCAGTCGCTTAGGGATTGGGGATTGTTCTGCTCACAAATCTCCACCATTAGTTGCAGTGGGGATTCTGCAACATGCATATATCAAACCAGGAGTCCCGTGGAAAGGAAATATATATGGACGGATTCTTGATAGCTGTTTCAGAGATGTTTATTTCTCCAGCCGCATGACCGGAGCTCTGCTGAGGAACTCTCACAGTCACCGGACCAAGGGTCCTTCTGCCCGCGCAGGGAACACAAACCAACCAATGGGAACGAGGCTGAGCAGGGGCAGGGAAACCCCGTGTCTGTCCCCTCAGGGCCCCTCTCCCAGGGCTACATGGCAGGGGAGGGACCCCAACAGAGGGTGGCTTGTTTTGTTTTGAAACTGTTCTTGTTATGTTTATCCAGTTGTTTTCATTCTCCTCTTATTAAAATAAAACGGGTGAGATGTTGGGGTCTCCTCCCCCGCCGTGTAGCCCTGGGAGAGGGACCCTGGGGGGGAGGCACGGGGTTTCCCTGCCCCTGGTCAGCCTCATTCCCCATTGGTTGGTTTGTGTTTCCTGCGCGGGGAAGGACCCTCTGTCCCCTGACTGGAGCAGTTCCTCGGCAGAGCTCCGCCCATGTGGCTGGAGAAATAAACATCTCTGAAACATCTACCAAGAATCTGTCTGTCCATATATATTTCTTTTCCACATGACTCCTGGTTTGATATATGCGCGTTACAGTATCCCCGCTGTTACAGTTTGCAGCTTGTTCAAGGTCACACAGAGATAGCTTTTTTTTTCCAGCTGCAGCAGGGGAGGGAGGAAGCACCCGGCTTGCTGTTTTCCAGTCAGCTTTTGGGTAGTGGTTCAGCTGCTTTTTCTCCGGAGAGAGACTGAGAGTTGAATTTTTTTTCCCCTTCCCTGGAATTTCAGATTTTCTCCCTTTTCTGCTGGACTGCATCAGTATTAGAACACATCAGGAGGACTTTCCACTGAGCACAGAGGGCCTGGCCCTGGGCCAAGACCCAGCTCCGAGGAGACCAAAGGGAGGACTCGAACACTTTCCCAGGTTTTTTTCTCCACAGCGAGAGATTTTATTATTTAGCATTATTTTCCTTTTCTTGTGTGTTTGTTAAATAAATAATTTTTATCTCCTTCACTTTCCTTCAAGGAAATTTATTTTTCCCAAACCTGGTGGGGGAGGGGTGGTTGTGCCTTCCCTCAGAGGATATATTTCTAAATTTGGCCAAACCGGAACACTGACCAATAAGATTAACACACAATTCTAGTTTTTCTTTTCTTAACCTATCCTGGTCTAATTCTAACAGTCATAAGTCTTACAGAAGTGTTACATAGCTATTACATAGATTTGCGTATACAGTTTCTATCAGTTCTTATTGTTTATGTGAACCCTCTATCTAAAAATATAAACAGTATAATTCTATCTATATTTTGTCTAAAGTAAAGAATTCTATGAAAAGGTAACACTGCTGCAGCAAGAACTGTGTTTAAGATCTCTGCTACAGCTTTTTAATGTTTAAGGCACTTAGCATAAATTTCTACTAAAAGTTAAAAATCTATATTTCTATTTCACTTTGGTGTGGCTTCATGTATCTCAGCTTGTCCAAAGGTTTTAATTCAACCCCTGTGCTTTGGCTTCCCTCTGGGCCTGAGTCCAGAGGAGCTTTCACTCTAACATCTCCCCCTCCTGTTTGAACCATGAAGACTCCCTTAATAGTTTTGTTTATCATTTGCCAGATACATTGAAGCAAACAAGGCACCATTATTAACACAACTATAATAATAACTAATATGTAAAAACCCATCTTTAAAATCTCTTTCACCCATGTTGTTAAATTCCATCCATCGAGCAGGTTATCTAACCAAGTTCCATCATCAACTCTAATCTTTGACACACCTTCTTTTAGTTGTTGAATACTCTTATGAATGGATACTGAATGATCAGATAAATTCATACAACACATTCCTTCAAAGTCTTTACACCCATGTGCATGTGCTAATAAAAGGAACTCAATTGCAGCCCTCTTCTGCAAAGTTGCATGTCTGACATCTTTGGTATCTGTTAGCATATCACTTAATGCAAGGGAAGTAGCATTGAATTCCTTACTCAGCCAACACCCTAGTCGGTCTAACTGTGCAACTCCTGAAGCAAGCTGTGGTAAAAGAAGAGCTGCTGAGAGCCTTTTTACAGGACCCCAGGGTACAAAACCATCATTACAATCTGGCTTATACAGAAGAATAGACCTTTTACTTTTATATCTCATAAAAGGAAGCAGTTTTGCACTGGGTGTTAGCAAAGTAAGTTTTCTCATGCTATATGGTCTACCAGTGATGTATGCTGGGATAGCAGGCCAAACTCGATCTCCACAAATAAAAAATACTCCATGTGGTAATTGAAAGGGAGTATCATATACAGAATGAATTAGAGAAGTATAATTGCACCACGAGGTCCGATTTTTATAGAAATTGTGATAAGGAGTAACATCCTTAATTAAAGATTGACCCTTGTTTGTATAATTAAATTTGACACAAAAGGTCATATATGTAGAACCAAGGATCTCTAATTCCTGAGGTTCAGAAGATGCTTTGGGAAGGTGAGGAACCCACCAATCCCACACATCTACTGGATTGTAGTAGTTCCACACATTTGTCTTAACAAAAGGACCTTGAATAGCTTCATCAATTTCTATCGGGATTGGCCAAGCATCCATTGGCACACCAACCAAACAGATGGAAAATGGTTTCTCAGGGGTCGTGTTGGACAAACATATAGTATCTAAACCTGATGCATTAGCTAAAGTCACCCAAACATTAGCTTTAGGTTGCTTAACTGGTAAATCTGCATAGCCAAAAGCAAGCAAAGAAAAAAAGCATAGGCATAATTTTCGATTAAGTTCCATATTCTTCTTATACTATCATCTAACAAAGAATTCTACAATACTACTAATTCCCACACCCAAACTTCACAATCTTCTGTAGATAGAATGCAAGACATCAGGCAGAGGTTGTGATCTCTGTTCAGCTCACGTCTGTGTGCCTGCTTCTTTACTTGTGGGGTTGTCAGTGTTTCTTCACACTTGATAGGGTTTCATGTTCTTTGCTGGAAGCCACCTGAGTTGACCGCCTGTGGAAACACAAGCAAACCCTTTGCCCCATGTTATTAAAGGAAATGGACCTTCAATCTTCCCTGTTTCTGGGTTTCTAATTAACACTGGAGGACTCTCTTTTAACTTTGCTCTTGTACTGTTAGAGAAATGTCTGAAAATTGGTGGATCAGGCTCTACAAAAGAGCTGTTTAAAAAATTAAAGACATACAGAGCTTTGCTCAACTTCATCTGTGGTGTTGCCTGTGCCAACCCTCCTTTTTTTTGATCTAGAATACGTTTTAAAGAGTGATGTGCTCTTTCAACAATGGCTTGACTTGTGGGAGAGTAGGGAACATCAAAAGTGTGCCAAACTCCCCAATCCATTAAAAAATCAGCCAATTTCTTTGCTGTGTATGCAGGGTCTGTAATCAAATTAAAAAGATCTGGAAATAACTGAAATGCTCTGACCACAGCTGCTAGCTCTACCACTTGAGGAGAACCTTCCTGTGATTTGTAAAGTGGATAGAGCAGGCACCTGGGTACTTTAACAATGCAATTTGTAAATCTTATGATTTTTGTAAAGCCCAATCAAAATACTCTCTTTTTAAAGGCATATAAATTATTGCAAAGTCTTGACCTGTCGTGGTCAACAGCCTTTCTCTGGCTCGGATTATGATTTGAGCCAGCATTTCCATGGTCGTGAATATTGGTTTTGGTGACCTGTAAGGCAAAAGGTCCATTCTGTTATCAACAAAGGATCTCTTTTGGAAGTGTCCCCCTGGAATACGAGACAATACAGCTGCATCTTCTCTCCTAGAACTTCAAGAAAAAAGGGTAGGGATTCTACACATCGATGAGCTTGTCTTTGCTGAAAAGCTTCAATGACCTTCTCGAAAGTTTTCTGAGCTTCAGGTGTTAGGGATCTCAGAAAAGTAATGTCACAGTCCCCTCTGAGTAGGTCAAAAACTGGAGCAAGTTCATCATTGGTGATCCCTAAAGTGGATCTGACCCAGTTTATTTCTCCCAAAAGCTGTTGCAGATCTTGCAAAGTGTTGATCTTGGTTTGCAGCTGTATCTTTTGTGGTCTGATTGATTGCTCTGTCATTCTCTTCTTGCATAGCCTTGTTGTTCTGCTGAATTGTTAAATTGAGAGTGTCGAGGATTTTTGCAAGTCTCTGGTCTATTACTTCTGACTGGCAGAGCTAGAAGTGGCTCTTGGGCTAAATCAAAATCTTTTTCTTTTAGTGTCTTTCGTCTAACTTCTGCCCAATCTGTTGTAACTGGCTTTTGACTTTCCCTCAGAGGGTGTCTTGATTGAAAGAGAGATAGGTTTTCTTCTTCATCAGGAACATAACAATCATTGTCCATTCTTCTGTTTTTATTATTCCAGCAGCTGTTTCCGTCTGGTCCATCTCCCCCCTCTCTGTGAAATAGAATGCGTTGTTGCGAGGCAGGTTGTATCTGTGTCTGTATTATAAGTATTTGAGGGTGCAATAACAGAAGCGGCCACAGGTGGCGCTGCAGCTGGAAGATGAGCCTCTCTTTGTTGAAGGATGGCGCTGGCGGAAGTACGTTGGCATTGTTTGCGGAAGTGACGAGAACGCCGCCATGTTGTTGTAGTTCTCCAAGATAGCATGGTAAAAGTTTTGTAGTGAAGTTGTCTTTCGGCCTGACATCGGCCCAAACAAAGGAGGCTTGATCCGCATTAGGAGCCATGGGCGGAGGACTGCAGTCAGGGTGGTCCTGCCACTGGCTGGCCAGCGCAGGCGGCGACCGCACGGATGACGGTGAAGCGAAGGCGGGCGCCGAGCGCCGCTCCGGCACGGGCTGCAAGCCGGACCCCGCAGCAGGTCGGCAGGGGAGGGAAGACGTGAGCTGTGGAGGCTGAGAGTCTTCCCGAGCCACGCCAGGCGTGGGGAAAGCCGCGAAAGGCAACAGTGGAGACCCTGCCCGAACCGCACCGCACGAAGTGGAAGACGCGACCTGCAACAGCAGAGAGTCTGCCCGAGCCACACCAGGCGTGGGGAAAACTGTGCACGGCAGCTGAGAGGATCCTGCCCGCGCCACACCGCATGGGGGAGGAGGCGCCGATGGCAGCAGCGGAGAGTCTCCCTGCGCCGCAGCGAGCGGGGGAAGGGAGACGCGAACGGCAGCAGCAGAAAGCCTGCCTGAGCCGCATGTCCGGCGCCTGGATCGGGCTGCGTGATCGACTCAGCCGTAGAGGCAAAAGGTAAAACCTTTTCAGAAAAGGAATGGAGAACCCCTCCTGTTTTTACGGCTCGGGAGGGGGATGGGAAGCCTGATGAAAAGGTAAGGGCAGCGCCTGCAGAAAGCTGCGCCGTTGCCCGTAGCGACGGAGTGGAGTCTGCAGCGTCTGGGGGCGGGGGGGGACCAGTTCGCGACCGGGGACCTCCAAAGCATCCGCAAGGGTGCCGCCTGGGGTGTTCGGGGGAACGCGGGGAGGCACCGGGGCTTCACGCGATGTTGTTTGAACCAGCTGTGCAAGCCGAGAACACGGCTGTGCCCTCTCCTCCGGTCCCGGGGGGTCACGCGGCTGCAGGCTAGGAGCAGTTAAAGAATGCAGAGGTTTCGGGGAAGGGCCACCCTCGCTCGGACCGCTACATCCCAATTCGCGCGCATCTGTGTCTCCCGTATGTGCTGTGTCTGGCTGAGAATCCTCTCCACCCACGTTCATGTCTAGCTGCGATATAGAATTTTGTGAAAAACGAGGTTCACTCTCCTGTGAGAATTTAAAGGGTTTAATATAAAGACAATAAGAGACACATAAAATAAAGCAAAGAGGTAACGGCCGGGTGCCTTGGCGCTCTGCCAAGAGCACACCTGATGCTCGAGGTTAGTCCTTTTTATACCATTTTTACTGTCTGTTCTCTATGCATATTCAAACTTTTCCAGGAGCTGTTCTGCATGGCCACTCCTTGGTTTCGCCTTTTTAGAGCATGCGTATTCTTCTGCCTTGCGGTTTTATTTCTTTTGATTCTTGGGGTTGGGCTCGCTAGGTGAGAGTTGATAGTAGGGTGGATCTCTTAATTCTCCAGACAGTCAGGGCTGATTGCAGCTTTGGCCTCTTTGGCCTCCTGGGCAGAGCGGTGATCGCGGCTCTGGCCCCCCCTGGCCCCCTCGTTCTCCGGGCAGAGTAGCCTTTGGGCCCCTTTGTTCTTTGGACAAAGTGTTGATTAGCAGCTTTTTGGGCCTCATCCTCTGCTCGCTTGGAGGTTATCTTACTTGCTCACACTTGCTAACATTCTTGCTAAAAAGAAAGAAAACTACATCCACACAGCAAAAAGCATTTCTAACATTATGTAATATCTACTTTAATACTTGCGAGAAGCCAATATTACAATATATGTTTATAACAATCCCCCCTTTTTCTATTTTATAAATCATTTGGCTTGAGCAATAATTTTTTTCTTCTTGGCTTCTAATGTCTGTTTGTTCTTTTCACAGATCAATTTGGCTTCTTCGAGAGGGTCTTTTATATCGCTTTGTCTTTTTAATACCATAATTTTTTGTGCTGTTCCAGACATAGCCAACTTTGGGTCTGTAGGCATTGCCACAACTTGCATGCCTTGAACTACGCTGGTGATTAGCCGAATAAAGCAGGGGATCAAGCAAGGGAGAAATATTAGACCATCTGTAGCACATAAGAGGAAGAAATCTATCTTCTTCCACCATTCTTTCCCCAATATGCCATCCCACCAGTTAGCAGTCATCATTGATTCCCATTTTTGGACTGGTACACGGGCTATTTTTCTGATATTGTTGGCGATAGAACAGCATCTCCATTGTCATAGATTTTTAAACAACAATCTGATGTATTAAACTTCCCGCATACACCCCCTTCTTCAGCCAGTAAATAGTCTAAAGCCAGCCTATTTTGATATACTGCAGCTCTGGTTTGGCGTTGGTGGCTGACTATTAATTCCATAGCCCCGGCTGTTTCATTGGTTATGATTTCTACAAGAGCTTGGAGTCTGATGATACAATTCAGCGTGTAAATTGGGGTTCGATATCCCCAACTTCCATCTTGTGCCCAGGTAGCTGCCCCATATGTTTCTAATATTTGTTCAGGGGGCCATTCCTCATCTTTCCATTTTTGGAATCCTCCAATTCAATCTCTTTTATTTCTTTTGAAGTCTTCATAGACAAGTATTCCTAATTGATCTCCCTCTGGTTCTGGTAAAAGGAAAAACCCTGGTTGAATGATTCCTAGTGTACAACTCCCTTTCCAGTGTGAAGGGAGTCTTGGGTATGCCCTTTTCCCACATATCCAAAATATGCCATCTGGTGCTTTCCAATAATCACCTTCTTGTTGATTTATATTCTCCCAAAATTTGGATATTTCTGGGATTCCAAAATAAGGATTTTTCCCTGTGTCATTACACTGAAAGAGTCCAATTTCATTATCATATACACAGTCCTTTCTTTTTTTCTGAGCCCAATACCAAGCTGGTTTTTCTGGGACCCACCACGTTGAAGTTTTGTTACTTACTTTATACCTTTTACAGGGATAGTTTCCTACTTCATTAAGAAAGTTTTTCCCAATTCGCCAGAGGCATTCTTCCCCTATCACTGTTGAACTTAAAATCTACCTTTCAGGTCGGTTCCCCCCTCTTATATTTGTCCGGTTCCATTTAAGGAGTTCTACCGGGCCTATGCTACTACCTTTCCATGGCCATTCTTCTGTCATTAAAGCTCCTTCACAGACCCAACAGTTGGTTATATTAAGTTCTTTACTTATCCTCTCCCCCAATTCCACAAACAGGTTTTTTCCCAACCTTGGGGTTTTTTCTTCTTTTAACTGTTGTTTAAGCTTTGCATACAGGTCCTGACATGAGGTGACTATAGGGCGAGGTTGCTGTGCTGGCTTTGCATTTTTACTTACCACTTGTTCTTTTACCAAATCTTGGACTGTTCCCCTGGTGGCAGCTGTGAAGCAAATCCATTTTTCTCCTTTTGGACAATTGCTTCCTAGTCTGTTTCCACTTGTTCCCAAATTTTCTGTAATCCAATATTTTTCCCCTTTATGCATGCAAATACCTATTTTGGATGAGTCATAACAGTGACTGTTGATATGGGTATGAGTAATAAGAAAGAAACCCCGGTGTCTTTCCATGTAACGCTTTCGATAGCATTTGTAACATGGTCTTGCCGGTGTCCCGAAAGGGACCAGGATAAGTGACGAAAGAAGGAATAACAGAGGTCCGGCATGGCTTATACTCCCACCTCCCTTGCCTATGTGGTTGCAACCCATAGCATGTGTATTGGATCTTCTTGGTGGCGAGTACAGTGGCCAACCCGGTCTTGCCCTCTATTTCCTTGTCACTTCCTTTGTAGCTTTTAGGCAAATTTCTTCTGGCACCTCTCTTTTCTCTTAACTGTAGTATCTTATTGTATCTTAGGTATTTCCCATTCAACAGGCACTAGTAATTCTCATCTGCAGAGCAAAGTTATTACTTTTGTTGCTTGTGATTTTGTCTGGATAGAGGGTCGATTTTGTGCTTGACACTCCTTACAACTAGGGCGTCGATGGTGTGAAATGCCAATTTTCCCACAGATTAAACACTTATATTTGACCTGGCTAGCAAGCCCCATGTTAGAATGATTCAAACAGGGTATATGATGTGGCACTAATGGAAGTTGTGATTCTCCCCCTTCTTAATACAAGTCACAGGCTAGAATCAGAACATGAGAGTTCCCTGTTTGATACAGTCCCAACCCTTCCCGTTTGAAGTGGGAATATTCTTCCCCAAGATGTCCCAGAATTTGTCCAGGGGGCACTTGAAACCACTGATACAAATTTGGCTTTTATTTCTCAGTTAGGTGTGATTCTTTGCATATCCCTTGGATTATTTAGATTGTTCCAGTTCATTGCCACCTGGCCTCCGTTTAAGAATCAATTTGGTATCACCTGGTTTGGATATTACAGTCCATTCTTCAGGTTCTTTTACAGGTCCTTTGATTCTGCTGGCATGGATCCACCCTCGTTCCCTCGTCCGGATTGCGGCCTCGGTTGTCAGCAGTACCTGAAAAGGACCCTCCCATTGTGGAATCAAAGATTGTTCTTTCCATATTTTTACTAGTACCCATTCCCCTGGATGGATATTATGAATTTTGAACTCCAAAGTTGTGGTTTGAGGGATCATTACTTTCAGCCTCAAATTTTCAAGTGTTCTGGCGATTGTGGTGACATATTTTCTGACACTTACTTCCCCTATTTCATAAGTAGCTGTTTCATGTTGAGTGGTAAGGAAGGGTAATCCGAACATCATCTCATAAGGAGATACTCCCAGGTCTGACCTGGGCTGTGTTTGGACTCTCAACAGAGCAAAAGGTAAGCACTTTACCCATGACATTTGAGTTTCAATCATTAATTTTGTCAAAGTTCTTTTTAAAGTCTGGTTCATTCTTTCTACTCGGCCTGAACTTTGTGGGTGCCAGGGGGTATGTAATTCCCATTTTATTCCCAAGACTTGAGTTATTTGTTGTAAGACTTTGGATGTGAAATGTGTTCCTCTATCTGAGTCTATTTTATTAACCATTCCATATCTGGGAATAATTTGTTCCAGAAGGGTTTTGCATACTACATTAGCTGTAGCTCTAGTGGCAGAAACTGCTTCTACCCAATGAGTTAGATGGTCTACTATTACTAATAGGAACTTCCATCTCTGTACTTGGGGAAGTTCAGTGAAATCTGCTTGGATACTTTGGAATGGTCGCAGAGCTAACTCACGGTCTCCTAATGTTGTTTTTCTCATTATTTTCCTATTCACTCTTTGGCAAGTTATACAGTTCCCAGTTATTTGTTTTGCTACCCCAAAGATTCCAATACAACCATAATTTCTTAAAAAATGATCACACAAAGCTTGAGTACCCCAATGAGTTTTTTGATGCATATCTTCAATATTCTCCTAGTGAGTGGCTTATTAAGTAACTGTCTCCCATCAGGGAGTTTCCATTTTCCAGATTGATCTTGTTCTCCCCCTATCTTAGATAATTCCTTTTCTTCTTTACTAAATTTGGGATTTCCAATTCTCCCCTCTCTGGGATCAAGATTATCATAATTCGTTTAGTCCCATTTTCTGCTGCATCTTTGACTTCTTGATCTGCCAGATTATTCCCTCTTATTTCTGGGGTCATCCCTTTTTGGTGTCCTTTGATATGCACTACGGCTATTTCTTCAGGCAGTTTTAATGCCTCCAAAACTTCTGAAATCATGCCTTCATGTATCAGTTCCTTCCCCTTTGAATTTAGTAAACCCCTTTCTTCCCAGATCTTTCCAAAGGTATGTATTACCCCAAAGGCATACTTTGAATCAGTATAGATGGTCCCCTTTTTGTGTGCTAAATGCTCCAGTGCTCTTTTTAGAGTGTATAATTCACAAGATTGCACCGACCAATTTGAAGGTAGTTTTCCTTTTTCGATGGTCTGCATATTTATCTCATCAATTAAGGCATATCCTGACATCCTTTTCCTTGCAAGCATCTGGATGAACCATCCACATATATTCTTTCCCCTTCCAAGAGGGCTTGTTCCACTAGATCTTCCTGAGCTTTTGTTTGGTATTGAATAATTCCCAAGCAATCATGTGCCAGGTCATCTTTTTGTTCTCCATACAGAAATTGGGCCGGATTGAGGCTTTTGCTCTTTTCTATAGTTAGATCATTACAGTCAATCAGAATTGCTTCATATTTTAATATCCTGGAGTCTGTTAACCATTTTTCAGGTTTTTGATTTAGCACATTTCGGACCGCATGGGGTGTGTATACAATCAGTTTACTTCCAAAGGTGAACTTACGGCTCTCCTCCACTAAAATAGCAGTAGCTGCTGTGGCTTGAATGCATACTGGCCAGCCACGGCTTACTGAGTCCAATAATTTAGATAAATAAGCTATTGGTCTTCTCACCCCTCCCCATTCCTGGACTAATACTGTAGATACAAAAATGCTGCTAGCAAGGATTTTCTTGCTGTTTTCTAAGTCTGTGAGAGACTTTTCTCTCACGCAGAAGAGGTAGCAGGGAATGTAAACAACCAAGCCACCTGCAACCTTGAAAAGTCTTGTTTATGGTATAGTAGAAAAATATTTTGACAATGGATGTTTTAGGATTTTAGCCAATCACCCCCAAGGGGAGGCTGATCCTTTGTCCAATTAGACTATGAAGAAAAAAGTCTATAAAAGAGTTTGTAAAATAATTAAATAAATCAATCTTGCTGCACAATTCCTGCCTGCTGGATCTTCTCTCCTCCTTCTCCCTATGGCTGCGGGACACGGTGATATACCCTAGGGCCCAGGCCTGTGGTAATATTTGGTGCTGCCCGACGTGATCTGCACACTGCGACGTGTCCTGCTGCTGCGAGTCAAGCCGAATTTCTCTAGAGGTACGCTGTTCCCCTTCCGCCCCGGGACCGGGAAGTCCGACAGGACTGAGAAATGGCGAACAGCGGCTCACAAACCGACGCTGTGGTACTGGTCTGGAAAGGTGTGTTTAGTATAATGCATACCTCCATTCCTGAAAACTCAGTTCGGGAATTATTAGACTGGGCTACCTTAAAAGGGATTTCCATGGACAGAGATACTGCCCTGGACTTTGCCTTATGGCAGGAACTCGGCTGTGCTGTCCAACACGAGCTCCCGACAGGGGAGCCAGCAGCGTTAGAATTATATCAAACCTGGCGTTGGTTATTTATTCTGCTGACAGACCTTGACTGTAGCAGCAGAGCTGGCTCACCTATTTCGGTGATGAGTGACGGAGGACTGTCCGAGGGGGACCCCGCGGACTGGGCTTCCGGGGAGAATGATGGTGGATTCAGAAAAACCCCCCCGGCTCCACAGGCAGAGCGTGCGCCGGCTCACCCTGCAGAAACACAGGACTCTGGGGCCCCCAGGGACCCCACGCCGGCAGAGGCGGGGGGGTCGGAGCAGCGGGAGTGTGCACAGCCTGCCTTGCCGCTCAGCTCGGCGGCAGCCACGGGTTATCCAGGGCCGCAAATTAGCGGCTTAGCGAATTGGACCCCCAGAGCGACTCCTAGCCCGGTTGTGTATGCACCTGGATCTAACTTCTTAGCCGGCGTAGCGCCGGGCGTGAGACTGTGCCGAGACTGCCTGGCTGTGGTCCGCTGCCCTCCTTGGCGCTGGACTGTTCTGCGCAGTCTCAGAACCGAGCCATCGACCTTTTAATACAGCATCTGCCTTTGCTGACAGAGTTACCGAACCTATCCCGAAGGGTGGAGGACCTCTTCAGCTTGCTACTGCAGCGGATGCCAGAGCCACCCTGCCGTGCGGGGCGCACTGAGCCCGCGCTGCCAGCGCCACCCGCGCTGCCCACGGGAGCCACAGCTCCGAACCAGGAAGCGGCGCGACTGGCGGCGAACCCGGAAGTAGCGCTGCTGCAGGAAAACCCAGAAGCGGCGGCGGCCGGGGAGCGCAAAACAGGAGCAGTGACGAGCGCGGTGCCGAGTGCGGCCGCGGAGCAAGGGCCAAGCGCGGCGCCGGGTGCGGCTGTAGCCTTAGAGACGGCGGTAGCAGCTCCAGTACTGGCTCAGTCGGGACCGGCCGAGACAGCATCCCGTAAAGAAGCTGCTGTTCAAACTGCAGCACAGCCAACTGCAGTCTCTGCTCTCTGTTCTGGCTCTAGCGAACTTAGCCAAAGTGCCCCTCTCTGTCCATTTCTGTTCACTCCCAGCGTCTCTGAGTTGCCTTTGCCTGATGACTCATTGTCAGGCAGTGAGGCAGATGAGGTTCTGGCCCTAGGTTGTCAGGCGGCTGTAGCCGCACAACGAAGAAAAAGGCTGCGCCGGTCTCGCCCCTGGACCTTTCAGGACTGCATGCTAACAGTGCGTCCAACGCACTACAGTCGCTTCTTAGAGTCAGTTAAGATGCACGCATTGGAGGAGGGTGACTGGAGGTTATTGGAAACACTTGGAATGCCAAATAGATCTGAGGATTCTGGAGGTAACCAGGGAGCTGTTACACTCCATCCGCAGGCTGTGCCAGAAGTTCAGGATGGTAGTGATTCCCCAAAAGGGGAGATCCAAGCTTTCCCTGTGTATAAGGCTCTCCCAAATTCAGGCGAGTATGATAAGCATGAGGTAATTGCTTGGAAAGTTGCCCAGGACCTCCAATCCAAGGTGGCACAATATGGGCTAGGTTCTGCGGAGGTTATGCAGATAATAAGGGTGATAAATACAGATTTGCTTTCTCCATTTGATATCAGTGTCTCGGTTTTGAAAGACAGGTGTCTGCTAAGGAATGCAGAAGCCCCCCTTGAAGTGGCAGATATAACCCCTTTTCCCTCCAAGTTATTATATTTTGAAATCAAGGGCCTTTAGGCAAAGATGTGGGAAATAGGAATAACAGTTCTTTACTATATATATATATATATATGTATATGTATATGTATATAACCAGTCAAACAAAACAACAACAACTATGGCAGTAACAGCACACACAAACCCAGTCCCAGCCTTCTCGGCTGTCAGGCTATTTCCCCTCGGGTGCAGTTCCGCTCGCAGCCGACAGGGGCGCTGGCGGCTCCCGGTGAGCAGGGCAGGTGCGATGGTTCCCCCGCGGCTGCAGGGGGCGCTCCGGAGCGAGCTCGGGAAACACGCGGCACCCGTGCCCTGGGATCCCGGGAAGGGAAGGAACAAAGGCTTCACAAACCCCTGGGCAGCCGATCCCGGATTCTCAGGAACAGCAGGCTGGAACGGCAGGCGGGAACAGCAGGCTGGAACGGCAGGATAGAACGGCAGGCTAGAGCGGCAGGCTGGAGCGGCAGGGACGAACGCAAATCCCGAGTGGCAGGCGAGATGTATCTAGATGGGAGAACCCCACGGATGCCCAGGCAGGCAGGGCGAGCAGGGCTACAGCGTAGCGAAAGCTCGAAGCAGCAGCAGCGGGGCAGGGCAGCTACAGCTCGGCCTCCAGCAGGGCAGGGAAAGCGGCTTTTGGGGTCCCGGCGTTGTTTCCAGCAGGAAGAGAAGAACGGCCAAAAAGAAAGAAGCAGCAGCTCCTTTCTCTGCAGCTTTTCTCTCCAGATGCTCAGAGCGAACTGCCCCCATACCCAGGTGTAGACAAAAGGAGTAGCCAGGCCTGCCCCACTCCTTTTTTTGTCTTTCTTAAGTACAGCTATTTGTCCCCTAGCAACATGCATATGGGAGAAAATTCCTTTAACAGAAAAAAAACTAAGACTAAACTAAAACCCCAACAATCAGACACTTAGGTCAAATTCTATTTCAACCTGTACAATTTACCGTTTTTGAGAAAACCTGGAGAAAGCTGGCCGGCAAGGCTGCATTAGGGAATATGCAGCTCCCTGCTGCTGATCCTAGACGGACAGCAGGAATGGATGCTTTGATGGGGACTGGTCCCTTCTCTGATCCCGGTCTACAGGGTAACTTGTCCTCTAGCGTCCTGCAGCAAGCTCAGGAGGTCGGCATGGCTGCCCTGTTGAAAACCGTAGAGTTGTCTGCGCCCAGAAAGCGATATACTGAAATAGTTCAAGGGAAATCAGAGTCATTCCTCTCCTTTGTAGAGAAAGTCGCTGCTTCTCTCAAGAAGCAGGTTGAAGATGACGGGTTAAGACAGTTGTTGTTAAGGCAGTTAGTGAGAGATAACGCAAATGAAGAGTGCAGAAAAATCATAGATGCCTTACCAGGGGATCCTGAGGTAACAGACATGGTTGAAGCCTGCGCTAAGGTGGGATCTGGGAACCAGAAAAGGTCTGCTTTGGCTGCATTCCTGAAGCCTGTTCACGCATCTTCTGGTCGTGAACCAAAGCAACCAAAACAGGCGAAAAAACGGAAGTAGCCTAAGCCGAGCCAAAAAGAAAACACACTGAACCCCCAGTGCAAGAGGTGTGGCAGGTGAGGGCATTGCTCGGACTATTGTAGATCCCAGACTCATGCCGATGGTCGGCCTTTGTCGGGAAACTTCTGCTGGGGTGCAAGGAGGGGGAATTGCTCTCCGATGCTGTCGCTCCCCCAGAGAGTGGCACAGGTACAGGCACAGGCCTACCCAGCCACCCTAGAAACAGCACCCAGGGATCAGACGGCACCCAGGGATCCGACGGGTTTGACGTCCACACCGCAGCCGCAGTCAGACTCTAGCTGTATTTATAAGGTTCCCTTGGATGCATATGGACCATTAGCCCAGGGATCCAGTGCAATGCTGGTGGGAAAACCTGATGTTGCCCATCAAGGAATCTTAGTGCACTCAGGAGTTATTGATGCTGACTTTAAAGGTCAGATTTGCGCTATGGTCTCCACGCAAAACCCCCCTGTAACTATTCCTGAAAAGACCTGCCTTGCTAAATTAGTGCCTTTTAAGTCTTGTGTCCCCAGGATAGAACAACAAACTCACCAAGATAACGGCAGTGGATCTACGGGACTTCCGCAGGCCTTCTGGACTGCAGACATCTCTGACCAAAGGCCACAGATGACATGTACCCTGATCCTGCCGAACGCCCATCCACCCCGGACTCAGCTTCGAGGTTTGATTGATACGGGTGCTGATGTAACTATCATCTCCTTCTCTGCGTGGCCTCTCTCATGGCCTTTAGCCCCGGTGGGATCGGCCATTGCAGGAGTAGGAGGAACCACACAGAGATATTTAAGCGAACGGCCTGTGATGGTGAAGGACTCAGAGGGGCACCCAGCTATGATTAGGCCTGATGTTGCTGCCACTTCCCTTAACCTTTGGGGACGGGATGTGTTGGCAGCTTGGGGCATACGGATTGGGACAAATTTTTAGCAGGGGTCACTGTGCATAAGGGCGTACAGTACCCTACACTGCCTTTGTGGTGGTTTATTAACACACCAATCCGAGTCAGACTCTGCTCAGTTAGTTGAATTAAGGGCTATTATCATGGCTTTTCAACGATTCTCGCAGGAACGTTTGACTTTGGTCACTGAAGCCGACTAGAAAAAGCTTTGTATACAATTAATCACCTTACAGTACCACAAAATTCAAATAATCCTGTTATTCTGAATCATGTTCTCTCATTGCAGTCTGCAAGTGAGACACAACTGCCCCGGGCAAAAGTCTGGGTATGGAATTTACTCACTAACCAGTGGGAAGGCCCTCATGAGCTTATCGTTTGGGTTCGTGGGTATGCTTGCGTTTTTACAGATACTGTGGTACGGTGGCTACTTGCAAAATGCATTCGCCCTGACCTACAGCGCCAGAGGCAGAACAGGCAACCTCCAAATGATGACCAGAACGCCAACCATCCAAATGGCGACCAGAATGTAGATCATCAGCCTAATGACTCTTCTGATGATGACCAAGATGTCGACCATCAGGCAGATGGTCCTTCTACAAGCAGAGACTGAGATGGTCCTTCTACAAGCAGCGACTGGGATGGTCCTTCCACAAGCAGAGACTGAACTTTAAAATTCTTGTTATGGAGGTTAAAGCCTTAAGGACATATTTAGAATTATTAACTGATGTAGATTTCTATTTAGGATTAATAGTAGAGTTGTTATCTTATAAAACAAAAAGGGGGAATTGTAGATACAAAAATGTTACTAGCAAGGATTTTCTTGCTATTTTCTAAGTCCGTGAGAGACTTTTCTCTCATGCAGAAGAGGTAGCAGGGAATGTAAACAACCAAGCCACCTGCAACCTTGAAAAGTCTTGTTTGTGGTATAGTAGAAAAATATTTTGACAATGGATGTTTTAGGATTTTAGCCAATCACCCCCAAGGGGAGGCTGATCCTTTGTCCAATTAGACTATGAAGAAAAAAGTCTATAAAAGAGTTTGTAAAATAATTAAATAAATCAATCTTGCTGCACAATTCCTGCCTGCTGGATCTTCTCTCCTTTTCCTCCCTATGGCTGCAGGACATGGTGATATACCCTCGGGCACAGGCCTGCGGTAATATAATACACCATGAGCTTCTCCATTTTCTGCATTCACATATAAATAAAAGGGTTTTTCTAGTGAGGGTAAGCTTAGGGCTGGTACCAAGACTAGTTTCAACTTCAGTTTTTCTAATTTATCATCATTTTTGGTCCACTGTATATTGTCTCCTCCTGTTAATTTTTCATATAAAAATTTTACTGCTTGTGTATATCCTTCAATCCATAGTCTGCAATATCACAGTCGCCCCAGCAGTCTCCTAACCTCCTTCTTTGAAGAGGGAGGAGGGAGGGATAAAATCCCTGTAATTCTTTCAGGACTTAGTTTTCGGCTACCTTTGCTTATCAGGTGGCCGAGATATTTTACTTCTGATTCCACAAACTGTAGTTTCCCTTTTGATGCCCTTAGTCCCTTTTCTCCAAGAAAATTTAGGAGTTTTATAGTAGCTTCTTTAACTTTAATTTCAACTTCTCCTGATATTAGAAGATCATCTACATATTGGATAATTTGTATTCCTGGGGGAGTGGGGAAGGTTTGTAATATTTCTCCCAAGGCTTGCCCAAATAAATTTGGGGCCTCACAATACCCCTGTGGCAGTTTAGTCCACCTCAATTGGTTCTTTTTCCCCGTGTTTGGATCTTCCCATTCAAAGGCAAAAATATTCCGGCTTTCCTCTGCCAGTGGGCAGGCCCAAAAGGCATCTTTAAGATCCACCACACTAAAGCACTGATGTTGAGGTGGAATTTTGCTTAAAAGAGTGTAGGGATTAGGAACCATAGGGTAGCAGGCCCGTGTTCTTTTGTTTACTTCTCTTAAATCTTGCACTAAACTATAATTTCCATCAGATTTCTTTACTGGGAGAATAGGGGTATTATGAGGGGATTTACAAGGTTCTAGTGTCCCATCCTTTATTAATTCTTCTATTACTGATTTTAAGCCTTTTCTCCCTTCTAAAGATATAGGGTACTGACGTACACGAATGGGACATTCCTCTCTTTCAATTGTGACCCTTATGGGGTCAATATCTAGTCCACCCCTATTCCCTTCCCCAGCCCAAACCTCTCTGTTAATTTTTCCTTCATCTTCTCAGCTAAGTTTTAACACTTTGGCTGTCATTTTCCTTTCTTCTGGTATGACTCCAATCCCCAGCTGGATTTGTAAATCCCTTCCCAATAAATTGCTGCCAGCCCCAGGAACTAACAAAACATCCCCTATCCCTATTTTTGTTTCCCCTTCAATGACCACATCTTTAATGACAGGGACCTTAAATCCTTCCCCTTTTGCTCCCGTTACTTTTATCATATCATTACTTACATCACATCCTTTTGGAATATTCATCACACAAGTCCTTTCTGCCCCAGTGTCAACTATAAATTCTAATACTTCCTCTTGGGGGCCTACTTTTAAAGTTATCAAAGGCTCCAGATGGTATTTATCCCCCAAAAAATAGAGCCCTTGACTTCCCTATTTTTCTTCTGTGTGTGTCTCTTGAAATATTTTTAGATCCCTCCTCAGGTGGGGGCATTCTCTTTTATAATGCCCCTCTTCCTTGCAATAGAAACAGGCATCTCTGGGTTGTTCTTGGAATTTTGACCGTGCTGAAGTTTTACTTTTCTCCCTTCCCCCATTTCTGAACCCTGAATGTTTAGGATTGGTACCTGAGGGCTTTTGATTTAGATTTTTTTGGAAGGTACTCTCTCGCATAGTGGCTATCGTGATCCTTGCTTCTACTTTGGCTTTTTCTTCATCCCTCTGGACATAAATCTTTTGAGCTTCCCTTACTAGGTCTTGTAATGGCTTCTCATACCCGTCTTCTATTTTTTCCAATTTTTTCCTAATATCTGGCCAGGCATGAGTGACAAAGTTAACTCTTAGCAGGGCTTGCCCTGCTAGGGACTCCGGGTCTATCCCAGAGTATTGTTTCATATTCTTTCAGAGCCTCTCCAGCCACTCAGTCGGGGTTTCCTCCTTCCCTTGCTGCCCCTCAAAGGCTTTTCTGACATTTTGTCCTCGGGGTGCCTCCTCTTTTATTCCCTTGATTATCAAATTACGATAATCATTCATATGTCCCCTCCCAGCTTCATCATTTTGGTTCCAGTTAGGAGGTGTAATGGGCAATTTCTGATCCCTGGGTGGACCTTGTTGATTCTCTCTTTCCCAAATTTTTATTCCAGCAATTCTAATCATTTCTCTTTCCTCTTGGGAGAATATTATTTTCATTATTGATTGCATTTCTTCCCAAGTGAAAATGTTGGGACCTAAGAACTGATCCAACTGTTCAGCTGTACCTATGGGGTCTTCTAATAATCCTTTAATTTCCTTTTTGAAATTCCTAACCTCTGTAGAGGTTAGAGGGGCATTCACAAAGCCGGTTCCCCCTCCTCCCATAGGCACTTCTATTAATGGTAATAAATGAATTTCCAGGCTTCCCTCTGTTTGTTTAGCAATGGAGGGATTGTTGGGCTGCCTCTGAGCCTTAATGGCACCTCTTGTATTCTGGTATGGTGCTCCTTCGTTAAGAAGAGGGTTTATTTGGGAAGAAGGCACCAAACTCCCCTGGGGAGGAGAGGCAGATTCAGAGTCTGGCGCTGAAGCCGAATATTCTGAAGTGCAAAGGGTGGGGGTGGGGTCTGGCCAAATATTCCGGAGCGCAAGGGGTGCAGGCGGGGTCTGGCGCTGAAGCCGGGTTTCTCAAGGCAGGAGAGGTGGGGGCTGAAGCCGGGACGTGTGACGTTTCCCTTGATTCCATTGAGGGTGCTGGGATTCCCAAGATATATGGGAAGGATGGGATCCCTGGCATGGGCGGGGGCAGGGCTCCTCCCCAGCTCCATTGGGGCGGGAGGGCTGCCAGGGGAAAGGCCCCCGATGCGGGTGGAGGGATGGCTGGCGGAGGAAACCCTGGAGCCGGGGGGGGGGGAGGGCAGCCTCTGGCACTGGTGGCAGAGGCAATACCTCTAAAGGGTCCCACCCTTTTTTCTCCTCTGTTTGCTTCTCCTCTGAGGTTTCTGATATTTTAAAGACTTTGGTTCCCAGAGGTTCTGTAATTCCTGTCCAGCAAGAAGCATATTCTCCCTCCTCAGGGTTAGATGGCTCTTTTGAATTTTCAAATACATTTAGAGTCTGGCAAATCCATGCCTCATCAGACCCATATTTTGGCCAGTACACATGATCAGGTCTGATTTCCTTTTTTACCCACTCTTTCATGCAGAATTGAATCATTTTTACTTTATCTTTTCCTTTTGTAGAAGGATCAGTTTCCCAGTTTGTGAGTTTGACCCCGAGGGGACTATCTATCCTCTGGTACCCTTTTATAATTTGAACTTAATTTACTAGGTTGTTGACCCATTTTTCCAGGGGTTCTGTATTCCAACTTACTCTTTTCAAAATATCAATTTATCTCCCCCCCTTTGAAATACCAACTCATTCCTTTAAAACACCAACTTCACTGCTCTAAAATACTACCCACCCTTTCACAGTACAAAAACAAAAAAAAAATTTATTATAGCCCACCTTCCCCAAAAACAATGTTAACTTCTAATTACACAGTTTTTCATTCACACATTCACTCTTTATTTTTAAATATTTGTTCACTCACTCATTCTTACTCACAACAGAATAATAAGGTACCTCTTTCAAGTCACTTGTTAGTATCCACCCGTGGGTATTATATAATCCTTAGGATTCTGGGTATTCTTGGATTTCCCTCAACCCAGCACTGCTAGCATCCAACCCCAAATTCTCTTGGGGTACCTTTAGACCCTGGGTGCTCTTGGATTTTTCCTCAACCCAGCATATGGGGGGGTAGCTCCCACTTTGCAACCCCTTCCCTGGGACCCCGTCCCAGTCACCCCGGGAGATTCTTTCACTCTTTTTATCTCTCGCTTCATCTCCTCGCTGGCCCCTGTTCTCGCGAACAAAACGGAACCGCAGCTCTCAGAGACTGCCACACTCGCTTCACAGATCTGGGGGTAACCAGTCTGCGTCCCATTCACACACACTCATCTCCCGTAACCACCCCCTTTTTGTTTGGACAATACTTACCAGTCCTGTTTCTTTTCCAGTGTCCGTGGGGTTTTCGAGAGCGCTCTCTTTCATTTGCTTTATTTTTGTGTCTTTCTTGTCCTCCGGGTGTCGCCCTGCTGCCACCAAACCGCGCCAGAGGATGCTAAGCAGGGACTCTGTCAAAGTGGGCGGGGGGCGCCTCACCCTCGCATTTTGAATCCTCTCATGCTTTTCAGAGGCGAGGTGTAGATCCGGAACGAGCCCTCAATTGTGAAAAATGAGTTTCACTCTCCTGTGAGAATTTAAAGAGTTTAATATAAAGACAATAAGAGACACATAAAATAAATCAAAGGGATAACGGCTGGGTGCCTTGGCGCTCTGCCAAGAGCACACCTGATGCTCGAGGTGAGTCCTTTTTATACCATTTTTACTGTCTGTTCTCTATGCATATTCAAACTTTTCCAGGAACTGTTCTGCATGGCCACTCCTTGGTTCCTCCTTTTTAGAGCATGCGTATTCTTCTGCCTTGCAGTTTTATTTCTTTTGATTCTTGGGGTTGGGCTCACTAGGTGAGAGTTGATAGTAGGGTGGATCTCTTAATTCTCCAGACAGTCAGGGCTGATTGCAGCTTTGGGCCTCTTTGCCCCCCGGGCAGAGCGGTGATCGCGGCTCTGGACCCCCCAGGCCCCCCCGTTCTCCGGGCAGAGTAGCCTTTGGGCCCTTTTGTTCTCTGGACAAAGTGATGATTAGCAGCTTTTTGGGCCTCATCCTCTGCTCGCTTGGAGGTTATCTTACTTGCTCACACTTGCTAACATTCTTGCTAAAAAGAAAGAAAACTACATCCACACAGCAAAAAGCATTTCTAACATTATATAATATCTACTTTAATACTTGTGAGAAGCCAATATTACAATATATGTTTATAACAATCTGAAACTGGAGTTTGCAATATTTTGTTATCAGATTATACTGCAGGGACTATAATTATGAATTTAGAGAAGGGATTATTCAATATTTCAACAAGTATTTGCCATATGGGCAATATATTTGATACAGATTTATTTCCACGGGTGAATTCATCAAATAATTTTATACCAATTTGGTCCCATAATTTTTTATTTAATGCCGAGCCTGCTTTAACCTCTGGAAAGTCTTTTTGAGCATATATTAAAAGATCTTTCAAAGCTTTGCTTGGGACCTCATAATCATTACATATTAATAAATACTTTAGATGTTCATAAATCTTCCTCTGCTCTTTTGATATATTGTTCCCCATCTAGATTACTTCAAAGGATGCTTACCTTAACTCCCCTAAGGCAAGCTTCAGCGTCTCTCTCCGATTTGTCCTGCGAGTCGGGTTTTATGCTTCGTTTCAGCATCAACTAGAGTCCACGTCACCTTTCGTTTCAAGGTCCACTTTGTTCCCGGGATTTTTCTGTTTCTTCCAAACAGCCTTTTTCTTCCTACTTTGAAGATGCTTCAACAGGAAACTTTTTAAAGTCCTTCCCCCTTAAAATAGAGGCACCATTTGTTGAGCTTTTGACAGGGTACCCTTCCTTCTTGGACCAGGGTAAAAGAGCAGAGGAGGCTGCTGTTCTGCTAAGTTCTTTATTTCATAGTCTCATAGCTTTCTTGAAGGCAGAGTTCGAAGGGGGTTACATGATAAAGCCAAGCAGCAACAGCAGGCAAAAGCAGCTTCTTCTTCTTCTATATGCTCTATATGCTCCATATATTTTTTTTCTTATAGAATTGTGGATTATATTTGCTAACTGACCAATAAGATTAACACACAATTCTAGTTTTTCTTTTCTTAACCTATCCTGGTCTAAGTCCTAAGTCTTACACAAGTGTTACACAGGTATTACAAAGATTTGTGTATACAGTTTCTATCAGCTCTTATTGTTTATGTGAACCCTCTATCTAAAAAATATAAACAGTATAATTCTATATTTTGTCTAAAGTAAAGAATTCTATGAAAAGGTAACACTGCTGCAGCAAGAACTGTGTTTAAGGTCTCTGATACAGCTTTTTAATGTTTAAGGCACTTAGCATATATTTCTACTAAAAGTTAAAAATCTATATTTCTATTTCACTTTGGTGTGGCTTCATGTATCTCAGCTTGTCCAAAGGTTTTAATTCAACCCCTGTGCTTTGGCTTCCCTCTGGGCCTGAGTCCAGAGGAGCTTTCACTCCGACAAATAAGTAGTAAACAAAAAGGCAAAGCCAGCACAGCAATCTAATTCTGTCAACCCCACGTCAAGATTTGTATACGAAACTTAGCAATTAGAAAAGGAAATAGATATCTCAAGATTTGGGAAAAACCTGTTTGTGGAACTGGGGGAAAGAATAAGTAAGGAACTAAACATAAACAACTTTTGGGTGTGTGGAGGGGCCTTAATGACAGAGGAATGGCCATGGTAAGGCAGTAGCTTAGGCCTGGTTGAACTCCTTAAATGGAACCGGACAAATATAAGAGGGGAGAACCGACCAGAAGGGTGGATTTTAAGTTTAACAGTAATAGGAGAAGAATGTCTCTGGCGCACTGGAAAGAATTTTCTTAGCGAAGTAGGAAATACTCCCTGTAAGAGATATAAAGCTAGTAATGGAACTTTTACATGGTGGATCCCAGAGGAACCAACTCTCTGTATTGGGCCCAGAGAAAAACAAAAGGGAAAAATTGCAAGTATAATAACGAAACCAGACTTTTTCAATGTAATGATACAGGCAAGAATCCTTATTTTGGGATCCCAGAGATATCAAAATTTTGGGACAATATAAATCAACAGAGAAATGATTATTGGAAAGAACCAGATGGCCAATTTTGGATATGTGGGAAAAGACCGTACCCAAAACTCCCCTCCTAGTGGAAAGGGAATTGTACTCTGGGGATCATACAGCCAGGATTTTTCCTTTTACCAAAACCAGATGGAGATCAATTAGAAGTACCAGTTTATGAGGACCTAAAAAGAAATAAAAGGGAATTGATTGGGGGATTTCAAAAATGGGGAGATGAGGATTGGCCCCCTGAATGCCTATTGGAAACATATGGGCCAGCTACCTGGGCACAAGATGGGAGTTGGGGATATCGAACCCCAATTTATATGCTGAATCGTATTATAAGACTCCAAGCAGTTGTGGAGTTAATAATGAACAAAACTGCCCGGGCATTGGAATGAATATCAAGTCAACAAAGCCAAACAAGAGCTGCAGTGTATCAGAACACATTGGCTTTAGACTATTTATTAGCTGAAGAAGGGGGTGTCTGTGGAAAATTTAATACATCAGATTGTTGTTTGAAAATAGATGACAATGGGGATGCCATCCTAGATGTAGCCAAGGATATCAGAAAAATAGCCCATGTACTGGTCCAAAAATGGGCTGGTGGGATAACATATTGGGAAGAGAATGGTGGAAGAAGCTAGGCTTCTTCCTTTTATGTGCTACAGCTGGTTTGATATTTCTTCCTTGCCTGATACCCTGTTTTATTTGGCTAATCACCAGTGTAGTCCAAGGTATGCAAGTGGTAACAATGCCTATGTGTGGAGATACTCACAGCTTTTTACTGGCACTCATAGTTCAATGCCTTAGAAAGCCTCGGGCAGCCTAGAGAGGTAGCACGGGGAATCTAGCATTTCAGTAGCTCTAAAAGCAGCAATAGTAGCTGCAAAACTGATACCACCAGCAGAAGCAAAGAGGGAGAAATATAGCTTTTGGTTGCCAATTCCTGCAATTAGAAGCTTTCAAATAGAAACAGAGACAAGATGTTTGCAGAAAGGGTGCAAGCCAAAGAGGGCGGGCCCCCTCTTGGGCCCTTCTTTTATTCGGAGAAGGGGAAAGGGGAGGACTGGGGGCAGACCCGGGGTGATTGGCCAATCAGATACTACTAAGGAGTTTGAGTTACATTTGGTTTTGTCCGCACTTGGAACAAAGGGGTTCAGAGCACATGGCAGAGGCAAGTGTCTTGGGGAGGGGGAAGGGAAGCTCAGAAGAGGCAACAACACCTATGGACCCCAAATTGGCTACATCTGGAACGGCACAAAAGATAATGGTGTTAAAGAAACAAAATAATATGGAAGATCCCTTTGAAGAAGCAAAATTGATTTGTGAAAAAAATTTGCGAATGATGGAAGTTAGAAAACAAGAATTATTGCTGAAGTCAAATGATTTATAAAAATAAAAGACAGGGGATTGTGATAGATACATATAATATTGGCTTTCTGCAAATGTTAGAATGAATGCTATATGTATAATGTCAAAGTAGCTTTGTTATTGTGATAGATACGTATTATAATATTGGCTTTCTGCAAATGTTAAAATAGATACTATATGTATAATGTTAAAGTAGCTTTATTATAAAGATGTAGTTTTGTAACAATAACTAATGCCTTTATTTCTGTCATTAACTAAACTTAGACAGAATAGTAAAATAGATAAGATAGTTATTCTTGTGGTAATTGAACTGTCTGCTTGGTTGGATAACATCCAACCAACGTGTGTTGAAGACTCCTGCTACTGACATGCCAGCTATCAGCAACTACCGTCTGCAGAAACCATGGACCAAAGCCCACTCTGGGGGTGACAATAAAAACTGACTAAAACCACAGCCAATAAATGCACATGCTCTAAAAAGGCGGATCCGAGGAGGAGCCATGCTAAACAGTTCCTGGAACATGTAAACTAGTTTGGGGGGAAGTTTGAATATGCATAATTGATTATGAATATGCATTAGGATGATGCAATAGGACAGGTATGTAAAGGGTGTCTCCGCAAAAACAGGTATGCTCTTGGCTGAGTGCCAAAGCACCCAGCACTGTGACTTTTGCTTTATTGTCTTTGTCCCCTATTGTCCTTTATTAAACTTTTAAATCCTTACAGGAGAGTGAACCTTGTTTGACACTATCTGTGCTGTAATTATGCCTCCCCTGATGGGGGAGAATTTTAGAATCTTTGCCAGGAGTCCGAGAGACGAACAGGACTTTCAGCCTTCTCTGATTTCAGATAGTTGTTTATTATCAGAGAAATAGAGCCACTTAATGTGACCCAGACATAGCACAGAGCAGAAAATGCAGGAGAATTCCAAATTATCAAGATTACACAGACTTTTTAAAGGTAAATTACCCAATGGTCACTAAAAGCGTACATTATTTTTACTTTTCCACCAATGTATGTGGATGCTAAAAGGCAGGAGCTGAGAAATTTTCCAGCTCTGTAGTTTGTGAAGTTTTTCTTTCTCATGCTTTAGCTGAGAAACAGAGAAATCCAGCTTCTCACAGCTTCTCTGAGGAAGTTTTCGTTCTCATGAGAACTGGATGGATAACAGTTTGTAAGAATGTAAACCATTTTTGCACTTGCAAGTTGTTGTGGAAACTATAGAATTGTTTTCAGTCTTGTGAGAATAATATTTGGAAATGGGTGTCTTACTGCTCAGCCTATCACCTTGAGAGGTGGTGAGTCAATAAGCCAATCATGTAATTTCTTTATTGCGAACTACACTATAAAAGAGGAGAAATTAATTAAATGAGGTCTTAGCTCTGCTTTGGCCATATCTTTTAACCTGGACCTATGTCGTGATTTTGCCGTTCTCTGGGGATAACAGCGACAAATGTATAATAAATCATCTAGTCACGAGACAAACTACTTCTACTGCAGAATATGGAGTAGTAGAAGAAGAAGGTCTGGAGAAAAACAACAATCCTCCATTTTGAAGTTTTATCTATTTACTATATTAACAAACCCAAATCCTCTAAATTTTTCACCCTGTGACAATCTTACATAATATTCTATCATCTAGTTCACACCAGTGTAGATTCTAATTCTTCCCAGAGGGTAGGCAATTTTCTCCAAGGACAAAGGTCAAAAAGAGTGTTGTCCAGGGGGGTAGAACCCTTCAAAACAGGCAGAGAAATATTCTCTGCACTCTGGGTTCCCACACTCGTTTTTCACATTGTTGTTTGTCTGTCTTGTTTTATATATATATATGTATGTATATATATTCTAGTAAAGAACTGTTATTCCTTTTCCCATATCTTTGCCTGAAAGCCCTGTAATTTCAAAGTTATAATAATTTGGAGGGAGGGGGTCATATTTTCCATTCCAGGAAGGTTCCTGCCTTCCTTCGCAGACACCTCTCTTTTAAACCAGAACACCCACCAAGCCCTCTCCTCCAGGATCCTCCCTCAAAAAGCACCACATGGTAGCGGGACAGTAACAAGCCCAACAGAGATAGCTGAAGCCAGCCCTGTATCAAGGACCTCTTCTTCAATCCAACGCATCACTGAAGCATGATAAATCATGTCTACTGTCTACTCAGCTCTCCTGGCATCACAGTTATTCCCCCAGTCTGGGGAATGCTACCACCATCCTCACATTCCTCCTCTCATGCACATTTGCAAAGCAAAAGGAGCACTGTGGAAAATTTCTTGGCAACAAATACCTGAAAAGCAGCTGCCAGATGCAAAGCTGGCTTTATTTTCCAAGTCAGGCTTGATACCTATGTAGGATTTATATATTTAACAGCACTATACCAGATAACACACTAATAATGCAGGGTAAGCCCAGTGCTCTGCACTTTACCCCGCTCATTCCATAACATGCAGGAGCCCCAAACCCGGAGCCTGCTACTCCTGGAGCCCACACATCTTTCCCCTATCCTGCAAAATAGGAGCTGCTTCCCAGGCATCGTCTAGGAAAACCCAAGTGCTGTTCACAGATGGGGATTTTCAGCCCCAAAAGACAATTTATTTCCTGGTTGTCAGTACCTGAAATGAAGGCTTGCACACCAAGAGGAACTGAGCAGCCACAGCAACGATACTCTGCAGCAGATATGTGGCTTTTCAGCACTTCTTTCTCAAAAGCCCAATTCAGACTCAAAAGAATAAATTGTGGTTTTCCTCAAACTATGGCTTCTTCTCTGCAGCTTGGCAGCTGGCAGCAGCACACTGAGGGACTTGCTCCTGTCACCAAATCACCAAAAAACCCAAATAAAACTCCTTAACACCAATTTAGAGTTAAGAAGAGCATCATTTATTCAGGCCTGAGGTGGCATGTAGTGGGTTGGGTTTGTAACCAGGCAGAAACACCAATTTAGTGAAGTGGTTTGGTCTAAAATACTCATTACTGTTCACCTTCTGTGAGATAAGAATTAGGAGAAATGCAAAGCAGGCACCAAACTTGAAAGAATATAAAGAAGTTTATTAACAGACCTAAAAGAAGAAAAAAAGAATCATACCACACCATCAGAACTCTTCTCCTCCCCCCACCTTCCTCCCTTCTCCCACTGACAATGTAAAAAGACAACCCTTGAGATGTTCAGTCTGTTTACCACTTCCATAATAACCTTGTTCAGTCCATTTAGGAAGAGGAGTCACTCTTGCCCATGCTATGAAAACATTATCACAATGAGACAGCTGCCCACTTCCAAATAACTCTGTTCAGTCCATTTAGGAAGAGGAGTCTCTCTGCTCGCATATGAGTCCCTTCCCCCGACTTGCAGCTTTTCCCACAACTGCTTTCAAGGGTCTGCTCTTGAAGTTTTTTGGGTACAATTTTAAGGTTGAGCCATTCAGAAACAAAAGTTCTCTTCACCCATCTCTGGGAGCATTTCATCTCTAAGAACAGAGGCCCTTCTCCTTCCCATTTGGAGCAAAGGGTCTTCCTCATCTTCATCTTTAGGACTATCTCTGGGAGCATCTCTAGGAACTGAGGTTTTCTCCTTTCCCATTTGGAACAAAAGTCCTCATCGCTTCCATCTCTCCCTGTCCAAACTTCTCATCAAATTACAGCTGCGCCAGCATCTGCCTATCTCAGCGCAGGTGCTTTTGCTTACAAGTTGAATTGAAGACTCCACCCCCCATGCCTTCATGAAATTACAACAGGATACTCTAACATATCATAGCTTTACAACAGAATTTCAGCTTTAAGCATCTCCTCTTTCTCTTCCCTCAGGTTTTCAGCTCTTCGCAGCACTAAAAGGGTTAATCTCACCTAGGCCTTGCAGCTGGAATGTTGCTTATCACTGTCCGTCACATGACCTCTGCCGGACAGTGATGCAGCTTTGCAGCTTCAGCTCAATCTTGGCCGAAGTGGAGAGGGGGGGAAAGCCGAGCCGCTCCGGCTGCCCACAGCCCTGCTGGGGGGGGCTCCACAGATGGAACAGGGCCCATCGGCTCTAGGATGGCCGTGGCCCGGCCTGGCTTGGCCCGAGCAGGGCCTGGGCCGGGCCCGCTGGCCCCCGCGTGGGTCCCGCAGCCACCTGTCCCAGCACCGGAAACAAGACAGAGAGCTCTGCCCAGGGTTACCTATTCTTAAGTGTGCATCACAGAGGCGGTCACAACTTTAAGTGGCTTAAAGAATTGTCCATATTCAAACTGGCCATCTGAGAGGTTCTGTCAGGTCACAGAGGAAGCTGTAAGCACCTCTTTGCAAGAACATCACCTCCGGGACTATGCTTTGCTGACCCATGACATGGGGGATAACTCCTAACCTTGTGCTCACACATGATTTTACAAGTGTGTTGCTTATATACAGTAACTACATGCATATTACAATTTATCCATTACCATAAAACCCTCCCAAGTTCCCAGATTCAGCCTTTTTTTTGGCTGTGCCTGCATTCCTGAGCCAGATGTTTCCCCTTTATCTTCCCACTGTCCTTGCTGGGAAAGCAGATTTTGCATGCTTTGTTTCTCTGCTAAAAGTTCACAGGCACAGTAGAAATTGAATTAACCCTTTTGGTATCAATTCCCCCCTTTGAAACTTCTCAAATTCCTTAAGGCCTTTTGGTAAGTTTCAACTTGATTTCTTACTATAGTCACATACATTCTTGCAAGATCGAGACTGATCATTTTGCGAACACAGCCAATAGCAAGACTGACAATTACTACAATAATTACTACAATTACAATTATGATGGTTTCCAGTGTTTCATCCAGCCATCCTCTCAGGGACCATCAATCTGTTCCTTGAAGAATTTTATTAAACCAATTAGTTTCAGAGGCCTTTTGGATAGCATTGCTATCTTCAGCAATTTGCTGCATGTTGTCAAGTTGTTTTGGAGCTCTTCTGTTACATTTGGGATGTGTACACAATAGTGTTCTCTATCCAATTTTAAATACCCACAAATCCCTTGTTCTTTGGCCAGCAATAGATCTAAAGCCAGTTGGTTTCGTAATGTCAATTTAGTATTTCCCTGTATTTGCCTATTTATGATTTGAAATCCCCTTTCTGTAGCTTCGGACAGTTTCCTTACTTGCCAAGTTAGATTATCTAACAAAATTCTGTTTTCTAGAGCCATGGCTCCTGCTAAAAGAAAACTCTGCAGGGCCCATTCAAATCGTGTAGAAGCTGAAGGCCCTGTCCATTCCTCCTCAGTGTCTCATTTTACCTTACTCCAATACTGGGCTTTTATGGGGCTTCTTCTCCAATATGGGCATAAGGTTAATAACCCTAAGGTAACTTGCCAGGTGATCAGTCCAAGTAGGAGTTGGGTGGTCCAATATCCATCTGAAGTAGCCCAAACAGTGTAACCTGGGGAAGAAACTTCCAGAGATTTAACACAATTTAAAGGTTGGTTACTGCAATTTAGAACTAATTTGGCCATCTAGCTTATGGTGCTGGACTGACCTTCATTGTTTTGTTTTTCTCCACATCTCCATTGACTCTTACTTAGATTATACATAGGTGTGATTTTTAGTAACACATAAATCTAACAACCTGGCTGCTTCACCTCCTGAGGCTGCTAAGGCAAAATCCAGAAAATGTTGGTTGAGACTATGGGACCCTGTTGGAAATTCCTTACCTTTTTCCTTCCCAAAAATAATTCTATTATCCCCTGGCCTCCAAGGTGTTGGATCCTTAAGAAAACCATCTCCTCATCACCTACCTCTCTCCTTCTCATCTAGATAGTGGGTGATATTTGCCTTTTGTTACCATCCGCTTATTAAAATTATTAGAAATGCCTCTGCCCAAATTAAGGTGCAAACCAGACAATATGCCAAAGTCAATAGTATGGATTTCATTTGATAGTAAATATGAGAGAGAGAGAAAAAAAGGAAGAGAAAGAAATAGAAAAGAGGTGGGGGGACAGAAAGATTAAAGAAAGTATCACCACTCCATGGATCCCGATGGCATCCTGTTAATCCTCTCCAGCTGGTCTTCTTGGTGGTGAGGGTTCTTTTTTCCCAAAAACCATACAATCCAGTGGATTAATATGCACTCAGGCCAGGTGGGAACGCCCCGGTACCTCCCCTGAGGGGTAGGGCAGTCTCTTGCAGCAGACTCTGGATCTGTTGCATCATTTTGCATCAAGTGCAGTCCTGTGGTGCAAGGCCTCTGGGGAGCTCTTTGGGGGGTCTTTGATGGATTATGACACCCCCTCAGCTGTGTCTCACATGAATGTCCCATGGATGTGGCCTTCCCGGGATTGGGGGTTTCACATCTGGCCCAGTTTGTGTAAAGGAGGATGGATGTTCAGTGCCTCTGACCAGAGGTTACACCACGCACCCAAAACCTCCTCCTCCCCCCTTGTTCAGAGGGGGTGGAGGAGTCTGTGTAAACCTGGTCTCTGTGGGCTGTGGTCTCCCCCACCCCAAACCCAGCCAGAGATGATTCTCAGCGCAGCTGCTGGGTGTGGCTTTCTTGTGGATGCATTCTTGTCCCTCAGCCTTGTTTACTTCTCCCTAGACCTGAGATGACTGAACAATAGTGTCCCCTTTTTCTTATCTAGGCATCTTAACTCACAATCCAAAATTCCAGCCAGGCATCTTCAAGGAGGAGTGGGCTTCTGTGGTTGTAGCTTATTTATACAGTTTTTGCTACAATGGGCAAGTCCCGGGGTGACTTTATGATGTGTATCCCATGTTGCTGCTCTATGCCCAGAAATTAACTTTGTGCCTTTCTATGCCTCTAAACTGAGCCTGAGAGGGGGAAGGAAAAACTGAGCAAAACTTTTTCAAAGCAGTTTGCAGCTTCTTCAAGGTCACACAGAGATAGCAGTTTTCTTCCCAGCTGCCGAAGGGGAGAGAGGAAGCACTCAGCTTGCTGCTTTCCAGTCAGCTTTTGGCCAGTTTTTTTTCAGTTGCTTTTTCTCCGGAGAGAGACTGAGAGTTGAACTTTGCTTTTCCTTCCCTGGAATTCCGGATTTTCTCCCTTTTCTACTGGACTGCTTTCAACCTCAGAGCACATCGGGAGGACTTTCCACCGGGCACAGAGGGCCTGGCCCTGGGCCAAGCCCCAGCTCCGAGGAGACCAAAGGGAGGACTCGAACACTTTTTCCCAGGTTTTTTTCTCCATAGCAAGAGATTTTATTATTTAGCATTATTTTCCTTTTCCTGTGTGTTTGTTAAATAAATAGTTTTATCTCCTTCACTTTCCTTTGAAGAAAATTTACTTTTTCCCGAACCTGGTGGGGGAGGGGTGGTTGTGCCTTCTCTCAGAGGATATATTTCTAAATTTAGCCAAACCAGAACAGTCCTTCATAAAAATGTTTAAGGCATGAACCATTTCAGTCTCTGAAATCTTTGCTATCACATTAATCAGATTATCATATTGAATCCCCATTGACAGATCTATAGGGATAATTCCCCAAGGAATAGGTTCCCCTGCTGAACTGGGGATAGAGAGGCAGGCTGTAATGCTGGACAGATCGTGCATCTTACCAAACCCGTGGATTAAAGTCAATATCAAATTTTCTTTGTGAGAAATGAGACAACTCTTAAAAAGATTAATTTATTGAAAACAGAAAAAATTGAAAAATTACAGAAATCAGAAAAATATAAAAATTTGGGATCCTATGGCTCGGTAGATGGTATGCCCCAGGAGCACAGGGATTTGAGATCTTCTGGCTGAGACAGCACTAGACCTCAGGTAGAAAAAAAACTTGCAGTGCTGGGTTGACTTAAAAAAATTACTAAAAGCCCCTTAAAAGGGGTAAGGCTTTTAATGCCCAGCACCGATGTCTCCCACAGCTAGTCTGGAGAGAGCAAGAGGGGAAGAGAGAAGAGAGCCCACCTCTTGGCTTCGTCCTTTTTATAGTTTTTGCTCCGCCCACAGTCCGCCCACAGTCCGCCCCTTCGGTCCAAGGCGATTGGTGCTTTCCCTTTGATGGATCATCTCTGTCCACCAATGGCTCATCGTTGTCAAGGGGGGTGGTATCAGTTAGAGATAAGGGAATACAATACCTTCATTAAAATTCAGGTATTCAGGTTGCCATGGAACTTGCCTGCAGAGTAATGGCTCTGTAGCTAGAAATAGCTGCTGGCTATTAAGACTGGGTGGGGGGGTTTTGGTCTTGGAATCAAAATGCAAGTGAAACACCTACAAAAAGTATTAAAATACATCCAACACACCTCAGAACACTTGTAAAAGTATACAGTAAACACAGGAAAGGTAACTCTTATGGTGTACCAGTGGTTTGTAGCTTGAAAAGGGGCAAGTTTGTGATTTTTAACTGGGAAAATTTTAACTGGGAAGGGTGCAACTCTATTAATAAACTTTAAACAAATAGAAACACTGATAATGGAACTGGATTTTTGTACCTGGGCTGATGGGTTAATTGTAACATTCAATTTAAAAATAATTAACTCAAAATTAATTATTTAAAGCACTTAATATGCAAAGACCAAGCACAAATAGGGATTTCATGTATGACATTCTTCAACACTTTCACCCAAAGATAAAGATTCCCATAAACATTAGTCTATATATTTCAATACTTGTCTACAGATATCTTTGACATTTTCAGCTGCAAAGGTCTGGTTTTCTTCTTTGTTCACTCTGAGTTAAGACCCTTCTTAATTCAGGTCCAGTGAATCCAGGAGTTAAGTCCTTTTACCTTCACTGCCGTTCTTGTAGTCAACAGAACTAGATAAGGCCCTTTCCACTGCTCCTGAAGGGGCTCAGATTTCCAGGTCTGGATGTATATGCGATCCCTGGGCTGAAATGAGTGAACTGGGATGTCTAGGGTAAGAGGTTCTGAGAGAATGATAAACCTTTTTAATTAATTCAAGGATTTCCCCAGTGAAACTAAATATTGTTTTATTTCTTGATTCCAAATTTGTTCCTTGGATCCAGGGAAAGTTGCAACAGAATACTGTCTCCCAAACATCAACTCATACAGGCTCACCTTCATGTTAGTTTGGGGTTATACTCTAATTCGTAACAAAGCTAATGGTAACACCTGTGTGTGGGAGTGTGTCTTGTTTGGTTCAGTCTGGGTCTCCCCTTTGGGTTTTGTGTTACTGTACCAT
Source organism: Coloeus monedula (assembly GCF_965178545.1). Taxonomy (NCBI): domain Eukaryota; kingdom Metazoa; phylum Chordata; class Aves; order Passeriformes; family Corvidae; genus Coloeus; species Coloeus monedula. The sequence goes on along the minus strand of NC_138821.1, from coordinate 2,417,777 downwards.
CCCAGTTTATACCCTCCTGGTTTCGTGTTCATAACCCTGCTTTCTCTATTTGTCTCCTCCCAGACCCCTGCCAATCGCTCCGGCACCCCTCCCAAGCTTCCAGAAAGTTCTGGCAGGGGAGTCGAGTGATTGGTCTTGGGGGGAGGATCCCTCCCTTCCTTTCCCAAGATAGGTTCCCTTGTGTGTCCCTCATCCGGCAGACCCGTCCTTCTCCTTCCCTGATTCGATGCCGTTGTCATCCCTCCCCTGTCGCCACCCCCCCATAAAACCCCTGGCAGGCGCGTTCAGGGTTGCTCATTGCTGGACACCCCCGGGGGGCGAGGTCCCCTGTTCGGAGACACAATAAACCTTCCGGATTTCATCCACAATTGAGCCTGCCTCCTTCTTCCACCACCTGCCTCTATTGCCGCGGTCCTATGGAAGGACCCATGAGCCAGACCTCTGGTCTCCCGGATTCCGGAGGCTGGCCCCGGCAGCCTCCTGCGTCCAGAGCTGACTGGGCAAAGTGGGAACTGCTCCAAAAAGAACGCAGAGGCAGCTTGGCGCCCATCGCGGGGCCCCTGCTTCCACCGGACCCCACGGAAGGGACTGATTGGACTTCCAAGTGCGTCCTTGGGACGTCAAGCTACCCCAGTTGTAGCAGGCTCCGTTTTAGTGAGCTGCGCTCCTGGGGAGGAGGACGGTAGCTCCGCCAGCGCCAGCAGAGTCGTCCTCGGTGGAAATCGGGACGCCTGGAGCTCGCCAGGACACCAGCAGGTAAGTATTTCCCCGGGGGGGGGGAACTTACCGTAAAGCCTTTCAAGGCAGTTCCCGCGTGCGGGCGGAGCCACACGAGCCGCAGTGTCGGCGGCGGAGCGGGGAGCGGCGGGACCCGGCGGTGCCCGCCCGGCCGCGCGCAGCGCGTGATGGACGGCTTCGCACGGTCCGCGGCTCGTAAGATCCCAGAGTAGGCTGCGCAGCCCCGGGACGAGTGTGTTGCTTGCCTCCGGTTTGTTTCGGGGAATCGGTGTCCGAGGGTTGGTTTATTTTTAAAGCTCCAGACGTCGTGCTGTGGATTATGGGCGCAAAATTGTCCACAGCACAAAAGGGCATATTTTTCCAAGTTGCGGGACTCCTGGGGGGGGGGGGGGGGGACGTTTTTCTAAAGGGTGTTTAAAACGGTTTGTGCGGTGGCTGTTCCAGCACTTCCCTCAGTGCTCCCACAGTTCGGTTTTAAGCGATCCCTTTTGGAACGCCGTGGGAGCAAAAATAGCTCAGTCCGAATTGACAAAAGAAAAAGATCTAGATAGATTTTCTTTATTATACCTACAAATTTGGTCTGCTTTAAATCAAAAAAGGGAGAGGGAAGGACAGCCTGCCCCCGGTTCCCCAGTTACCCCTAAGCCTTCTCCTAAACCCGTGTCCCCTAAACCGGGCGTCCTGAAGGAAGCAAACCGCGATGCTGCGCAGGGTTGCCACCGACTCCCTGGCTTCCCTCGGGATTCTCGGCCCCCCCGCCCAGACAGTCCTGGCCAGACTGCCCGGGGCTTATCCCGTTCCCCGACTTCCCCAGTTGCTAAACCCCGTGTTCGCTTTAGTTATATTGAGAACTTAGAAAATGGATTCCCTGCCCGACGAGGACAAGATGGCGGGTGCCACATGGCAGAAACCCCCTCTTGCCCTCCCCCCGTTTCTTCATCCCAAAACCCCTTTCTCCCAAGTTCCAACCCCTTTCGTCATGACCCCTCCCAGTACCCTAACTCCTCCCACACCCAAGCTGGGTCCACCCCTGTTGCCCCTCCCACCTGTCATCAGTGCACGCCCCCGTGCTCCGCCCCTAGAAGTTGTTGTAGGTCCGTGTCTGGTTGCCACCCGCTTCCTGCTTCCGGTTCCCACGCTTGGCCTTCCGGTTCCCACGGTGAGTGGCCGGAAGGGGAGGGGCCTGAGGACCGGAACCCGGAACTGGACTCCATTCCTTTGGCTGCTCCGGTTTTTTATCAAAGGTCCAGGAGAGGGGGAATGACCCACACCAACTGGGAACCCCTCTCCCACCAAACGATCAAAGAACTCTGCAAGGCACAGAAAGAGTTTGGGAGAGAAAGCGAATATTTTCGTGGCCTTTTAAAGGCAAGTCTCTCCGGAGCAGTAATGACGCCTTTTGACCTGCGTCAGCTTTTCTCGTGCTTGCTTTCCTCGGCAGAGTTTCTGCTCTGGAGGGCGGCATGGGAAAAGGAGCTCCGCCGACTCCTTCCTGCGCTTCTGCAGAGCTCTGATACGGCTGTTGATGCTGACAACCAGGCATTAACTATGGACCATTTAAGCGGCGAGGGGGAATGGGCATTGGCGCCGAAGCAGGCCCAGAGTCTGCCCCTAGAGGTGCTGCAGCAGGTCAAGGAACTGGCCGGTAAGGCATTCCTTGGCCTGAGACTGGACGCGCCCATGGAAAGTTACTCACGGGTCCGACAGCAGCCCACAGAGTCGTTCCTCCGGTTTGTAGAGAGACTAACCTGAGCAGTAGAGTTGCAGGTCAGGCAGCCGGCGGCCAGAGAGGAGGTCATAACAGAGATGGCAATGGCAAATGCTAATTCCCAATGCAAGACAGCTACCCTGAGCCTCCCACTGGACCCCCCCGCCGACAATCCAAGCCATGTTAGAAGTCTGTGCTGCGAAAGCACCGCACCTGCAACCTGCCAGCTCGGACAAGCAACGGTCCCGAGGAGCGGTCTCGGTGGGAACAACAACACACCATCCTGCTGTGGACCAGAAGAGGACCACGGGCCGAAGCAGCAGACAACCTCCAGCGAGGAACAGCCAAAAGCGGGCCCAACAGCAGACCCGAAACACCTGCTTCCTTTGTGACCAACCCAGGCACTGGACCAAAGACTGCCCGCTCAAGCGGCAATTTCATCAATTTAAACAGGAGCAAGGGTCTGGGGGATTAGGGAGCCAGTTACAAAAAAATTGAGTGGGGAGCACGCGCCTGACCCGCGTGACGATATAAAAAGGTCGGGCCACGAGGGGGAGGGGGAACAGAAAGGGGCCAAAAAAGACTATGCAAAATTACCAGATGTGACTTTTCAGCCTGACTTCACTTCTCCTGCTGATGGTTCTTTCAGGTTGCAGCTGTCGACACCGCTCTTCCTGAAAACCAACGAGTGGCATGCCGCACCAGTAAGTGTCGGTGGTGAGCTGGGGACGTGGGACCCAAGCCCTAGCAGGTATGTCATTGTTGGAGATGTTAAATGCACACCACCAGAGATCGAAGTCACTCCGGGACTCATGACATCCAGTCCCGAAGGACCCGTTCTCTGGCTGCGCTGTGTCCGTCCACCTCTGTTTCTGCCTAGAGGGAAGATGGTCGCCCAGGCTATCCCTGCAGAAGGGCCACACCCGACGGTTTGTGCCACACATGTAATAGGAACAGGGAAACCACGAGTAGACTGTAAGATCAACAGAGGGGAAGAAGTCCTACATCTCAAGGGGCTTCTGGACACAGGGGCAGATGTGACCATCATTCCCACACGGGAATGGCCAGCACATTGGGAATTACAAAACGTGACCGGACACGTGCAGGGTGTTGGGGGCATCCAATTAGCGAAACAGTCCAAAAGCATCGTGCAAATTAAGGGGCCGAGCGGACAATTGGCGAACATACGTCCGTTCGTATTGGATTACAAGGAATCCCTCTTGGGGAGAGACCTCATGCAGCAATGGGGAGTCACAATTGACATACCTGACCCCCCCAATAAATTTTTGCGTGGTGGCCACTGAAGAGCGCCCTACCCAAAAACTGAATTGGAAAACGGACCTGCCGATGTGGGTAGAGCAGGGGCCGCTCTATAATGAGAAATTAGAGGCGCTCAAGAAGCTCGTGGAAGAGCAGCTTAAGAAGGGGAATATCGTGGAGACCAACAGCCCCTGGAATTCCCTGGTCTTTGTCATCAAAAAACCTAACAAAGACAAATGGCGGCTCCTCCAGGACCTTCGCCAAATTAATGACGTGATAGAGGACATGGGCTCTCTCCAACCGGGAATGCCATCCCCAACGATGCTTCCCCAAAATTGGAACCTGGCAGTAATCGATATTAAAGATTGTTTTTTCCAAATTCCTCTGCACCCTGACGATGCCCCGCGTTTCGCCTTCTCGGTTCCGGTTATCAACCGAGAAGCCCCGAGGAAGAGATACCATTGGAAAGTGCTGCCACAGGGCATGAAGAACAGCCTGAACATCTGCCAATGGTATGTCTCTTCCTTGCTTGCCCTACTTCGTGCAGCCGCAAAAGAGGCCATCATCTTTCATTATATGGATGATGTCCTTGTATGTGCCCCCGACAATGACATGCTTGCGAATGTGCTTGACCTGACAATCAGTGCATTGGTTGCTGCAGGGTTTGAGCTCCAAGAAGAGAAAATTCAAAGGATGCCACCTTGGAAGTACCTGGGCCTGGAAATTACAAAGCGGACCATTGTGCCGCAAAAATTGGCTATCAATACAAACATTAAGACCTTAGCAGATGTCCACCAACTGTGTGGGTCACTAAATTGGGTAAGGCCGTGGCTGGGTCTATCCAACGAAGACCTAGCCCCCCTTTTTGATTTACTAAAAGGGGGAGAGGAGCTTAGTTGTCCCCGGACGCTTACCCCAGAGGCGCGGACAGCCATGGAGAAGGTGCAACACCTGATGTCCACCAGGCAAGCAAGCAGGTATAGACCTGACTTGCCATTTAAGTTCATCATCCTGGGTTATCTGCCACACCTGCACAGGGTTGTCTTCCAATGGGAAGACAAGAGGAAGAGCAAGGAAGAGCAAGGAAGACCAGGACCAGAGGGACCCCCTCTTGATAATAGAGTGGGTCTTTCTCAGTCATCATAGGTCCAAAAGAATGACACAGCCACAAGAGCTGATGGCTGAACTGATCCGGAAAGCTAGAGTTTGGATCAGGGAGTTATCAGGATGTGACTTCAACTGCATTCACGTACCAATCAGGACACAAACGGGCCAAATTACCAAGGCAATGTTGGAGAGCTTGCTTCATGATTGTGAAGCTTTGCAGTTCGCTCTGGAGGGCTACACAGGCCAAATTTCCTTACACAGGCCAGCCCACAAAATTTTTAATTCGGAAATCCAATTTGAATTAAATACAAAGAGTGTTCGGAGCAAGGAACCTTTAAAGACCTTGACCGTTTTCACTGACGCGTCTGGGGTATCCCACAAGTCAGTCATGACTTGGAAAGACCCCCAAACTCAGCGGTGGGAGGCTGATATTAAGGAGGTGGAAGGATCACCTCAAGTTGCTGAGTTAGACGCAGTCGTCAGGGCTTTTGAAAGATTCCCCGAACCCTTTAATTTGATAACTGACTCTGCATATGTAGCAGGGGTAGTGTCCAGAGCTGAACATGCCATATTGCGAGAGGTCTCCAACACAGCCTTGTATGAGTTGCTCTCAAAATTGGTTAGCCTAGTCTCCCACCGAGAGCAACCATTTTACGTGATGCACGTCAGGTCACGCATGGACCTGCCCGGGTTCATCGCGGAAGGCAACAGGAAGGCAGATGCCTTTGCTGCGCCAGCCGTGATGGCCCCGATTCCAAATGTATTTGAGCAGGCCAAAATCAGCCATCAGTTGTTCCATCAGAATGCGCCTGCCCTGGTTCGGCAGTTCAATTTGAAGCACGACCAGGCCAGAGCGATCGTGGCAGCGTGTCCTGAATGTCACCAATTAGCTCTTCCCGCCATTGGCACCGGCGCAAACCCCCATGGCCTTAATAGTTGTGAGGTGTGGCAGATAGACGTGACACATGTCGCTTCTTTCGGCAGAATGAAGTATGTACATGTGTCAGTAGATACCTTCTCTGGAGCGGTCTTTGCCTCTGCCCACACAGGGGAAAGGGCTAGCGACGTCCAAAAACATCTAGTGCAGGCGTTCGATACCCTGGGCATCCCCAAGGTTATTAAAACCGATAACGGCCCAGCCTACATCTCCAAGGAGTTCAGGAGCTTCCTACAGCAATGGGGAATAGAGCACAAGACAGGCATCCCCTATTCCCCGACAGGTCAAGTGATAGTCGAGAGGGCTCACCAAAATATCAAGAGGATGCTACAAAGGCAAAGGTCCTCAAAGAAATTAGAATCCCCAGCTGTCAGGCTCTCAAGGGCACTGTTCACGCTAAACTTCCTCAACTGTGCCTTTGAGAACCTGAATCCACCGATCGTGCGGCACTTCAGGTGGTCTCAGCAGCTGCAAATGAAAGAAAGGCCTCCGGTGTTGGTTAAAGACCCGGAGACTCGGGAAATACAGGGCCCTCATGAACTAGTTACATGGGGGAAGGGATATGCATGCATATCCACCCCCGAGGGCCCCAGGTGGATCCCATCAAAATGGGTGAAACCGTGTATTTCCCAGCCCACCGGAGGAAGGAGTCAAGCACCCCCTAAAACCGGGGTGGGTTAACCCTATGCCCCTCTGGACCCCAACTCTGCCCCAGTTGTTATCCCCAAATCTAATATTCTTCCTTTTAAGTTTGTACTAGTTTGGAGACATCAGAGATGAGTCCTGCCTCGTCCGTCCGAGCCATCGCCAGAAGCCTGCAGCTTGTCATCATCCTGCAGCTGCTCCCATGGCCTGCGTCGCCGTGGATAGTTCCCCAACCGGCAGCAAACGTGTGGTCAGTCCTGGCGCAAACCATGGGCCAAGACCACATATGTTTATCTACAGCCGCGGCCCAAAACCCTATGGCCATGTGTCTGGTGGGGATCCCTCTTGAGCAAGAGGAGTATGCTTCTCTTTTTGAAAGGCTCAAGCCCACGCAGGCTTCGACTACGTCTGCCCAAAATACCAAATCATCTGAAACGGGTAAGGCCCCTGTCATCAAGCCGCCTGTCAGCTCGTACCGTCCCCAGGTGCCCTATCAGGGACGGCCCCCATTTGGCTGGCACCGCAGGGGGAAATGCGACATTGACAACCCCCTTGAGAAATGGCTGCCCCAACTCCCGAAGACCAGTAGTGAGCCCCAGGAGCTGGATCTCTTGGGATCGTACCCAGCTCACTACTGTGTCCAATTCCAATTCGGGTTGTCCCCAGATCGGGAGTTCTTTAAGAACATAGCTCCAAGCCACCGAGAGTATAAGGCAGCCAAATGGTGCCTGGCCGTTAGTAAGGTGACCACTGAAAATCCCCATAGGTCACGTCCGAAAGGGTTACCCAGGGGACTGTTTCTCATCTGCGGTGACAGGGCATGGGCAGGCATCCCCTCTCGCCTGTTAGGAGGCCCTTGCACCATAGGCCACTTGACGCTGTTGATGCCCAACCAAACCTTAGTTAATAATTGGGAGAGAAAAAGAAATGGGACTTCCAAATTGGCCATCCAGAAATGCGAGCTCTCTGATTTGGATCAAAATTGTGACTCGGAAGTCGTTCATTGGTCGAGACCAAAAGGGGTTGCAGTCACCGTGCTTTTGCCGTGGGTGGCAGCAGCCAAAGCACTAGGGGAATTGGGCCATTTAGAATGTTGGGTTGTGAAACAAGCAAATCTTACCTCAGGCGCCCTAAGCGACCTCCTAAAAGACGAGGAACTGACCAGGCAGGCCACTCTGCAAAATAGGGCCGCAATCGACTTCCTACTCCTACTCCATGACCACCGGTGTGAGGAGTTCGAAGGGCTGTGCTGCCTTAACTTAACATCAAGGGCGGAGAACATCCACAGAACCATCGACAAGATGCAGGCCATGGTGATGCAAATTCGGAAAGAAACTGGTGACTGGCTCGGCGACATCTTCAGCAAATGGGGACTATCCGGATGGGCAGGATCTATTTTCCGATCTGGACTGATTTTTCTTTTTGTTTTGTTGGTTGCCCTAATTTTGTTTGGACTCCTCAAGAGAATGTTAGTAAAGTTGATTACAAGCTCCCCCTCCCCTACGGATATTGACCGAGCCAAGGTACTCCCAGATGCAGAGACCCTGCAAGAACCGGAGCTCGAACCTACGGCTCCTGAGTTGCAAGAGTTCGAGGTCTTTTATCCGGACTCTGAATATTACCCCCAGCCGAACTTTAAACCATCTTAAAATACAAAAAAGGGGGAGATGTGGGAGTGTGTCTTGTTTGGTTCAGTCTGGGTCTCCCCTTTGGGTTTCGTGTTAATGTACCATCCCAGTTTATACCCTCCTGGTTTCGTGTTCATAACCCTGCTTTCTCTATTTGTCTCCTCCCAGACCCCTGCCAATCGCTCCGGCACCCCTCCCAAGCTTCTAGAAAGTTCTGGCAGGGGTGTCGAGTGATTGGTCTTGGGGGGAGGAGCCCTCCCTTCCTTTCCCAAGATAGGTTCCCTTGTGTGTCCCTCATCCGGCAGACCCGTCCTTCTCCTTCCCTGATTCGATGCCGTTGTCATCCCTCCCCTGTCGCCACCCCCCCATAAAACCCCTGGCAGGCGCGTTCAGGGTTGCTCATTGCTGGACACCCCCGGGGGGCGAGGTCCCCTGTTCGGAGACACAATAAACCTTCCGGATTTCATCCACAATTGAGCCTGCCTCCTTCTTCCACCACCTGCCTCTATTGCCGCGGTCCTGTGGAAGGACCCATGAGCCAGACCTCTGGTCTCCCGGATTCCGGATGCTGGCCCCCGCAGCCTGCTGCGTCCAGAGCTGACTGGGCAAAGTGGGAACTGCTCCAAAAAGGACGCAGAGGCACCTGTGGCCATTTCAATGACGTTTCCTGACACATTTTGCTAATTTGTCTCTTTAAGCTTTGATTCATTCACTCAACCCTTCCACTAGATTGCGGTCTCCATAGAGTATGTAGATCCCAACTAATACCTAACTCCTTACTAAGTTCCTTTATCACTTCAGATATAAAATAGGGTCCCCTATCAGATGACATCTCTATAAGCACCCCAAATTTGGGTATGATCTCTTTGAGAAGTACCTTGGTGACTTCCCTAGCCTTGTTGGTGTGGCAGGGGAAAGCTTCTGGCCACCCAGAAAAGGTATCTACCAATACCAGGAAATACCTAAATTCTTGTTGGCGTGGTAGCTCAGAAAAATGAATTTGCCAGTAATCTCCATAAGTGTTTCCTCTTTTAGTGATCCCTGGAGGTGATGCCTTAAATATCTAGAAAGAAAACAACACACTTTCGAGACAATATTGGTATAGGAGGTAATACAAAGCCTGGTCTTTATTGGAGGCCTCCAGGGGCAGATATGGAAAAATGTCCATCCCCGCATGGGGTGAATACACTTTTATAAGTTTAGCAAATTAGGCTTGGAGCCTCTGGAATGGGTTTTGTTATTCTGCCTATCAGGGTAGGGAAAAGGTAGGGGAAAAATACTAGAACTAGCTAGTAACTATATAACTATACAACAATAATCTACAGAGCTATGAATATATATGAAGGAAATATAAAAGCAAAAATCATTCTGGCATCATTCCCCCCTTTAGAGACGGACAAGACTCTACCTTGTCCAGTCTCTATTCTTTACATTTAACCACAGCATCGCATCATACAGCCAGCTATAATGCAAAGACTAACTACACATATAAATAGTATGAGCAGTTCCTTTTATCCAGACCCAGTTTAGTAACCATGAAGTGAGTGTATGGAAAATATATTCAAAGTTCAATGAGCCTTTTGAAAGCTACCTTTTTTAATTCAAAGGATTATTTTTAAGACATATCAGGCATTTTTCTGTAACAGACTTGACCGTTTTTGTCATACAGACACTGAATATCTGAGCCCATAGACTCATCACCATAGCATCGATTCCACGGTATGTTTGCTGGTGTTTCTCTTTTACAATTTGTAACATCAGCTGTGGTGGGCGTCTTGGAGTGACTTTATGATTTGTATCCCCTATTGCTGCTCTATGCCCAGACATGAATCCTGTGCCTTTCTGTGTCTTTAAAACTGGGTGCAAGAGAAAGAAAAAAAAAAGACAGATGAACTTTTCAAAGCAGTTTTGTGCTCCAAGGTCACAGCTACTCCTGCGTGCTTCTACGGCAGCAAGAGCAGAGGAAGCATCCTTCCTTTTTTTTCTCAAACCTGGTGGGGGAGGGGCAGCTGTAACCTGCCTTTTATCAGAGGACGTTCCAATTTGGACATTCCTCCAAATTTGTCTCAAACCAGGACAGTGGGACTATGACCTGATTGTTGGGAGTTATTAGCCATCCACCCTCTTTATTCTGGGCTTTTAGATAAGTAGCTAATTTTAAATCTGCTTGACTATATTCAGGGCTAACTTCTGGAAGTAAAATAGCTTTCTCAAGTATTAACGGTAAGATGCCTTGTTTCGCAACCTCTTGTGCATCTTTATCTGCAAGTTTATTTCCTACATGAATTTGAGAATCCCCACGGTGATGTGTTTTGCAATGTAGCACGGCCACTTTGGGCATTTGGATAGCGTCGAGGAGGGACAATATTTTTTGTTTGCATTTAATCAGAGATCCCTGTGCTGTTAATAGACTTCTCTCCATATAGCTCCATGGGCATGGACAATGCTAAAAGTATGTTTCGAGTCAGTCCATATTGTAAGGACCTGATAACAAGAAAAATACCTCAAAAATGGCTTTGTCATTGTGTCTGCTTATCATAATCTCTTTGAACACTTGAACACTACATGCGGGATGGACCGTGAGCAGCCGCCTTGAGGTCCATAAAAAGGAGGGTAAAAACTGTGAAATCAGGAGGAGGGAGAAAGAGGGACAAAAACGCTGGCCTTCACCTCCCCTCCTCCTCACCATGGCCTGCTAAGCCTTTTACAGCTACGAAAACAACCTGAAGCCTCTGGGAGCTAAGACACCACCAGCCTGGGTGTCATGGTTACCGGGGAAAGAGTGCCAACATGCGTGTAGCCAAACTATGTATTCCACACCCATCTACATTATTCCTGATGAACTGTTAATAGTGGGTCATTTGCAACAGCTGCCCAGTGCATACCCCACCTATGAGCTGGGTGTAATGTTTTCTTTGTCTTCACATGATAACTACACCCAGCCTAAGAGGGGTCATCTCTGCCAATGGGCCATCAAGGACTCCCCAAAATATCCTATGACTCATAGGATTACATCATTCCATTGTGAAACTCCCTGCCCTGGGGGAGGTACTGAACATTCCTGCCTGTATATAATCTGGGGTTTGGGACTCCACTACCACTGGACATCTGGAGGAGGACCAGACCTTCCACAGGACCACTGCTTTTGACAAGACTGCAACCATCATTTCAACAGCACTACAACAACTGCTTAATTGGACTGTGACTACCACCCTGACCAACAGGGTGTCAGGTTGTACTCTGTGGTTTTAAGCCAGTTTTTCTGTATCGTTTATTGTAATATTTCTATTAAATTGTAACTCTGACTTGAAATCTCTTGCAAGGTATTTGTGTGGGGTTAATTTCTCCCACTGGTTTACTTTCAAACCAGCACACTGGCAAAAACAGAAACCTACTGTGATACACACGTGAGTTGTGAAAATTCCCCCTCTTCTCCTGCATCCTCTGGTGTAAGCAACACGAGTGGATCGGAGTCAGCTGCAGGAACCACACATAGCATCTGCATTCCAGAAAACAGGCAGGACTGCGTTCCAGCTAAGTTGTTAACCTCCATAGCTGTTAACCTCCACGACCAGAAAACACAGATAAGCTACTTCAAGAAGCAGAATTAAAAAAAAGCAAAAACTGCTTCACCCCCCCATCTCAGCAGAAAAGTTGCAGTGTGGTGATAAACTATCCTATGCTTTTAAAGTAATCTTATCTTTTCCCAACTTTCCTTTCTTTCTCCTTGCCTCTTATACAGTTAATAAAATGAAAATATTGAGGCTTTTGTATCAACATATAACTTTGTTTGAGTTTTAATCTCGTTTTGGGGAATATTTGAACCTCAAGTTCTTTCCACAATTCACAGAGAGCTCTCTTTACTCCTTCGTAATTAAGCAGATTGTAACACATATGTTTACTCTTTTTCCTGTTGCCAATTCCATGGCTTTTCGTAGCTCTATGATCTCTGGCCTTTGTGCTGAGGTGTCTGTGGGTATCAGTGCAGCTTCTATTACCTTGGTTGTTGTGACTATGGCACAGCCGACTCTTTGTTTTCCAACTTGCACCAAACTACTTCAGTCTGTAAAGAACTCTATCTCTGGATCTTCGGTTCGTGTCCCTTGTAGGTCTGGTCAGCTTGCATAGACTTGCTCAATTGTCTGTAAGCAATCATGGGTTAACTGCTCTTCTCCTTGCATCGAGGTATTCAGAAATTGGGCCGGATTTACTACTGTGGTTACTTTCAACTCCATATCTTCTTGCTCCATTAGAACAATGTGATATTTCAGCATACTGTGGAAATACTCACAGCACACTTAGCCGGCTAGGCTCTCAGTTCAATGCCTTAGAAAGCCCCGAGCTACCTAGAGAGACTGCACGGGCGATCTAGCACTTCAGTAGCTCCAAAAGCAGCAAGGGGCAGCTGCAAAGCTAATACCTAGAGCAGAAGCAAAGAGGTAGAAATATAGCCCTTGCTCTATGCTTTAATCCTGCTAGTAGATTGCACTCGGTCCGAGACAAAGACACACACAAGCTGTTAGCAGAAGGGTAGCCAGAGCAAGAGAGGGCAGAGCCTGCCGTCTTTTATTCGGGGGAAGGGAAAGGGGAGAACTAGGGGTGGACCCAGGGTAACCAGCCAATCGGACTCTGCTTCGGTGGAATCCGAGTTACTTTCAGTTTTACCCGCGTTTAGAACAAAGGGGATTCAGAGCACATGGCAGGGACATGTCCTGGCTTGTCTGACCAGTCTTGGGCCTGGCTGCACCTCAGGGGCAGGCAGCAACAATTCCCTATATTTTTTTCTTTAAAGCTGGGCTGTAACCCTGAGTAACTTAAAGTGCATAAAACAGTAACAAAACAACAGTGCAAAACTGTTGGGGAGGATGAAAGTTTGGTAAGAAAGTTTCACAGATATGTAGGCTTGGCAGAAAGATCTCTGAATGTAGAAACTGAGGATGAGGTAGAAATGGAAGCAAGTTTTGATATAAAGAAAAAGATGTTTTGCTGAAACACTGATAGCTGAGTAACTGAGAAGGCAAAGGTTGGAGAGGAGTTGGAAGGAGATTTTTATGAATAGGACAAAGGTATGTGACTACAAACAAAGACATGTTTTTCACCAAGTAAATAAGTCTCAAGAAGAGCATAAGTAAATAGAAAACATGTCTTTACCAAAAAGAGAGATATGGCAGGCAAACAAGAAATGTTGATGTAGGAAGAAGAAAAGAGGTCTGAGAATTTTCCACTGTAAGCTTAAATTGTAACTTACTCTTGTGATTGGATAATAATGACTCTAATATGGTAATGGTAGCAGTTATGATAGGCTATAGGCAAATGTAAAGGTATTGTGTATGGTGCTTATTGGTTGTTATGTATTAAGCTACTCAGCAAAGAAACGTATATAATGCTTTGTAACTTGAACAGAAGGCGGCTTCAGGTATGCCTACAAGCTGTAGCTGACAGCTGTAGGGCTGGCTCTGGATACCCACTCCCTGAAATGTTGTAACTTCGCCTATGCAATAAACAGCTTTCAAGAGAGCCACCTGAAGTCCAGACATCCTTCATGAAACTTTCTCCTATACAAAACATAATTGAAATCCACCGTCCTTACAACCTGACAGTACCTAGGATGTCTTTAAACTAGTTCCCTAGTTAAAACTCTGGGGGTTAGTCAGGACATCTATGGTATGGGGTATCAGGACAAAGATTTACAAAATACAGATCTGTCTTGGTTTGAAAGACAGGTGTCTGCTAAGGAAGGCAGAAGCCTCCCTTGGAATGGCAGATGTAACCCCTTTTCCCTCCGAGTTATTATAATTTTGAAATCAAGGGCTTTTAGGCAAAGATGTGGGAAAATAGGAATAACAGTTCTTTACTATTATATATATAACCAGTCAAACAAAGCAACAATAACTATGGCAGTAACAGCAAACAATCACAAACCCAGTCCCAGCCTTCTCGGCTGTCAGGCCCTTTCCCCTTGGGTGCAGTTCTACTTGCAGCCGGCAGGGGCGCTGGCGGCTCCCGGTGAGCAGGGGCTCCCGCGGCTGCAGGGGGTGCTCTGGAGCGAGCTCGGGGAACACGCGGCACCGGTGACCTGGGATCCCGGGGAAGGATGGAACAAGGGCTTCACAAACCACTGGGCAGCCGATCCTGGTGTCCGGCCGGACTCTCGGGAACGGCGGGCTGGAGTGGCAGGCTGGAGCAGCAGGGACGAGCACAGATCCCAGAGGACAGACGAGATGTATCCAAACAGGGAACCCCCTGGAGGTCAGGCAGGCAGGGCAAGCACAGCTACAGTGTAGCGAAGGCTCAAAGCAGCAGTGGGGCAGGGCGGCCACAGCCCAGCCTCCAGCAGGGCAGGGAAAACAGCTTTGGGATCCCGGCGTTGTTTCCAGCAGAAAAGAAAAAACGGCCGAAGAAAAAAGAACCAGCAGCTCCTTTTTCTGCAGCTTCTCTCTCCAAACGCCGAGAGTGAACTGACCCCACACCCAGGTGAAACAAAGGAGTAGCCAGGCCCACCCCACCCCCAATGGGCAGCTCTTTTTGTCTTTCTTAAGTACAGCCATTTGTCCCCTAGCAACATGCATATGGGAAAAAATTCCTTTAACAGGAAAAAACTAGGACTAAACTAAAACCCCAACAAGTGCAAAATGTGAGTGCAAAACAGTGCAACTTAAGGGATTAACATCGAAATTTGGTGTAAGGGGTTTACATGAGGGTGCAAAATCAGGATCCTTTTTACGGCATCTCTTCCAGGAGGCAGTTTTAACCTCCTTAACTTTTGAGGAAGTGGCATAACGTTTCACCCATTTCCCTGGGATCCACCTCAGTCCTTGAGGGGTGGATACACTGGCATACCCACGTTCCCAAGTTACAAGTTTGTATGGTCCTTGGATTTTTTGAGTCTCTGGGTCCCAGATCAGGACTTTTGGATTTTCCTTCAGTTTCTGTCTCCCAGTGTTCTGGAAATGACGATAGATGGGAGGTTTCGGGTCCTCAAAGGTGCCGTTCAGGAAGTTTATGGTAAACAGTGCTTTGCTGAGTCTGAAGACAGGTGAGTTGAGTTTGGTGGTCCCTGATTGTTGTAGCAGCATTCGCTTAAGAGTTTGATGGGCATGTTCAGCAATGCCCGGTCCAGTTGGGGAGTGAGGAATACCTGTAACATGTCGAAATCCCCACTGCTGACGAAAGTTTTTAAACTCCTGAGAGGTGTAGGCAGGCCCATTATCAGTTTTTATCTCCTCAGGTATACCGAGTGCAGCAAAAGCTTGGAAAAGACGTTTTTCAACATCCTTAGTTTTATCACCTGCATGTGCAGAGGCATACATAGCACCAGAGAAGGTATCAATAGAAACATGAATGTATTTTAATCTCCCAAATTCAGGGAAATGTGTGACGTCCATCTGCCACACTTCACCGCTATTAATGCCTCTGGGATTAACTCCCATGCCCAGTGATGGAAGCTGTAGCTTCTGGTGGTTGGGACATGTCGCCAATATTGCTTTTGCCTGTGTCCATGACAGGTGGAACATACGGATAAGAGCAGGAATGTTACAGTGGGGAAACTGCAACACGCGTATCAAACAACGAGGCCCATGGAAAAAAATATATATCGACAGATTCTTGATAGATGTTTCAGAGAGATGTTTATTTCTCCAGCTTCATGGCCGGAGCTCTGCTGAGGAACTGAGGCAATCACGGGACCCGAGGGTCCTTGCCCACGCAGGGGAACACAAAACAACCAATGGAGAACGAGGCTAACCAGGGGCTAGGGAAATCCCGTGTCTCCCCCCCACGGCCCCTCTCCCAGGACCACATGGCAGGGGGAGGGCCCCAACATTTCACCTGTTTATTTTTAACAAAAAGAGATTTAGAACTTAACATTGAAAACAACTGGATAAACATGAGATAACAAGGACAGTTTCAAAAACAAAACAAGCCACCCTCCTGAGTCTTTAAATGTCCAAACAGATTCTCTGGAACATCTTAAGGCTGACAGAAGGGAGACAGGACTCTCCAAGCATGCTTTGTGGGGAAACTGAGGCAGGAGAGGGTTTCCTCCATTTGTACCTGTTGGAACTCTAAACAACAATAGTTAATTTCTTCCCTCCCCCTCTTCATCCCCCACTCAGCATTGGAAAGGGATTTTTGGGGAAACAATTGGCAAAGGCATGGTTTTGTGAGGGAAACTATGGGTGAAAAAATGGATTGGGAATACGCTGGGGGTAATAGGATATCGGGTAAAAGGGAAAGGCGGGATTAGGAAAGGGAGACTGTAGGGGCTGTTTATAATGCGGATATTGTCTAACATGACTATGATTTTTAGCATATATACTGCCTTTTACAGAAACACCATCAGGCCCAGTGACCTCTGCTGCTTGTAACCCTTTTCTACCTTGCACAATTTTGAACTCCACCACCTCCCTATCTCCCAAGCTTGGGATGCATTTTTCAGAGTTATTCTTTTTAATAGCAGTTCTGTGAATGAATATGTCTTCTTCATTGTCACATCTTGTTATAAAAACATAATTTTGTTTAACATTATACCATTTTACTATTCTTAAAACCTTAGCTACGATGATTTTTTCCTTTTTCCGAGTGGCTGCTGTTTTCTGTCTCGCTGCCTTTTTGCTTTCTCTTTTGCTTTCAGTTGCTCCCACGTCTCGCTGACTTTTTGCTTTCTCTTTTGCTTTCAGTTTCTCCCACGTTGGAGCTGTCAGGGCTGCTCGTGCCTGCGCGCTCTTCCTGGGGTCGCATTCGGCGCTGCGCAGGCCGGGCCCAGCCACGCCACTCAGCTCCCTGCGCGCCGCCTCCTCTGCTCTCAGCTGTGCTGCCACTGCCTGGGGCCACGCCCACGTCTCAGCCAGGCTCCAGAGCGACGACACTGCTGCGCCCTGCTCCAGCACGCCTTTCGGCTAGGCGCAGCTCCGCTCCACCGCCAGCCACCACCCGCGCGCCGCCCCTCTCGGTCGGGTGTTCACGGGGCTCGCTCCACCATGCGCTGCGTGGGGCCGGGCGGGCACTGCTGGGTCCTGCCGCTCCCGCCATGCCTCCCTCTGCTGCCGACACTGCAGCTCGCTTTGCTCCGCCCGTGCGCGGGAACTGCAGCTCGCAGAGTGCTCGGTACATGTGGCCTGGGTCACACGGACTCTGAGGCACGCTTTCCTTCATCGAGACACAGCTGACATTGATTGACAGTCTCAGTAATTAAACAATGTTCACGAAAATATTCTTCCATCGGCATATATTTTGACTCAGAAATTAACTGTGTCCAAACGGTCTTCCAAAAGTTTTTGGTAAGAATTAAATCCCAAGAAATGTAGAAAAAGTTCTTAAACAACCATGCCAGGAAGTGTTTCAGTTCCTTTTGAGCTTGAATTAAGCTAAAATTTACAAATCATTGTTCAAGAATCTTTTCAAGTTTAAGATAAATGTCCATATGCGGCTCTGACAGCCAAGAGTCTTTCCACGGTTCCTCCATAATTTAGAGATGGAACAGCAAAACAAAAACAAGAAGAGAAATCCAGAGTTAACTCACGAATCTGTCGCTGTCCTTAGGGATCGGGGATCGTTCTGCTCGCATTAACCACCATTTGTTACAGTGGGGAAACTGCAACACGTGTATCAAACAACGAGGCCCATGGAAAAAAAAATATATCGACCGATTCTTGATAGATGTTTCAGAGAGATGTTTATTTCTCCAGCTGCATGGCCGGAGCTCTGCTGAGGAACTGAGGCAATCACGGGACCTGAGGGTCCTTGCCCACGCAGGGGAACACAAAGCAACCAGTGGGGAACGAGGCTGACCAGGCGCTAGGGAAACCCCGTGTCTCCCCCCCACGGCCCCTCCCCAAGGACCACATGGCAGGGGGAGGGCCCCAACACAGGAATATTTTGATGGTTCATGGCATGGCTTAATATTGCCTGTTCAAAAACTTGGGGGAGCTTTGGTGAGTCGGCTGATAAAACTATGTCTGCTGGCATAGCCAGAGCATCAGCTCTACAATTACTCTCTGCAATAAATCCTGGCAGGTTTGTATGTATATTGGTTATTGGGAGCACATACCAGCACATCATCCATGTAATGAAGGATGATGGCTTTCTCTGCCTTGGCACAGATGGGAGATAGAATTTTAGCAATATACTCTTGGCAGAGAGTTGGGGAATTTTTCATACCTTGGGGAAGCACAAGACATTGGTAACATTTCATGGGGGCCTCATGATTAATAGAGGGCACAGAAAATGCAAATAGAGGGTCATCTGCAGGGTGCAGTGGAATATGAAAGAAGCAATCTTTAATATCAAGGACAGCCAAATGCCAATGTCGTGGGAGCATTGAAGGTGATGGCATACGTGGTTGAAGGGGTCCCATGTCTTCAATAACTTCATTGATTTCCCTAAGATCTTGGAGAAGCCGCCACCTGTTCTTTCCCGGTTATTGTATTACAAACACGGGCGTGTTCCAGGGGCTATTAGTTGGTACAATGTTCCCTTTAGCCAATATTTAATCTACTAATGTTTTGAGTGCCTCTAAGTTTTCTTCCTTTAGCGACCACTGGTTAACCCACACTGATTCATCTGTTTTTCAAGTTAGCTTTCATGGCTGGCACTCAGCTCCAGTGGCCGCAAGGGAAAATTTTGATGTTTAGGGGTAATATCCATTTTTGTTCCCCACTGAGACATGGCATCCCTTCCCCACAGGGTGAATTTGGTGTCCAGGACATACGGACGAAGTGTCGCTATATGTCCTTCAGGACCTTCAATTTGAATGATGTTTTTGGATTGCTTTACAATTTGGGTACCGCCAATCCCTTGTATGATACCCTGAGATTGCAATTCCCATTGCACAGGCCACTTATCAAATGGAATGACAGATACATCAGCACCTGTGTCTATCATTCCCATGATATTGATTTTATGTGATCTGTGATGGAGCTTACATTCCACTACAGGTTTATCGTTTCCCAGAACTTCAGTCCAACAGATATCTGGGATATGACCATCTGTGGGCAGGTATTTGGGCAGTGGAATGGCCTGTGCAATGACTTGACCTTCTGGCATAAAGTACGGTGGATATATACATTGTACAATTAGGTTAGAACCCCCATTCTGATCCACTTTCATGAGTGTGAGTGTAGCCTCTATCCCAGCAGGTATTTCCCAAGGGTCCCCAATAACAAAAAGGTATGTAAAGTGTGGCATGTGGTCCACATTCTGGAATGAGATGGGTATCGTAGTCTGTTTGTTGTTGTTGAAATGGTGTGTTTCATCACAGGTTACCTTAAACCTAAGAAGTCCATGTTGCTTTGTCTTCAGCTCTATTTTTGTCTGAACGCGGAACTGTTAGGATGCTTTGGGCCATTAGTTTCCTTGCTGTTGACCTGGGGAAACAGTCTTTGGAGAGTTTTTATCAGCAGTTATAATTGCTCTGCAATTCCGAGCCACATGTCCCTTTTTCTGACAGCGATAGCATATAAAGTTACCTCGAGATTGAGTTTCCCCTGTACCCATCGCGTTCTCCACAACCTCCCCCACCATCCCCACTTGTTTCAAAAAAGGAACAGCTGTGTTCAGCTGCACCTTCTTTGTACAAACTTCGAGGATGGTTTCAACAGTTGGGGGTGGACGCAAGGGAAGACAGGATCACTTGTTTGCAAGCATCATTTGTATTTGCCTGGAGCAGTTCGAGTAGGAACGCTTGTTGGAGGTCAGGATTAGGGACCTAGGAAAAGATAGCTTCATGCAAACAGTTATAAAACTGAATAATATTTTCATTGGGGAATTGTTTGATGCTGGTATAATGAGATTCAGGAGTCTGAGATGGTGGTAATGTTAAGGCCTTTTCAGCAGCACGCGTTATTTCAATAAGAAGTGGACGAGGAATAAGCAATGCTTGTTTTTGAGGATTTGCCATATTATTGTCACCAGATAAAAGGTCTAATGTGATATAATTGTTTTCAAAATCCAGATAATTATCTGGAGTTAGTCATAGAATTTGCAGTAAATCAGATAAAATTAATTTCCATTATTGTTTCCACAGCACAAATTCACCAGGTGTAAGGATAGTTTGCATTATTGTAATCAAATCATGAGGTACGAGCAAATGTGTTGAAAAAGTAGCACTTAAAAGGCTCTTACAATAGTTACTATGCATCCCAAACTCCTTAATTGCCTCACACAAATCTTTGATATTAGAATATGGGAAAGGAGTTCAGCTAGGGTTCGCTCCTGTGTTGTTACGGGGAATAGTAACAAGTGGAGGCACTTCCTGGTAGCCATGGGTTCCCAGATGTAAAGGGATAGTCACATGACTGTGGGAACCTGGGGTGGGACAATGGGAAGAAGGGGCGGGGAGTGGAGTGGCAGGGGTGGAGATTGGAGTGGCAGGGGCAGGGAATGGAGGGGCCGAGGCAGCAGGAGGAGGGGAGGGGTTGGGGGCGGGGTTTTGGAAGGCAGGGGCGGTACTTGAGTTATGGGCGGGCACAGAGGGAGGGGTGAAACACGACGCTGTGGGGCGCGGGGTTGAGGGCGGGTGTAGGTTCCGACGCAGGAGTGGGAGGGGATGGGGACAAGAAGGGATTTGTGGGATGGGGGAGAAAGGGATTGTGGGATGTGTAGTTCGGAGGTGAGGACATGTGATGTCCACCATTATTGGAGACAAACAAACTCGGAGAAAAGGGGTTGGGGGAGGGGGTTTTTCCTGGGCTGCGAGCACATGGCTATTGCTGTCCCTGGGAACAATGAGATCAAGGGAGAAGGGGTTTTTTCGCACGCTTAAAACATGTGGACTCGAAACTGGGGGCAAAGGAGTAGAGAAAAGGGGCTGGAAAGGTCCTGGGACGGGCTCCGAATTCCCATCCAAGGCAGGGTGCTGAGGAGACACGGCTGAGCCAGGAGGTCGATAGCTCTCCTGTGCTAAAAAGCAGGTTGCTCTAGCCGTGTTTTCCAGCGTAGGGGAAGAGGGGTCAGGGACACAGGGGTTTGAAGAGGGTATAAGGGAATTAACAGGGGTTTTTGCAGAGGCTTTTCATGTACTGCGTTTTTCTCCGGCAAAGTGTAACTTAGTACCAGGAGAGGAAAAAATTTTGAAACTGTTTCATCTCCTGATCGTCTGAGCGAGGAGAGTTTCCTCCCCACACTATCCCAAAATTCAGAAGATCTCATGTCCTCGGAGGTTAGATTAGGAAAGTACTGAAAAAGCCAGTGAATAAAAGATTGAAGTAGATTTTTAGGGTATTTATGCCCAGTACAAGAAAGGTAGCTTTGAACTTGATAGTATATTTCTCTGTGGTGTGCAGAAACTTCAGATCCCATTATGAAAGCAACACCACAAACCTCAGCCCCAAATTGTGAAAAAAGAGGAAAAAAAGAGAAAATTTGCACTGAAACCAGCTTAAGACACGAGCCCCCAAACCAGCGGGGAAATACTCACCAGAATTCTGGATTCACCACAGGAAAGCAGGTCCAGAGAAAAAAATAAGTGACGTGGGTCTCCTGCTTTCTCAACCGTTCCCTTGCCACATGGTGTGGGGGAAGGGTAGGCTGAAGCTTTGAGCTCGCTGTTACACAGAAAGTAACAGCTGGGCTATAAAAGCACTGGCACAGCATGCACAGGGATAACTCCGGCAGACACGTGGTTTGCCGGGACACCCTAAAAGTCTCTCAAGAACTGAGGTTCAGAGATAGCATGTTGGGTACCAAATGTGGAAATACTCACAGCACACTTAGCCGGCTAGGCTCTCAGTTCAATGCCTTAGAAAGCCCCAAGCTGCCTAGAGAGACT
Organism: Coloeus monedula; assembly: GCF_965178545.1. NCBI lineage: Eukaryota > Metazoa > Chordata > Aves > Passeriformes > Corvidae > Coloeus > Coloeus monedula. The sequence continues at coordinate 2,395,989 of NC_138821.1, read as the reverse complement.
GCACGGGCGATCTAGTACTTCAGTAGCTCCAAAAGCGGAAAGGGGTAGCTGCAAAGCTAATACCTAGAGCCCTGGCTCTATGCTTTAATCCTGCTAGTAGATCGCGCTCAGTCCGAGAGAGGCACACACAAGCTGTTAGCAGAAGGGTAGCCAGAGCAAAAGAGGGCGGAGCCTGCCGTCTTTTATTCGGGGGAAGGGAAAGGGGAGAACTAGGGGTGGACCCAGGGTAACCAGCCAATCGGACTCTGCTTCGGTGGAATCCGAGTTACTTTCAGTTTTACCTGCGTTTAGAACAAAGGGGATTCAGAGCACATGGCAGGGACATGTCCTGGCTTGTCTGACCAGTCTTGGGCCTGGCTGCACCTCAGGGGCAGGCAGCAACAGCATACAACTTGGCGAAAGCCAATGCCCCCTCCTTTTTGGCCTAATACAGTGTATACAGCGTGTGGAGTGTACACTACTATCTTTTGTTCCAAAGTCAATTTCCTGGCCTCTTGGATGAGAAGAACAGTTGCTGCTACAGCTCGCAGGCATCCAGGCCATCCCTGGCTGACATTGTCAAGTTGTTTTGAAAAGTGCCCCACAGGACTCTCAAAGTCTCCTACCTTCTGAGCCAGAACTCCAAGGGCAAGGTGCTGTCATTTGTGCACAAAAAGCTCAAAGGGCTTTGTTAAATCTGGAAGTCCTAAGGCAGGGGCAGACATCAGGGCTATTTTTAAGTTACAGAACACATGTTCACTCTCAGGAGTCCAAATCAAAGGTCCTTCCTTTAAAGGCTCATATAATGGTTTAACTAAAAGTCCAAAATTCAAGACCCACAATCTACACCATCCCTCACAAGAATGCTCTTAAATATCGGGCAGTTGCAGCTTGGGGAACCTGGCAGATGGCCTCTTTTCTGTCTGTTCCAAATTTCCGCTGTCCTGGAATTATTTCAGACCCTAGGTAGGTAACCTGCTGCTTCATGATTTGAGCTTTTTCCCAAGATACTTTGTAGCCTCCTTGGCCTAGGAAATTTAGAAGGCTGAGAGTCAATTCCATGCACTTTTCATTGGTTTCGGTTGCTAGTAAGATGTCATCAACATACTGCAGGACCAACCCTTCAGGATTCTCCCTTTTCCAATTATTTGATTCTTTTGCCAATTGATTCCCAAAAACCATTGGACTTTTTAAAAATCCTTGTGGTAATACAGTACAGGTAAGCTGAGTCTTCCAGCCAGTTTGGGGATTTTCCCATTCAAAGGCAAAAATGCTCTGACTCTGCTCATCCAGACGTATATGTTGGAGACTGAAATGTTATAGTTTATGGCTTAAACATCTTCATGAAGGACTTTTGTCTATTATAGCAAAACTGTATAATAAAAGCTGCATGGAAGACCACCACACCCTGGATGGGCCTCCTGACTGAGGCCCTGGACTGCAAGTTGATAGAGATAAGATAAAGTGACTCAGGTCTGGGCTGGGGGAAGAAGAATACATTCACAGAGGGATCAAGCCTAGTACCTTCAGGGTGGAAACCACAGCCCCTGGCTTATCTTCTGTCAGGCTCGAACAGACCCCTACACCAAAGGGGGGAGGAGGAGAGGTTTTGGGTGTGTGGTAAAAAAAGCCTCTGGTCCGAGGCAACTAATGCCCATCCTTCCCTGTGCAGACCACCTCAGCTGCTGGGTCCCCACCCTTGGAAAGACACATCTACAGGACATCCACATGAAGGACAGCAGAAGGGGTGTCATGGCCCATCAAAGGCCCCCCCCAAAGGGGTCCCCAGACCCTGCACCAGAGCACTGCATGTGATGAGAAATGATGCAACAGATCCAGTGTTGCAAGGGACAGTGTCAAACTTGCCCTCCCCAGGGGAGGCACCTGGGCGTTCCCACCTGGCCCAAATGTATATTAATCCGCTGGATTCTATACTTTTCAGCGTAGGGGACCATCACCACCAAGAAGACCAGATGAAGGGAAACAATGAGATGTTGCGATCCATGGAAGGGTGATATGTTTCTACCTAATCCCTGTCACTCTCCCTGTCCCCCCCCCACACCCTTCTTTTTAAAATTTTCTTTCTCTCTTTCTTTTCTCTTTCTTTCTCTTTGCCTCTTTTACTATTAAATAAAATATATCAATATTCTTTTGTATCATCATCTAACCTTGTTTGGTTTTAATCAAGTTCTGGGGTATATTTCGAACATTTCTGGGTTCAATCCATTTTATTCACAGAGACAGTTTTCTTCACTCTTCTGTGTTTAAAACAGTTCATAACAGTATGCAAAAGAAGGCATCCTTCAAATCTATCACTGTAAACCATTGGTGATATTCCATAAGGGCTGTTAACAGGGTATAAGAATTTGCTACAACAGGGTGGATTATTTGAACTCTTTGATCGATTGCTTGTAGGCCATGTACTAACCTGTACTTGTTCATCCCAGGCTTTTTAACTGGCAAAAGGGTACTGTTATATTCTGATTCACATTATATCAACAATCCAAATTCCCTGAAATTCTCAATTAGACTCTTGATTCCCCTTCTAGCTTCTAGTTTTTAAGGATATTGTTTCTGCCTTACCAGTTTTGATCCAGGTTTTAGGGTAATGCTTACAGGCTGAGCTCGTCAGGAACATCCTGGAGTTCCGCTGGCCCAAACCAAGGGCGTTACTGCATTTTCTATGGCTTCTGGTATGGGAGACAGAGGAGTAGAAACTCCTGCAATTAAAGGAGGCTTTGATTTACAACCCTGGAAGAGACTAGGTCTGGCTTAATTGACAGAGATTTGTGGACTTTAAGCAAAAGGATTGCAAACTTGTGTTCCTATCATTATAAGTAAAATTGTACACTGGTTGTTTTGGTGAAGGGTTTTAAAATATAATAGTGTGATTTTATATAGTTTAAGTTAAGAATGTAGATGGTATAAGAGAGACAACTGTGTGTACGTGACATGAGAAGTTATTGGTCAAGACATAGCTGCATTGCAGTGAGAAGTGCCACAGGTGATAGGTCATTAATCTAAAACAAAGTGTCGTTTTAAGTATCTATTGGATTAGAAAGTTATAAATTACAATGTAACCCTGTAGCGGGTTGAGTTCGAAACCGGGCAGAAACACCAATTAAATGTAGTGGTTTTGGTTCAAAATATTCATTACTTACTTATTTTCTTTCTGTGAGATAGGAGAAAAAGCAAAGCAGGCACAAACCTTAAACAGTTGCAGTACAATGAAAGAGTTTTATTACTAATAGAATTAAAAGTAAAGAGACAATAACAAAACAAAATTAAAGCAACCCCCCCCCCCCCCCCCCCCCCCAGCACTTCTCTCCTTTTACCTAGCTCACACAAGGGATAACAGAACATGGGATGTTAGTCAGCGTTCCAGTTCTTGAAAAGTCTCTCTCTTATGCTTAAGGGAAAAAAGGGTTTTTCCTTCAGTTGCACGTGGTTCCCAAACTGCCACCAACAGCAGATCCGCCCGGAAACAAACAATCTGCTGTGTGTAGAACATCTCTCCCATGAAAAATCTCACAGTTCCTTCACACTGCAAAACATGGGCCATCACATGGGGTTATTCATCTTTTTAAGGATAAGTTCTTTTGGCCTGCACACAAAGGCTCTTCTTCGCCACAAGTCTCTAGCAGCCTCTTACTACTATATAGCCTGGCATCGGCATTCTTCACAATCTTCACAGGCACACGAAGATACTCCATCCCCCCATGTTCTTCAAAAGGATTAAAGAGACAAACAGTTTGTGGTATTACAGTTTCTTACCACGGCATGCAAGAAGGTTTCTTTTAAGCTGCGCGCCAGAATCGCGGCACCGCCCTCTTTTCTCCTGTCGCCATTTCCAGCTCCGTCCCACAGGACTCACTTCTCTTTCTCTCTGACTCTGAAGCTGTTGCAGAGTGTTCTTGTTCGGACTTTACGGTGGGGAAAGCCTCGCTCCCTTTGTGCTGCTGGCTGCTTGGTGTCTTCTTCAGTTCAGCACGAAGTGTGCTGGCTGCAGACAAGAGGCTCTGCCGGCTCCCGTTGACTCCGCCGGCTCCGCATGGAGAGGAGAGGGACCCGCCGGTCCCCAGAAGCCGCGCTGGATGGGTTTAGCTGTGAGCAGTCCATGGCTGGTTTTAGCTGCCTGTGGCTCTGAGGCAGTCCCCCCCCCAGCCACCCAGGGTCCGTGCCGCAGCGTTGGGAAAGGGGGAAAGGGGCAGTGGCCCCGGCCCGGCCCGGCCCGGCCCGGCGGGGCCGGGAGGCTCGGAGCCCCCCCCCACCTTCCAGCAGGCGAGCTCCGACCAAAAGGGGAAGTCCCGCCTTTCTGTGCGGTTTAAATATGTAAATTGTGAGAAGCGTAATTGGTCTTAAAGACTGTCCATCAACTCAGGGTCAACCCAATACAAACCCTAAATCTTGGGACTAGTTGCCATTACTCGGAGGTGTTGTAAAATCTTACGCCTCGACTGATGCGTTTGTTATTTTAAACAATAAATTCGTGTAGTTGCATAGTCCCATCCCTTAAAGTTATTTTCCTCCGACACGTGAAGCGCGGGAAACGGACAAGTGGTGCCCGGTGTGCGGCGGATTTACAGCGCAGAGGTCGGAGTAGAATGAAGAAGATTCCCCCGGTCGACGTGAGTTAGCCAAACCCTGAAACGAAGGGTGATCCGGCGAGAGCTGAAGCTGAAAAGAAGCTTAAACGGAGGGTCACGGGCCGATTTCTCCAAAGCACGCCAGTAGGAGAACTATCTTCAACGTTGAGTGGAGGCAGGGGCCGGGGAGGTTAAGAGATGGGTGAGAATATTTCAAAAGAACAAAGGGATGTTTATAATAAGTTAGATGCCTTGCTGAAGTTATATTCTGAGCCTCTTCCCAGCAAAGAAGTGAAAGATTTATTGCTTTGGGTTTTCCGTAATTGCCCTGACGTTGATTTTGACCTTCTTCTTACTAAATCAGTTTGGGACGATATTGCAACTAGACTTTACCATCTCGCTTCAAAACACGATAAGGCAGCAGCTATGTTAATCCCTGCTTGCCCGGTGGTGATAGAATTGTTGAACAGCTCAGTGATTAATGGCGGCTCTGAAATTTTAACTGCGCCACGGGCTCCCTCGCAGTCGCCCCCTCCGGCCGCTTGTGATATTGCACCCGAAAGGGGAGGTGGTGAAGAAAAGAGGGGGGAGCCCTCGGAAGTGACGTATGGTGATGTAGGGCGGGAGGCCCCAGAAATTACATCTCAGGAAATTACATCTTCGGAAGTGATGAAAGCAAAGATGGATGCCCCCATGACAGCTCGGAGGGTTGCCGGTAGCACAGCAGATGTGCAAACTCAGGATGAGTGTTTACCATCAGTGGATGAATCTAATTTAAGCCTTCTAGATATGAATAGGCTTTCCTCTGCCAATAAGCAGAGAGAGATAAATCTAAGAGAAAAGCCTGTTTTAACAAATTGGAATGTTATACATCGGGAGGTATCTAAAGAGGATGATCTTGTCCCAGCTCATAAATCGTTGTTAGCATTGCCGGTGAGGTATGGGAGAGGAGGAGCAAACCCGAGATGGGAAGCCCTGGCACATGATGACATTAAGGATTTAAGGAGAGCGATAAAGGAGAGTGGTTTGGGATCTCCCTACTTTAAACAGCTGTTAAAAGCAACTTTAGATCATGTGGACTTAACACCTTTTGACTGTAAAAATATTGCTTCCATGCTTTTAACTGATTCGCAGTATTTACTGTGGGATTTAAAGTGGCGTAGACTTCTTGGAAAACTGATAGAGAATTATGCAGGAGGTCCTAATGCAGCTCTGACACTTGCACAATTGGCAGGAGATCCACCTCATGACAGGCCAGAAGATCAAGCAGATCTGGCAAGGGCGGTCCTTGCTGACCTCAAAGAAGCAACTAAAAGGGCACTTTTGCAAATTGAGCCTGTGGGTTCTCCACAAGGTGCCTATACACAAATCGAGCAGGGTCCTACCGAGACCTTTTCTTCTTTCATTGATCGGCTGACCCAGGCTTTGGAGAGACAATGTATGATGTTGCTCGTCCAATTTTATTACGGAATCTTGCTTATGTTAATGCTAATGAGGAGTGTCAGCGAACTATTAGAGCTTTACCAGGGGTGCAACCAAGTATTTCAGATATGCTTGAAGCATGCAGTAAAGTTGGTAATGCACAGCATACGGCTGTCATCCAAACTGATTCATTAGGAGAAAAACTGGAAAGAGCTATTACCAGCCAAGCTGAGATGATGGACAAAAGGCTTTCTACTCAAGCTGAGATGTTGGATAAAAGACTTGTAACAGCACTTAATGCTCTTGCTATAAGCAATTCTCGAGCAATGCCACGAGCTAATATAGATGAAGGAGTGTGCTTTCGATGTGGCAAGCCTGGACATTTAATGAGAAATTGTCCAGGGCTTGGAGAGATTCCAATGATACCACTTCGTTGTCCGAGATGTAGAAAGGGAAGACACTATGCTAACAGATGTCGCTCTAGATATGATGTAGATGGGAATCTCTTGCCGGGAAACGAATTTCTGAGCGCGATGCCTCTCAAATAGCAGCAGTCCATCACCCAGAGCTCCCATCCTCTGGAGACCAAAGTCACACACAGCAGAATGGTCAAATACCTCCCGAGCGACTCAAACCTCCTGCCCCCTGGAGCATTCTGTACCTTGGCAGCCTGCAAATTGATATGCTTTATGAATAGTTCCCACTACCTGATACCCACAGGGGTTACTGGGACATCTGAAGAAAAGCAGGACTTTTTAATTATGGGAAAAGATGCATGTCGTATCATAGGTCTCGTGGTTTATCCAACAATTGTCTCAGCAAATTATCATGAAGAGCTTACAATTTTGGCTCAAGCATTACAACCTCCTTTAGTTGTTCCTGCAGGAACACAACTAGCCACCGCTGTTGCAGAGCCTACTACAGCTGTACGTAGAGCGATAGAGATGGAAGGGCAGCCACCTATAACAGAAAACTCAAATGTGGGACCAGAGATTTTCTGGACAGAGCATATTGGACGTGACAGGCCATTATTGACTTGCAGTTTAATGCATAACAATAAAACAATCATGGTTCAAGGCCTATTAGACACAGGAGCAGATGTTACTATCATTTCTCACTTGTTTTGGCCAAAAGACTGGAAGCTGGTAACTCCCCTGGATACCCTCACAGGTATAGGGGGCGCCACTTTATGCTTACAAAGTGAATCTGCGATTACAGTCAGAGGACCTGAGGGAAAAACAGCAATTGTTCGTCCTTTTATTGTGAGAAAGCCTATTACAGTCTGGGGAAGAGATTTGTTATCCCAGTGGGGAGTCAAGTTGGAAGTGGATTTTTAGTGGGGGCCATGCAGGCACTCATCACCCCTAAGCTTTCGTGGAAAACCGATGAAGCCATTTGGGTTAATCAATGGCCCCTAGAAGAAGAAAAATTGAGTGCCCTTAAGAAATTAGTCCAGGAACAATTGCAGAAAGGACATATCATAGAAACAACTAGTCCTTGGAATTCACCGGTGTTTGTTATACACAAGAAGACCTCTAATACCTGGAGACTGCTTCAAGACCTTAGAAGAATCAACGAAGTAATAGAAGATATGGGACCCCTCCAACCTGGACTTCCTTCACTCTCTATGATTCCCAGAGATTGGCCTTTAGTTATCATTGATTTAAAGGACTGTTTTTTCAATATTCCACTTCATCCAGAAGATGCTCCACGTTTAGCATTCTCCGTTCCAAGTATTAACTGACAAGAGCCATTGATGAGGTACCATTGGGTTGTGCTTCCTCAAGGAATGAAAAATTCACCTACTATATGTCAATGGTTTGTGGCAAAAGCCTTATCTCCAGCCAGGCGAAAACATCCTAAAGCAAAGATTCTACATTACATGGATGATCTGTTAATTTCAGCACCAACACAGAAGGAGATGGAGGAAGCGCATGATAGTGTTGTAACAGAGATTAAAAGGGCTGGACTTGAGATTTCTACGTCAAAAATACAGGAAACTCCACCGTGGAAATATTTGGGATGGAAAATGACTGAACAGTCAATAAGGCCACAGAAAATACAGCTTCGAATTAAAGTTCATACTTTACAAGATTTGCAGCAGCTTTTGGGAGAGATAAATTGGATTAGAGTTACTTTAGGGATTACTAATGATGAACTTGCTCCAGTTTTTGATTTGTTAAAGGGAGATTGTGACATTACATCCCCAAGAACCCTCACACCTGAAGCTCTAAAGGCACTTGACAGAGTAACAGAGGCTTTTCAGAAAAGACAAGCACATCGTTGTGTAGATTCACAACCATTCTTCCTTGCAGTACTGGGGGAAAAAATGCAATTGTATGGTCTTATATTTCAATGGGATGCTTCTGCCAAGGATCCCTTATTGATAATAGAATGGGTCTTTTTGCCTTACGGATCTCCAAAAACAATCTTCACAACGATGGAAATGTTAGCTCAGATTATAATCAGAGGCAGGTCAAGGTTGTTAACTATGGCAGGCAAAGAGTTTGCAATAATTTATTTGCCTCTGAAGAAGCAATATTTTGATTGGGCATTACTAAACTCAGAAGAACTTCAGATAGCATTATTGAATTATCCAGGCACTTGTTCTATTCATTTCCCTAGTCATAAACTATTTCAGGCAAAATTAAGCTTTAGAGAAAGACCACTGTTGTGAAGTGCCTTTGGATGCTGTGACAATTTTTAGTGATGGATCAGGAAAGAATCATTGCTCGGTGGTAACGTGGCAAGACCCAGAAACTAAAACATGGAAACAGAATATTCAAATAGTAGAGGGTTCAACCCAGGTAGTAGAACTTGCAGTAGTAGTTAGAGCATTTCAGCTTTTCCCGGAGCCTTTTAATTTGATTACAGATTCTGCTTATGTTGCTAATATAGTTAAGAGAATAGAAGGATCAGTTTTGAAGGATGTTAGCAATAATGTTCTGTATCGTCATCTTAAATGTCTTTATACACTCATGCAAGATAGAACTAATCAATATTTTGTCTCCCATATTAGGGCTCATTCTTCACTCCCAGGATTCCTGGCAGAGGGCAACTCCAGGGCTGATAAGTTAACAGTTGCCATAGTGAACACCTTGCCAAATATTTTTGAACAAGCAAAGTTGAGTCATGCCTTTTTTCATCAGAATGCACAAGCTCTTATGAGAATGTTTCGTCTTTCCAGAGATCAGGCTAGAGCAATTGTAAATACCAGCCCAGATTGCCAACTGGTGCAGCCTCCTGTTTCCGTGGGAGCAGTAAACCCTCGAGGGCTACAGAGTTTGCAATTGTGGCAAACGGATATTACTAAGTATCCGTCTTTTGGAAAATATAAAAATATCCATCTGTCAGTGGATACATTTTCCAATGCAGTTTTTGCTTCTGTATACACAGGAGAGACAGCAAATCATGTGTGTCAGCATTTTTTGCAAGCTTTCGCTTCCTTGGGGGTACCTCAAGAAATAAAAACAGATAACGGTCCTGCTTATACAGCCCAGAAGGTAGCCACATTTTTGATGAATTGGGGTGTTCGCCATACTTTTGGCATTCCTTATTCGCCCAAGAGTCGGGCAATTGTAGAAAGGACACATCATTCCTTGAAGTGTATTTTAGATCAGCAAAAGGGAGATCTAGCACAAGCAACACCTCAGATGCGATTAAGTAAAGCTTTGTATGTTTATAACTTTTTGAATAGTTCTTCTGCAGAGCCCGATCCTCCAATATTTAGGCATTTCTCCAATAGCACACATGCAAAATTGAGAGAAAATCCTTTGGTTCTGATTAGAAATCCAGAAACAGGACAAATAGAAGGTCCATTGCCATTAATAACCTGGGGGAAAGGATTTGCTTGTGTTTCTACAGGTACGGGACCTAGGTGGCTTCCTGCGAAGAATGTGAAACCATATCACGCGCAGAAAGAAGCTGACAACTCTATGAGTAGAGAAGAGAGTACACAGACGTGAACTTCGCAGAGACTACAGCCCAAACCTGCAATCTTTTGTTTTATTGTTAAAGCTGTAAATTTTAGGGTTTATATTGATGTAAGAGTGCATAAACAAATGTGTTGTAAAGATCTTTTGGCAAATAATCCTCATTTTTTATTTAAAGAAGTTATAAAATATTTTTGTGCCTCATCATTAGATGAAGTGAAAGTGAAATTGGGAAATACAAAAAAAATATTCTTACAGATTAGTTTAGAGATTGAAATTTGAGAAGGAGTCTTTTGCCAAGAGAACTTTCAAGAAACATGAAATTTAATCAAATGTTAAGTTTGTTTTTTGCTTTGTTTGTCTTGTTTGTTTTCGGTGGGACAGCTTTGCCGGTTGATCAACCTAAGACCAATGTTTGGGTGACTTTAGCTAATGCTTCAGGGTTGGATACTCTATGTCTGTCTACCACAACTCCAGAAAATCCATTTTCAACTTGTCTAGTCAATGTTCCAATAGAGAATTGGCCAATCCCAGAGAAAATTGACAGGGCCTTACGAGGTACCTTTGCAGGATCAAAAGTTTGGGAACACTATACTCCAGTAAATACATGGGAATGGTGGACTCCCTATCTTCCTAAAACTTCTGATGAACCTGAAGAATTGGAAATCCTTGGTTCTGTAAAAGTGAAATTCTGTGTTGAGTTCCATTCTATAAACATTAATCAATCACTGATGAGAGATGTTTCTCCATATCACCCTGTGTATAAGAACCACTCCTTTTGGTGTAATAGTACTTTTGTAGTTTCATCTGCACCTAGCTCTATTCCTCTGCAATTACCAAGAGGAATGTTTTTTGTATGTGGAGACAGAGCATGGCCAGCTATCCCTTCAAACATTAAGGGTGGTCCGTGTACTTTGGGAGAGCTTACATTATTTACTCCTAATATGAAGACAATTGCCAACATGAGACACAGACAAAAAAGATCTGCTCCACATCAATATGGACCAGATTGCAAAGATGATTTTACCCCATGGGGCTATGGAAAAAGGCTTGTAACATCTCTTCTTATGCCACCAGTTGCCTCAGTAGTTGCGTTAAAGCAGTTGGATCGGTTGGGATGTTGGCTGAGTAAACAATCTAATGCCACATCCCTTGCACTAAGTGGCCTTTTAGCAGATGTCAAAAATGTGAGGCATGCAACTTTGCAAAATAGAGCAGCCATTGATTTTCTTTTACTAGCCCATGGACAAGGATGCAAAGACTTTGAGGGGATGTGCTGTATGAATCTGTCTGACCACTCAGAGTCTATTCATAAGAGCATACAACAACTTAAAGAGGGTGTGTCGAAAATAAGAATTGATGATGGAACTTGGCTGGATAATTTATTTAGTGGATGGGGTTTAGCATCATGGGTAAAGAAATGTCTTACAACAGGCCTATACATTTTGGCAGTTATAGTAATAGTTCTCATAATGGTGCCATGTCTGTTTCAATGTGTACAGCGAATGATTGATAAATCCATCAAAGGAGGTTTTTTGGTGCAGAAAGGAGGGGGAGATGTGGGAGACAGAGGAGTAGAAACTCCTGCAATTAAAGGAGGCTTTGATTTACAACCCTGGAAGAGACTAGGTCTGGCTTAATTGACAGAGATTTGTGGACTTTAAGCAAAAGGATTGCAAACTTGTGTTCCTATCATTATAAGTAAAATTGTACACTGGTTGTTTTGGTGAAGGGTTTTAAAATATAATAGTGTGATTTTATATAGTTTAAGTTAAGAATGTAGATGGTATAAGAGAGACAACTGTGTGTACGTGACATGAGAAGTTATTGGTCAAGACATAGCTGCATTGCAGTGAGAAGTGCCACAGGTGATAGGTCATTAATCTAAAACAAAGTGTCGTTTTAAGTATCTATTGGATTAGAAAGTTATAAATTACGATGTAACCCTAAATCTTGGGACTAGTCGCCATTACTCGGAGGTGTTGTAAAATCTTACGCCTCGACTGATGCGTTTGTTATTTTAAACAATAAATTCGTGTAATTGCATAGTCCCATCCCTTAAAGTTATTTTCCTCCGACACGTGAAGCGCGGGAAACAGACATTCTGGTATTCCTCCAGAATCGTCTGGTTCTGGTATTCCCTACAACATAAAAGTTCTTGCTTCAATGGCTTTAGTCTCAGGTACCAATAATTGTATTTCTCCATCTTTAAATATAATCTGAGCCTCCAATTTACTTAGCAGGTCTCTTCCCAAAAGAGGAATCAGACACTCTGGCATGTACAAAAATTGGTGTGTTATCCATCGTTTGCCAAATTTAAAATTAATGGGATTAAAGAATGTTCGTTTTTCTGCTTTCCCTGTTGCACCAACAACATTTACAGTTTCCTGGCTTAATTTTCCTTGTTTTTTATTTAATACCAAATAAGTACCTCCAGTATCTATTAAAAGGTCAATTTTCTTTTTGCCCACTGTTTTATGATCAAATTGCACCCCCTTCTGGGCTGTTATTAGCATTGCCTCCCTAACAGACATATACTGTCCACACAAACAATAATAGACACATGTACACAGAGACACACACAGCACAGACACGATGCACCCAGAGCACACACACTGGACCACTCTGGACCCAAGTCTCCTCCCATCCTTTTTCCAGTGGTTCAATGTGGGGTATGCCCAGCCCCTGCCCTGGAGGGATCTCTGCTGAGATAAGAGATTTCGCAATCGCCCAGCAGGACTCACTGGAAAGGCAACCACTTTGGTCACGGCGAGAAAAGACAGACCCACAATCCTTTGGGAGACACTATGCAGATCCTTCGTAACCCATTGGCCTGTAACCATCCCAGATCCTCTGTAATCCATTGGTCCTTTACTGATCCCCTGTATCCCTATAAAAGCAAGCCCTATGGGCCCCTGTGGCTCAGAGAGGGTCCATGTCCCTGGCTCTCCCCTTCGCCGGAGGGGACCAACAATAAAGCTACCTATGTGCGGAACCAGCCACACGAGCCTTCTCATCTCTCTCGCTGGTCTGGCTTGGCCTGGAGGCTGCCCTGCAGAGCTGAGCTGGAATCACGAGCTGATAATCACTAAAGAGCTGACAGTCTCTGCAAGGGCCCTCCTGCCAGCAGCTGAGGGAAGGCGATTCCTTTCGGGACCATCTCCCCAGACCAGTCACCTCTTCCTGGGTCAGAGCCGCTGACCCCTCAATCACCAGCTGTAATAGTTCAATATACATTTCAACGGAGAATTTGGAATATCATCTCCCACTTTAGTTTTAGAATAAACTACCCCCATATTCTGTATTATAAATATACAAGTGAATACTATTACCTCAGAGATGTGTAATGGTTTCCAGGTTGTAACCTGGGGGAGGGGGGTGGGGGAGGAGAGAGAAGGGGGACTGCCAAGCCTGCAATCACTAAAACCGACACAAGAGGGCATTTCAAGTCCACAAACATGACTTCAAACACGCATGCAAAAATAAGGCAACATTCAATAACACTCCAAAACCCCAGCAAACACTCAATCACGCTTCAACACTCTCTCAGCAAATGAATTTTATACCACGGGTGTCCCCGTGTTAATATGCCAGAAAACTGAAATCAATACACACCACTCATACACAAACATCCCCTATCAGAGTTCAAGAATGCAAAGAATGAAAAACAGTTGAAAAACCACCATAAAAGCAGCTCCAGACGAGGCCAGGGCCAGGCTCCGGTACTTTAAACTAAGCCTGGTTTTTTTCTTTCTTCCTTCTTCCGCCCAAGCCAAGATGGTGGCAGCCATGCACTGCTGGACTGCACAACTGGGGGAGGGGCATATAGCATTCATGGTGGCACAAAATGACGAATGTTTTCTCTCTTTTTCTCTCTTTCCCGAAACTACAAGTTCGGACAGATATAACACTACTTTAAGTTTCCTGATCCAGAGAGGACTTGAACCCCCTAATGCTTCCCTTCCTGGGGACTTTAATCCCCAATACTTCTCAAGGACTCAAACCCCAGACGGGGAAACTCTAACTCCCTTATTCTACAAGATTTAAGTAATTTAAATGATATCTTTACTTACTCCAGGGATCTTGCCTTGAGCCTCTTGATGGTCCATAATGGAAGGTCTCTCCTGAGAATTCCTTGGTGCTAGCTGGAGGCCTGTCAACCACAGATCTGCTAAGGCTCAAAGGTCAGTCTCCTAGCTGGCTCTGCAATAACTGTCACTAAATCTCAAAAAAACCCGAATAAGAGTCCTTAACACAAATTTAGAGTGAAGAAGAGCATCATTTATTACAGGCCTGAGGTGGCATGGGGGATAACTCCTAACCTTGTGTGCACACATGATTTTACAAGTGTGTTGCTTATATACAGTAACTACTGCATATTACAATTTATCCATTACCATAAAACCCTCCCAAGTTCCCAGATTCAGTCCTTTTTTTGGCTGTGCCTGCATTCCTGAGCCAGATGTCTCCCCCTTATCTTCCCACCATCCTTGGTAGGAAAGCAGATTTTGCATGCTTTGTTTCTCTGCTAAAAGTTCACAGGCACAGTAGAAATTGAATTAACCCTTTTGGTATCACACCTAGTCCCAAATTAGCTTGACACCTGTCAGAGATTGAAATGTTATAATTTATGGCTTAAACAGCTTCATGAAGGACTTTTGTCTATTATAGCAAAACTGTATATAAACAGAAGCTGAAGACCACCACATCCTGAATGGGGCCCTGCACTGCTCCTTGATGGAGATAAGATAAAGTGACTCAGGTCTGGGCTGGGGGAAGAAGAATGCATTCACAGAGGGATCAAGCCTAGTACCTTCAGGGTGGAAACCAATGCCCCAGGCTTATCTTCTGTCAGGCTCGAACAGACCCTCACACCCAAGGGTGGAGGGAGGAGAGGTTTTGGGTGTGTAATGAAAAAGCCTCTGGTCCAAGGCAGTTAACACCCATCCTTCCCTGTGCAGACCGGCCCAGCTGCAGGGGCCCCTTCACCCAGGAAAAAGCTGCATCCACATGAAGGACAACAGAAGGGGTGTCATGGCCCATCAAAGGCCCCCCCCAAAGGGGTCCCCAGACCCTGCACCAGAGCATTGCATGTGATGCAACAAATCCACAGTGTTGCAAAGGACAGTATCAAACTTGCCCTCCCCAGGGGAGGCATGTGGGCCTTCCCACCTGGCCCAAACATATATTAATCAGTGGGATTCTATACTTTTCGGCAGCGGCGGACCCTCATCACCAAGAAGACCAGATGGACGTGAACAACAAGACGTCATTGGGACCCTCGGAAGGGTGATAGGTTTCTACCTAACTCCTGTCACTCTCTCCCTGTTTGCCCACGCACGCACACCTCTTTTTCTATTTTCTTTCTTTTTCTTTCTCTTTGTGTCCATTACTATTAAATAAAATACATCAATTTTTTGGCACCAACATCTAACCTCGTTTGGTTTTAATCAAGTTTTGGGGTATATTTCAAACCTTTCTGGGTTCTGATGCCTTTTCCTGGTCTTAAAATCAAGAGTCATACACAGTTAGAAAGGGAAAAGGGATTTTACCTTGGTATTTATTTTAAGGATCCTTAGGTGCACACGTCCAGGTCCTATGCATCGAAATGCACCCCGCCGAAATATGCCCCCCACAAAAGATCAGGTAAAACATTATAAGTTTTTACTAATTAGCATATCTATCAAAGATTCTCCAATGAGAGGCTCAAGTGAGCCCCCCTCCCCAAGGAGCCTTCCACTGGATGGTTCTATCTTAGTTTACAGAATGTGTTCTGGAGAGGACCTTGGGGTCTAGGGTACACTGATCCCTAGCTACGAAGCTATTACCGCAGGCCTGGTTCCTACGGTATATCACCGTGTCCAGCAGCCGTAGGGAGGAGGAGGAGGAGAAGATCCAGCAGGCAGGAATTGTGCAGCAAGATTGATTTATTTAATTATTTTACAAACTCTTTTATAGACTTTATTCTTCATTGTCTAATTGGACAAAGGACCAGCCACCCCTTGGGGGTGATTGGCCAAAATCCTAAAACATCCATTGTCAAAATATTCTCCACTATACCATAAACAAGACTTTCCAAGGTTGCAGGTGGTTTGGTTGTTTACATTCCCTGCTACCTCTTCTGTGAGAGAGAAAAGTCTCTCACGGACTTTGAAAAATAACAAGAAGATCCTCACTAACAGCATTTTTGTACCTACAATTCCCCCTTTTTGTTTGATAAGATAACAACCCTACTATTAATCCTAAATAGAAATCTACATCAGTTATTAATTCTAAATATGTCCTTAAGGCTTTAATTATCTGACTCCATAACAAGAAATTTAAAGTTCAGTCTCTGCCTGTGGAAGGACCATCCCAGTCTCTGCTTGTAGAAGGACCATCCTCCTGATGGTCGACATTTTGGTCATCATCAAAAGAGTCATTAGGCTGATGATCTACATTCTGGTCGCCATTTGGATGTTTGGCGTTCTGGTCATCATTTGGAGGTTGCCTGTTCTGCCTCTGGTGCCGTAGGTCAGGGCGAATGCATTTTGAAGGTAGCCACCATATCCCAGTATCTGTGGAAACGCAAGCATACCCACTACCCCAAACAATAAGCTCATGAGGGCCTTCCCACTGGTTAGTGAGTAAATTCTGTACCCAGACTTTTGCCCGGGGCAGTTGTGTCTCGCCTGCAGACTGCAATGAGAGAAAATGATTCAGAATAACAGGATTATTTGAATTTTGTGGTACTGTAAGGTGATTAATTGTATACAAAGCTTTTGCTAGTCGGCTCTGTGGGGTTTCTCCATGTATTCCCCTTTTCTGTTTGTCCAAAACACGCTTCAAGGTACCATGAGCGCGTTCGACAATGGCTTGGCCAGTAGGAGAATGTGGGATACCAAAGGTATGGTCTACACCCCATAGGTGTAAAAACTGCCGCATCTTCTTCGAGGCGTAGGCAGGACCATTATCGGTTTTCACAGAAGCTGGCACGCCCAGGACTGAGAAAGCCAATTTCCAATGGGCAATGACATCACAGCCCTTCTCTCCAGTGTGAGCAGTAGCCCACATAGCCGACGAGAAAGTGTCAATAGACACGTGCACATATTTCAGCAGACCAAATTCTGGGACGTGAGTTACATCCGTCTGCCAAATCTGCAAGGCTTTTAGCCCTCTGGGATTTACCCCCCCTGGCAAAGGCGCAGCGAGTCTGTGACAGTCAGCACAAGCACTGACAATGTCGCGCGCCTCGGTCGGCGTTAAATGAAACTGCTTCTGCAGGGTATGTGCACTTTGATGGAAGAAACTGTGCGATGCCTTGGCTTGTGCAATTTTGTCAGGCTGAGGCCCTACCCACGCAGGGTTGGCCAGCATGTCAGCCCTGGCATTGCCTGGTAAATTGGTGTGGCTTCGAATGTGCAGAATGTAATACGGATGCACTCGAGCCTGAATTGCAGACCACAAGGTTTGCAACAGCGAAAACAGAGCCGCATTGTTCACCTCCTTCAGAAGTAAACAATCTAAGTGTTGGGTGATATCTGCTACATAAGGAGAGTCAGTAACCAAATTCAAAGGTTCCTGTGAGAATCGCTGAAAAGCCATGGTAACAGCCCTTAATTCAACTAACTGAGCAGAGCCTGACTCGCGTTCCTTCAGCACCTGCCATTCCGATCCCTCCTTCCAGGTAACAATGGCTTTCCCAGTTTTCCCTGAACCATCCGTAAAGGCGGTGGGTCCTTGCACCGGCACTCGGCTATTTCTCGGCCGCAAGGAAAGTACGGTCAATTTTGCCAGCTGCAGTAATTTATGGCTGGGCAGATGGTAAGTGATCTGCCCTGAAAAGTTTTGCAGCGCGCTTTGCAAAGGAGCACTATGGATGAGGCTCCACTCAAAGTATTACTTTGAGATCGGAATGACAATTACTGCAGGATCCGCAGCCATCAGTTGCAAACACCATTGACGGCATTTGATTATCAGAGAAGCGACCAATTCAAACACTGTGGTCACCGTCCTTTTTGGCTGGTGAGGCAAAAAGACCCATTCTAGGATATGCAAAGGATCAGGCCATTGTGTATTCCACTGGCCAATGATACCTCTAGGATGGAGGTCTGGAATAGTAATGAAAACAGTGATAGCAATGGAGGGATCCACTCGATAAACCTGACGAGTGGAAACAGCCCGTTGGACCTCCTGCAGCGCTTGCCGTGCTTCCGGAGTCAACTCCTGAGGTGAATTCAGATCAGGATCCCCTTTTAATATATTAAAAAGAGGGGAAAGCTGCTTTGCAGTTAGACCTAAATAAGGTCGTAACCAATTGATGACACCCAACAGCTTCTGAGCATCATTCAAGGTTTTAATCGAATCCGGGAATTGCACCTCTTGGCGTTGCATAGTTTGGTCCAAAATTTTCACTCCTAAATATTTCCAAGGAGGATGCTGTTGAACTTTCTCTGGAGCTACCTCTAATCCATAGGCATGCAGAGCAGCGAGCAGCTGAGGCTGTATTCTCAGCAGCTCGTCCCGAGTGGACGCTGCCACCAGGATATCATCCATGTAGTGGTAGCAGCGTGCATCAGGAAACTGCTTGCGAACTCCGGCTAAAGCTTGGGTGACATACCGCTGACAGATAATTGGGCTGTTCCTCATCCCTTGAGGGAGGACCTTCCATTGGTATCTCTTAGCAGGTTCAGCATTGTTAATGGCAGGCACAGTAAAGGCAAATTTTGGTTTGTCATCAGGATGCAAAGGAATTGTGAAAAAATAATCCTTTAAATCAATGATCAGGATGTCCCACCCCGTAGGAATCATGGTGGGAGAGGGCATGCCAGGCTGCAATGCCCCCATAACTTCCATTACTGCATTAACTTTCCAGAGGTCCTGCAATAACCTCCATTTCCCTGATTTCTTCTTAATTACGAAAACAGGAGTGTTCCAGAGGCTAGTAGAAGGTTCAAGGTGCCCCTGTAGTAACTGTTCCTGAATTAGCTGATGAAGAGCGTCTAACTTCTCTTTTGGTAGGGGCCAATGCGGCTCAAAGACTGGTGTGTTAGTCAACCACTGCAAAGGCAGTGTAGGATACTGTGCGCCCTTACACACAGTGACCCCTGCTAAAAATTTGTCCCAATCTGTACGCCCCAAGCTGCCAACACATCCCGCCCCCAAAGGTTAAGGGAAGTGGTAGCAACATAAGGCCTAATTGTAGCTGTGTGCCCCTCTGAATCCTTCACCACCACAGGCCGTTCGCTTAAATAGCTCTGTGTGGTTCCTCCTAATCCTGCGATGGCCGATCCCACTGGGGCTAAAGGCCATGAGGGAGGCCATGCAGAGAAGGAGATGATAGTTACATCAGCACCTGTATCAATCAAACCTCAAAGCTGAGTCCGGGGTGGACGGGCATTCGGCAGGATCAGGGTACATGTCACCTGTGGCCTTTGGTCAGAGATGTCTGCAGTCCAGAAGGCCTGCGGAAGTCCCGTAGATCCACTGCCGTTATCTTCATGAGTTTGTTGCTCTATCCTGGGAACACAAGACTTAAAAGGCACCAATTTAGCAAGGCAGGTCTTTTCAGGAATAGTTACAGGGGGGTTTTGCGTGGAGACCACAGCGCAAATCTGACCTTTAAAGTCAGCGTCAATAACTCCTGAGTGCACTAAGATTCCTTGATGGGCAACGTCAGGTTTTCCCACCAGCATCGCACTGGATCCCTGGGCTAAGGGTCCGTATGCGTCCAAGGGAACTTTATAAATACCGCTAGAGTCTAAGACGACTGCGGCTGCAGTGTGGACATCAAACCCGTCTGATCCGTGGGGGCTGTCTGATCCCTGGGTGCTGTCTCTAGGGTGGCTGGGTAGGCCTGTGCCTGTACCTGTGCCACTGTCTGGGGGAGCGACTGCATCGGAGAGCAATTCCCCCTCCTTGCACCCCGGCGGAAGTTTCCCGACAAAGGCTGACCATCGGCATGAGTCCGGGATCTACAGTAGCCCGTGCAATGCCCTGGCCTGCCACAACTCTTGCACTGGGGGATTGGTGTGTTCTCTTTTTGGCTTGGCTTAGGCCGCTTCCGTTTCTTCACCTGTTTTGGTTGATTTGGTTCACGACCAGAAGATGCGTGAACAGGCTGCAGGAATGCAGCCAAAGCAGACCTTCTCTGGTTCCCAGATCCCACCTTAGCGCAGGCTTCGACCATGTCTGTTACCTCAGGATCCCCTGGTAAGGCATCTATGATTTTTCTGCACTCCTCGTTTGCGTTATCTCTCACTAACTGCCTTAACAACAACTGTCTTAACTCGTCATCCTCAACCTGCTTCTCGAGAGAAGCAGCGACTTTCTCTACAAAGGAGAGGAATGACTCTGATTTCCCTTGAACTATTTCAGTATATTGCTTTCTGGGTGCTGACAACTCTATGGTTTTCAACAGGGCAGCCATGCCGACCTGTTGAGCTTGCTGCAGGACGCTAGAGGACAAGTTACCCTGTAGACTGGGATCAGAGAAGGGACCAGTCCCCATCAAAGCATCCATTCCTGCTGTCCGTCTAGGATCAGCAGCAGGGAGCTGCAAATTTGCTAATGCAGTCTTGCCGGCCAGCTTTCTCCAGGTTTTCTCAAAAACTGTAAATTGTACAGGTTGAAATAGAATTTGACCTAAGTGTCTGATATCAAATGGAGAAAGCAAGTCCGTATTTATCACCCTTATTATTTGCATAACCTCAGCAGAACCTAGCCCATATTGTGCCACCTTGGATTGGAGGTCCTGGGCAACTTAGCAAGCAACTACCTCATGCTTGTCATGCTCTCCTGAATCTGGGAGAGCCTTATGCACTGGGAAAGCTTGGATCTCTTTTGGGGAAGCAGTACCATCCTGTACTTCTGGCACAGCCTGCGGATGGAGTGTAACAGCTCCCCGGTTACCCCCAGAATCCTCAGATCTATTTGGCATTCCAAGGATTTCTAATAACCTCCAGTCACCCTCCCCCAATGCTTGCACCTTAAGAGACTCCAGGAAGCGATTATAATGCGTCGGACGCATTGTTACCGTGCAGTCCAGAAAGGTCCAGGGGCGAGACCGGCGCAGCCTTTTTCTTCGCCGCGCGGCTACAGCCGCCTGACGACCTGGGGCCAGAACCTCATCTGCCTCACTGCCTGACGAGGAATCATCAGGCAAAGGCAACTTTGGGGTGCTGGGAGTAAACAGAAATGTACGGGGAGGGGGGGCACTTTGGCTAAGTTCGCCAGAGCCAGAACAGACAGGACAGACTGCAGCTGGCTGCGCGGCAGTTTTTACAGCAGTTTCTTTACGGGAGGCCGTCTCGGCCAGTTCCGACCGAGCCGGTACTGAAGCTGCAGCCGACTATGGGGCTACGGCTGCGCCCAGAGCCACGGCCGGCACCGCGGCCGTCTCTCCCACAGCAGCCGCGTTCGGCGCGGTCGCCGCTTCCGCTGCTGTTTCGCGCTCCCCGGGCACGCTCGGCGCCACCGTCTCTCGCCGGCGCTCCGCGGATGCGCCCGGCGCCGCCGCTGCTGCCCACCGCTCAGCAGCCGCCGCTGCTTCCGGGTTTCCCCGCGGCAGCGCTGTTTCCGGTTTCGCCGCCGGCCGCGCCGTTTCTCGGCTCGGAGCTGCGTCTCCCGCTTCTGGCGGGGGGGGGGCGCTTGCGGCACGGGCTCAGGCATTCGCCGCTCTAACAGGCTGAGCAAGTCCTCCATCCTACGGGATCGGTTTCGTAGCTCTGACAGAAAGGGCAGATGCTGCATAAAAAGGTCCATGGTTCGGTTCTGCGACTGCGCAGAACAGTCCAGCGCCAGGGAGGGCAGCGGACCATAGCCAGGCAGTCCCTGGGGGGGAACGCCCGGCGCTACGCCCGCTAAGTTAGATCCAGGTGCATACGGAACCGAGCTAGGAGGCTCTCTGGGTCTCCAAGTTGCTAAGCCGCTGATTTGCGGCCCTGGATAAGCCGTGGCCGCCGTCCAGCCAAACGGCAAGGCAGGCTGTGCGCCCTGTCTCTGCCCTGACCCCCCCGCCTCTGCCGGCACGGGGTTCCTGGGGGCTGTGGAGTCCTGCGATTGTGCAGGGTGAGCCGGCGCAGGCTCTGCCTGTGGAGCCGGGGGGGTTATTCCAAATCCACCATCACTTGCCCCGGAAGCCCAGTCAGCGGGGCCCCCCTCGGACATTCCTCCGTCACTCATCACCGAGATAGGCGATCCATCCAGCCCTGCTATCACAGTCAAGGGCTGTCAGCAGGATAAATAACGACCGCCAGGTTTTGTATAATTCTAACGCTGCCGGCTCCCCTGTCGGGATCTCGTGTCGGACAGTGCATCCGAGCTCTTGCCATAAGGAAAAGTCCAAGGCAGTATCTCTGTCCATGGAAATCCCTTTTGAAGTAGCCCAGTCTAATAATTCCCGAACTGAGTTTTCAGGAATGGAGGTGCGCAATATGCTAAACACACCTTTCCAGACCAGTACGACAGCGTTGTTCTGTGAGCCGCTGTTCGCCATTTCTCAGTTCTGTCGGACCTCCCGGTCCCGGGGGGGAAAAGGAACAGCTTACCTCTGGAGGAATTCGGCTTGGCTCGCAGCAGCAGGACACGTAAGAGAGTGCAGAATCACGTCGGGCAGCACCAAATATTACCGCAAGCCTGGTTCCTACGGTATATCACCGTGTCCCGCAGCCATAGGGAGAAGGAGGAGGAGAAGATCCAGCAGGCAGGAATTGTGCAGCAAGATTGATTTATTTAATTATTTTACAAATGTCATACATGAAATCCCTATTTGTGCTTGGTCTTTGCATATTAAGTGCTTTAATTAATTAATTTTGAGTTAATTATTTTTAAATTCAATGTTACCATTAACCCATCAGCCCAGGAACAAAAATCCAGTTCCATTATCAGAGTTTTCATTTGTTTAAAGTAGTTTATTAAGAGAGTTGCACCCTTCCCAGTTAAAATTTTCCCAGTTAAAAATCACAAACTTGCCCCTTCTCAAACTTCAAACCACCTATACACCATAAGAGTTACCTTTCCTGTGTTTACTGTATACTTTTACAAGTGTTTTGAGATGTGTTGGACTTGCCTTCTGATTCCAAGGCCAAAACCCCACCCAGTCTTAATAGCCAGCAGCTATTTTTAGCTACAGAGCCATTACTCTGCAGGCAAGCTCCATGGCAACCTGAATACCTGAATTTTAATGAAAGTATTGTATTCCCCTTATCTCAACTACTACCACCCCCCCCCCCCCCCGGACAACGATGAGCCATTGGTGGACAGACATGATCCATCAAAGGGAAAGCACCAATCGCTTTGGACCAAAGGGGCGGGCTGTGGGCGGGCTATGGGCGGACTGGGGGCAGAGCAAAAACTATAAAAAGGACGAAGCCAAGAGGCGGGCTCTCTTCTCTTTTCCCCTCTTGCTGTCTCCAGACTAGCTGTGGGAGACATCGGTGCTGGGCATTAAAAGCCTTACCCCTTTTAAGGGGCTTTTAGTAATTTTTTTAAAAGCCCAGCACTGCAAGTTCTTTTTCTCTACCTGAGGTCTAGTGCTGTCTCAGCCAGAAGATCTCAAATCCCTGCGCTCCTGGGGCATGCCATCTACTGAGCCATAGGATCCCAAATTTTTATATTTTTCTGATTTCTGTAATTTTTCAATTTTTCTGTTTTCAATAAATTAATCTTTTTAAGAGTTGTCTCTTTTCTCACAACAAACTCTTTTATAGACTTTTTTCTTCATAGTCTAATTGGACAAAGGACCAGCCACCCCTTGGGGGTGATTGGCCAAAATCCTAAAACATCCATTATCAAAATATTCTCCACTATACCATAAACAAGACTTTCCAAGGTTGCAGGTGGCTTGGTTGTTTACATTCCCTGCTACCTCTTCTGTGAGAGAGAAAAGTCTCTCACGGACTTAGAAAAATAACAAGAAGATCCTCACTAACAGCATTTTTGTACCTACACGAAGCTTCTAAAATGTTTAGTCTCTTAGCTTGACAAACAATTCCAAGAATGTAGGGAAAAAGCACTAAGAATACAGAAGTTGTAAAAAAGGTATAACAGGGGTATGAAAGAAACGGCAAAAAATCTTCATGGCATCATTTCCCTCCTTTTAGAGACTAACAAAACTCTACCTTTTCTAGTCTCTACTCTATGCTTTACCTGCAGAACTGGTTTACACAACCGGCTGCTCCACAGGAAATTACACAGATAATAACTACAATTACAACTATTATGAATATTTCTTTCACCCAGGCCCAGTTTGGTAACCATGAGGTGAGGGTATTAAAATTATTCTCAAATTTTAAGGTGTTATTTCTAGAAGCTACTTCATGTAGAATTTGAGTTCCCTTCCAAATTTCATCCAAATCTTTCTTAATTCTTCCATTTTGGTGCACATAAGAACAACAGGTGGTATTGACAATAGCACATACACCTCCTTGTGCAGCAAGTATGAAATTGAGAGCTATCCTGTTTTGCATAACTGCACAAGACAGACTGTCAACTTCCTCCTGTAAGGCTGAAATTGCATCTGCAGTATGCTGCTCAATACGTTCAATAACAGCCAAGATGTTTACAATTGCTCTCTCCAGTTCAACTACTCCATAAGTGGGTACAAGGCCTCTGATTATGCTATGGAAAAGTGTGGGACGTTCAATGAGGGGATTAAGAGATCTTTTTCTCCTCTCATTTGGTTTTTCAAGATGGTCAAATATTGTTATATTTGGGACCACAGCCCCAATAGCACAAGCCTGGTCTTTGTTCACGGGCATAACTTTCCAGGCCTTATCACCACATATCCAATACAACCCCATCCCAAATGGCTGAGCCAGTCTCCACCCTGTCAATTTCATCTTTGCTGCAATTCTTGGGTCTATTATTTCTCTGAAATGGGTCTTATAACAATATGAAGGAAGAACAGCTTTTCCTGTGGCGTTTACAATTGCACAAGGAACCTTATAGTTTGCATGCTCTACCAGGCCACTCAGGGGTATGGGAGGCAGAAGGGTGCTATTAATTGGTTCCCACGTTTCTGTGCAGTTCTCTTCAATTAAAATGCCAATCAATGGCCAGTGACCCTTCCCATCTAGGGGTGGTAACTGAGTACAGATCCAGCAATCGCTCTTATTAAGAATTTTGGACACATTTTGGACCACAGTCTTATGCAAATCATGGGGTGAACCCTGAACCATGGTTACCAGTTGGGCAAACAGCAAACATGTAAAAAACAGTTTAAACTGCATCTTTCTGATTTGTATTAGTCTCTGTCTTCTTGGTGATTTCGAGAGCAGAAGCTTTCTTCACCTGGAGTAGTGAAGCAACGGTCCCTTGCCTGCAACCTTGACCGCAGTAAAAGTGGTCAGCAAAACTTGGAATGGTCCTTTCCACTAGGCTTGCAAGGGGTCGCTGTCCCACCACTTGATGTAGACCCAGTCTCCAGGCTGGAACGGATGAGCAGGTGTGTCCAATCCTATTGGTTTGGATAACACGATGAATCTCTGGAGCTTCTGCAAAGTGGAACTCAGAGCCATTAAATATTTCTGCAAATCATTTTTACCTCTCATATGAATTTCCCCCGGGATGTGTGGAACCTGGTATGGCCTGCCATATAATATTTCATAGGGACTGATGATGTCCCTCTGCCTTGGCTGTATGCGGACTCTCAGCAAGGCTATAGGCAGGGCTTGAACCCATGTCATGGATGTCTCTTGACGAATCTTGCAAATCTGGGTTTTGAGAGTCCCGTTCATGCGTTCAACTTTGCCACTTGCCTGGGGCCTGTATGGTGTGTGCAGGTCCCAGGTAAGTCCCAAAATCCTGCTAACTTCCCCAACCACTGTTGCAACAAAATGTGGTCCCCTATCTGATGACATTCCCAAAGGAACCCCAAATCTTGGTATTATATGATTGAGCAAAGCTTTCACTACTTCTTTTGCTGTGTTGGTGCGACAGGGGAAAGCCTCAGGCCATCCACTGAAGGCGTCAAACAGCACCAGTATATACCTGCATCCCTCTTTGCGTGGCATCTCAGCAAAATCTATTTGCCAATAATCTCCCAGGAGATCTCCTGTTTTTGTCACTCCTAACACAACTCTCTTGCTTGTGTCAGGGTTGTTTTTACAGCAGGTTTCACACTTGCTTGTTACAGATTGTACAATATCAGTCATTCCTCTCCCTATCACTACTTTCCTCAAATGTTTTAAAAGATTTTCTGTTCCCCAGTGGGTACTTTCATGCTCTCGTTGGGCTATTTCCCGAAGGATCAGGGGTGGAACTATGACTTGTCCTACCGGGGTAACAGCCCACCCACCTTCTTTGATTTCAGCCTTAAGGAACTTAATTAATTTGTGATCCCTCTGATCATATTTTGGGGTAAATGATGACAAATCTATCTCTTTCTGTGATACCACTGCAAAAATGCCTTTTTCTGCAATCCCCCTGGCTGTTTCGTCAGCAAAATGATTTCCCAGTTCGGGGGCTGTTTTCCCTTTTTCATGACCCTTGCAATGCATGATAGCCACTTCCGTAGGCTTCCAAATGCTCTGTAAAAGTGCAAGAATTTGTTTAGCATGCTTAACCTCATTACCTTGAGCAGTCAGCAGGCCACGTTCCTTCCAAATAGCTCTGTGTGCATGCAAAACACTGAAGGCATATTTGGAATCAGTCCATATGTTCACCTTCCTCCCCTCGCTCAGTTCTAGAGCTCTGGTTAGTGCAATGAGTTCAGCTTTCTGTGATGATACATCTGGAGGCAAGGTTTTTGCCTCAATGATTTTATCTGAGGTAGTTACAGCGTAACCGATCATCCTCCTACCGTTTCTCATGAAGCTGCTCCCATCAGTGAACAGTTCCCAGTCTGGATCCTTCAAAGGAACATCTTTCAGGTCTGATCTGCTGGAATAAGTCTCCTCTACTGTCTGCAAACAATCATGCTCAGGCACACTTTCAAGTAACGTGGACGATAAAAACATCACAGGGTTTACCACAAAAGTTGTCTTTAGAGAAACATCATCCTGTTCTAATAACACAGATTGGTATTTGAGCATTCTGCTAGGGGAGAGCCAGTGTCCCCCCTTTTGCTCCAGCACATTTATCACTGCATGGGGTACATACATGACAATGTGCTGCCCAAGGGTGAATTTACAGGCCTCCTGTATCAGAAGGACTTTTGCTGCCACAGCTTTCAAGCGTCCTGGTCAACCCTGGGCTACATTGTCTAGTTGTTTTGAGAAATAGGGCACAGCTCTTCGCTGGTCTCCAAGGTGCTGTGCCAGTACCCCCAGAGCAACATTCAGTCGCTCATGTGTAAAGAATTCAAAAGGTTTAGTCAAGTCCAGCTGCCCCAGAGCATATCAAGATGTCATCAACATAGTGGAGAACAGCTCCTCCTGGTTCTTGTTTCCTCCAGTCCTCAAGCTCCTTTGACAGCTGGTTTCCGAATATGGTCGGGCTGTTTTTGAATCCTTGTGGTAAAACTGTCCAGGTGAGCTGGGTCTTTCTCCCTGTTTCAGGATTCTCCCACTCAAAAGCAAAGAGTTCTTGGTTATTCTTATGCACAGGAATGCAGAAAAAGGCATCCTTGAGATCTAAAACAGTGAATCACCCAAATTCATTTGTTAGTGTTGTCAAAAGTGTGTAAGGATTCGCTACCACTGGGTGTATGTCCTCTGTTATCTTGTTGATTTCCCTCAAATCCTGTACCAATCTGTAGCTTTTACCATCAGCTTTCTTTACTGGCAAGATTGGTATGTTGTACCTGGATTCACATTCCACTAACAACCCAAATTTGAGACACTTTTCAATCACAGGTACCAATCCCTTACGAGCTTCTAATTTCAGAGGATATTGTCTTTGCCTTACTGGTGTAGCCCCTGCTTTGAGTGTGATACTCACAGGTTCAGCTTTTTTGGATCTCCCAGGAGAATCATTGGCCCACACTATTTGAATGACAGCCTCTTCAACTTCTTTGGGAATTTTTCCATGGCATTCCTGTACAAGTATAGCAGCTGCTTTAATAATTTTAGATTCTGGAATTATAACTTTCACTCCCCCCTGCTGGGAAAACTTAATTTCTGCTTCCAATTTTTCCAATAAATCTCAGCCCAGTAATGGCATTGGGGAATTTGGCATATACAGGAACTGGTGAGTGACCCAGTGTTTTCCCAATTTAAATTTTAAAGGTTGGAAAAAAGGCCTTGTTTCACTTACCCCTGTAGCTCCGATCACATCCACAGTGTCTTGAGTCAGTTTACCTTTTAAAGTATTTAACACAGAATATGTTATTAACTCAACAACCACCCATTTCTGGCATCGCTTCAGCTTTTCTATCTGTTCTGGGACATTGGGATCCCAGCCAGGGTTTGCTAGAGGATAAATGTCATTAAGTGACCCTTGGATACTCCCAGTTGCAATGTGAGTTTCTATAGCAGATATAGCAGCTTTGTTGACCATTTCTCTCTCTGTTTTATCCAATAATTCATCTAGCATAACATTTAGATTACCTCAGTCTGGGTTTTGGGATTTTATGGCCATTTCTACATGCATAGCTACTCTCTCCAGGTTGTCCCTGTACTTCCCAATTGAGTTTTTCCACTGCTGTAATTCCCCGAGGGAAAACGGTGTCTTTATATAAATCACTCCTTGATTTCCCACAGCCTGTCTCAGAGGTGCTTCTAATGCAAGTTCTTCCTCCCCCCCTTTATCTGCTTTGGACCTTGTGTGTTTAGCAACGGGACTGACTGCTTTCATAGCTTCTCGGGCTATCCTGCCCCTTCTTCTACCACCCTCCCCGTGAGAACCGTCTGTATAAAAATCATCCCATTCGCTTTTAATTGAAATTGCTTCATTGGTTTCAAAGATTGTTCCAGCCGAATGTTGATCAGGAACTGTCTTGCTTTTTGCGGCAGTGGAGGGGTAGGGAGGCAGGGGCTTCAAGCAGCCTCTCCCGTCCCTAGCTCTGCAAGAGGTGCCTGGGTCGGGGCGATCCTGTCTGCCCTCAGCTTTAACGTTGGCCGCACTGCAGGGTGGGGAAAGTGAGAGGCTCCTCCTGTCTCTGGCTCGGAAACCAGAGGTTCTCCCTACCGGGGAATGCCGCCGCAATTGACCGTGTCCGTTTCTGCCTTCGCTTCCATGTTCGGGGTACTTGGGGAAAGGTGGCCAGCTCGCCCCTCCCCCTTCCCTGTCTCTGCCTCTGAAAATGTCAGGGGACGGTGGCCAGTCCAACCCTTCTCTGCCTCTGGAAAAGTCAGGGAGTGGTGGCATACCCGCATCTCTCCCATCTCCGTGCCCGCCCTCCGCCCCTGGTGAGTCTTGGAGCTGGCTGCTCGCTCCCTCCCCTGACCCTGCTCGGACACTGGCGGAGACGGCGGAGGCGGAGGCAGCGGAGACACCCCCCCCCACTCTCCGCCCCCACCCCCGCCTGTGAGGGCTGACCCCAGAGGTTGAACGGGGTGGGGAGACCCCTCCCCATCGCACCCCACCATATCTAGATCTGTCATATCGATCTCTCTGTCCATATTTGCATGTGAGCTAGCTTGCTGTGGCTTTTTCTTTCCCTTTCTCCTCCTCAAAGTCATTTCCATATTACTTTTGCCTACTACATATGCTTCTTCCCTGTTCAGATACATAGTAAAAAGTTCTGCATATCTTAGTTCATCAAACCTACGTAATGATCTCAATTCTACCATCAGGTCAGTAATGATGTTACTTTCCAAACTCCCAGAGCGAGGCCAATTTCCTTGACTTAATTTTAAAGTCGGCCAAACCTGTGTGGACAGTCTGATCAATTCTCAGGTGTCCAAAGTAGTTTTTCGCCCTGTCAGCCATCTCCAGTGTTTTATTATCAAACTCTAATGGGCTGTTAGGAGGGATTTTTTAATTTTCATCTGAAAAAACACCACCCATGTTTGCTCACAGACAGAAAAACTGCCAGCGGAAAGCTCTTAACTCCGGAATTCAGCCTGCAATCTGGCCTCGGAATTCTGACTTCCTGAGCAGTTTATCTAGCTTACTACACAAACACTTCAAAACAGCACTTTGAAATACTAAAAAGCAACTAGTTTTAGCAAGCAGTAAACGCACGCGCGCGAAAATCGGGTCTCAACAGGATTCGAACCCACAACTTCCTGACGTCCCAACCAACCTCTGAGCCACTCCTGCGGCTGCGTAGGGTGCAACCTCTGGGCTCTTGTGGACTCTACGGAGGGCATCCCCTCCTTTCCACAGTTTGCAGGGGAAAAGTTTAAGCTCTCCCCTTTTGTGGGCTTCTTTGCCCCCAACCTTTCCAACCCCCTCGGAGATCTCCTTCCCTAGTGCTAGCACAATCTCGGTAATATCGATCCCCTTTTCACTCACCTCCTTCCGTGCTTCTGCCTTTCCGTGCTGGGTCCTAAAGTCCTGGTCACCGTCTTAGATTGTTGTTCCGGCCCCTCTGTAATTTGCCGGCAAAGAGAGGGGCAAAGCAAGATGTGTTCCAACCTACGACTGCGAGTTTCAAGGTCTTTAGGGTCCCTTCGTGCTCGCCAGCAACTGATGCCTTTTCCTGGTCTTAAAATCAAGAGTCATACATGGTTAGAAGGGGAAAAGGGATTTTACCTTGGTATTTATTTTTAAGGATCCTTAGGTGTACACATCCATGTCATATGCATCGAGATGCACCCCGCCAAGTCTATCTCTGTCCTCCCAACATTGGGTATAACATTATAGGTTTTACTAATTAGCATATCTATCAAAGATTCCCCAATGAGAGGCTCAAGTGAGCCCCCCTCCCCAAGGAACCTTCCCCTGGATGGTTCTATCTTGGTTTACCGAATGTGTTCTGGAGAGGACCTTGGAGTCTGGGGCACACTGATCCCTAGCTATGAAGCTTCTAAAATGTTTAGTCTCTTAGCTTGACAAACAAGTCCAAGAATGTAGGGAAAAAGCACTAGGAGTACAGAAGTTGTAAAAAAGGTATAACAGGGGTATGAAAGAAAAGGCAAACAATCTTCATGGCATCAGTTCGATCAGTTTTATTCACAGATACTTAGTTTTCCTTGCTCTTCTGTGTTTTAACCAGTTGGTAATAACATCAAAAGACCCTTTTTGGCCATGGTATCTTGTTCCGGTTTGGCCAAATCTAGAAATATATCCTCTGAGAGAAGGCAGGCTATAACCACCCCTCCCCCACCAGGTTCGAGAAAAATTGAATTTTCCTCGAAGGAAAGTGAAAGAGATAAAAATATTTATTTAACAAACACACAGGAAAAGGATCATAATGGTAAATAATAAAACCTCCCGCTCTGCTGAGGGAAACCTGGGAAAATTTCAGAGTCCTTCCGTAGATCTCTCTCTCCCTCCTTGGGGCTGGGATGGGATGGTGTGCCCACCTCCAGGGCCAAGGCCTCAGGGGAAAGTTCTCCCGATGTATCTGATGTTGATACAGTCCAGCAGAGAGAAAAGGAAAAAAAACAAAGTCCCAGGAAAACAAAAGTTCAACTCTCCGGAGGAAAAGGAGCTGGGGAAAAAAACTGCCAAAAGCTGGCTGGAAAGAAAAGCAAGCCGAGTGCTTCCCTTCGCTCTCACTCTCCCGCCGCAGTTGAAAAAAAAAGTCTCTATCTCTGTGTGACCTTGAACAAGCTGCAAACTGCTTTGAAAAAGCTTTGCTCAGTTTTTCTTCCCCCCTCTCAGGCTCAGTTTAAAGGCATAGAAAGGCACAAAAATTAATTCCTGGGCATAGTGCAGTGATATGGGATACACATCAAAGTCACGCCAAGACAAGTAGCTCACCAGTGGTCAGTTAATATTATTAAACCTTCAGCCTGGCACTGACTCTCCAGCACAGCAGCAGCCACTTGCCAGGATGTATTCTGGCTGCACAGGGCAGGTTGCAAAGCCACAGCTCTCAGGATGTGTGGAGGGGTAGTGCCTGCCAGGGCATCATAGAATCATAGAAGGATTTGGGTTGGAAAAGACCTTTAAATACCATCTAGTCCAACTCCCCTGCAATGAGCAGGGACATCTTCAAGTAGATCAGCTTGCTCAGAGCCCTGCCCAACCCAACCTTGAATGTTTCTGGGGATGGAACATCCACCACTTCTCTGGGCAACCTTGAACCAGTGTTCCACCAACACAGGATGCTCAGAGCCTTCAGCAATGGCACCCCAGGACCACGATTGTAGGCAGCTTTGGAGCCAACTCTGACCAGAGAGGGGTGTTCCTCATCTCTGGCTGGCTCTGACCCCACTGCCCCCATCCCTCTGTAACGCAGTTCTTGTGCTCAAGGCACGAGCTCTGGCATGCCCTCGGTCAGAGAGAGTCCAACTGCGTTACTTCTGTGTGTTGCAGAAGAGACTTTGGCATCAAGAAAGGGAGCTGCTGGCTGAGCTAGCTAGCTGGCTTCTTTGCAGAGGGAACACGGCAGGAGCCGATGGGATCGGCTCACATTAGCTCGGAGACAAAGGAAGAGAGAGGCTGTTCTGGTCTGACTCCTAACAGGTTTATTGTTAGAAGTTTCGCAACCCGAACAAGCTCGGAAGGGATGGAATGCGATGGGACTCTCCCCTGAGGCTTGTCCTCAGTTTTATAGGGAATTTGAAAACCACGGCGAAAGGGGAAAACAACCAATGAGTTACAACCCACGGGGAGGATACAATTTAACAAGAGCCACTGGGGGAAACCGAGAGGAGGGAGTTATAACAAAGAACCTGTGAACAACCGAGTAACCAGGAATTTTCCCGAACCAGGGTAGGTGGCTTGTACCCGGGCGCCACCCAGGGGGGGTGCAGCTTAGGCTTCTGAGCCGCCCCTCGACCCACCCTCTGAGTCTGCCTCTTCGGGAAACTCAATCCAGGGGATGGACTGGGATTGATTGGCATCTCGCTGCCCCAGCCCTGCAGTGGGCTGGGTCACCGCAACATCTCCCCTGTTTTTATTACCTTGAAATGAGGGAGAAGATTTAAGGGATTTCAAAACCAGACACTTAACAATGGGAAGGGCTAATAAAATTAACAACACCATAAAGAAACCCCATACAATGTCCTTGATAATAGAAGGAATGCAGCTGCTGGAGCTCGTGGTGCACAGGAGGAGCTGCAGCAGCAGGTGGGACAGCAGCAGGTAGCATGTCATCACACAGTCAAGGGTGGTAACTTTAGAAACAGTGTAACACAAATAAATTAACACATACAATTAACTTAAATAACAATGGCTCCCTTGGACTCCCCCTCTTTCAAAACAAAATTGAGGGGTCATTTTGGGAAGGGAGACACATTTTAAGGAGACTGTGAAGTGGAGGGTTTGTCTTTCAGGCCTGGAGGAGGAGTCTTTTTTCCAGGTGGCTTGCTTTTTCTTCTTTTCCAGGCTGTGGCAGCTTCTTTCCTTTGCTTGGCATCCATAGGTGGCCTCAGAAAGGGTTTGATCCACTTTCCAAGGATCCAGTTTGGACCTTCTGGGGTAGAAACACACCCGTAGCCTCTACCCCAGATGACTAGGGGGTACGGGCCACATATTTGTAAAGGATCAGGGTCTTTTATTAGGACCTCAGGTCTCTCAGTTAGTTTATGTTTGGCAGAGTTTGTGAAGTGTCACATTATGGGAGGATCAGGTTCCTCATATGAACAGTTTAAAAAGTTCAACATGAACACCATTTTGAAAAGTCTTATGATGGGGGCAGCGATCTCATTGCCACCTTTCTGTTGTTCTAACAGTCTTTTTATTGTCTGATGCTTTCTTTCCATGACAGCTTGGCCTGTGGGCGAGTGAGGGATGCCAGTGATGGGATCCACACCCCACTCACTCATGAATCTATTTAACTCTGCAGAGATGTATGCAGGGCCATTGTCAGTTTTTATTTTATTTGGTGTCCCCAACACAGTGAAGGCCTGTACTAGGTGGTTGATGACATCTTTGGCCCTCTCCCCACGGTGGGCTGAGGCAAAGGTTGCACCAGAAAAGGTATCCGCAGAAACATGAATATATTTCTGGCGGCCAAATTGGGGGAAGTGGGTGACATCTGTTTGCCATACCTCGCCTAGGCCTCGGGGGTTAACTCCTTGACCTAATGATGGAAACTGATGTTTCTGGCAGTTGAGGCATGTTGCCACAATGGCTTTCGCCTGGTCTCTAGTGAGGTGGAACATTCGAATGAGAGCTGGAGCATTTTGATGGAGCATTGCATGGCTCAGCTGGGCTTGCTGGAATCTGTTAGGCAGATTTGCTAACTCGATGGGCATAGCTAGGGCATCTGCTCTCCTGTTCCCTTCGGCAATAAATCCTGGCAGGTCAGTGTGTGATCTTACATGCATGACATAGAATGGTTGCTTTCGGTGGGAGATCAGTTGAATCAGTTTCAAAAGCAAGTTATGAATTTTTGGGTTTGCAACCTCCTTTAGTAAGGCTCTCTCTGCCCTGGAAACTACACCTGCTACATAGGCCAAATCAGTTATCAAATTAAATGGTTCACTGAACTGCTCAAATGCCCTGACCACGGCTGCAAGTTCTGCCACTTGTGGGGATCCTTCAACTACTTGCACATCAGACTCCCACTTCTGAGTGTGAGAATCCCTCCATGTGATGACAGACTTGCAGGAACTTCCGGAGCCATCTGAAAAGATTGTCAGGGCATTTAATGGTTTTCGGCTTTGAATTTCTTTTGGAATCAGTTTGAAGACTGAAGTAAACAGTCTGTGTTTTGGATGGTGTATAGAAATTTGGCCTGTGTAGCTGTCTAGGGCGAATTGGAGGTGCACGTTATTTTGAAGGAGGTTATCAAGTGAATTAGTTGTCAATGGTAGGTAGATGCATGTAAAGTCACACCCTGCAAGGGTGCAGAGGTGGGATCTAGCCTTCATCACCAACTGAGACATGAGCTCCTGTGGCGTTGTTATACTTTTTGACGGCTGGTGTAAGAGGAAAACCCACTCGATGATTAACAGGGGATCACTCTGCACCTTGTCCCATTGAAATATCGGCCCGTGGAGGTATGGCATTTCCCCTAATACAATAAATTGAAAAGGCAGACCTGGGGTGCAGCTAACGCAACCGGGGGCTTGTTATCACAAGCCTCGGCTTGCCCTTGGGCAGAGGGGACACAGCGTTAGCCTCCACAACGTCCTCGCTGGACGGCTCAGTGGAATAGGCGTGAGATGGATGCGTGCTCTGGCTCCTCCTCAGAGGAAGCACGTCGGGCAGCCGATGGATTAGGCCCGCATCAGTCCGGAAGCAAAGAAGGCGAGAGGGGCCTCTGGTATGGGTTCCAACAGGTTTATTTGCGGGAGGGTCCAGGGACCAGAAAAGGCCCCAAGAAGCATTGGGCACACCCTTTTATGGGGGGTGGAACAAGGCGGGGAAAGAGAAAACAACCAATGGGGTACAAGCAGAGGGGAGGATACAATTTTTCAGAACAAATGGGGGAAACAGGGAGGCGGGAGTCACAACAGGGAGCCAATTAAAAACTAAGAAAGGGAGAACTTTCTGGAACAGGGGGAGGTAACTTAAGATTGGGATTGGGAGCCACCCAGGGGGAGGTAACCTAGACCTCAGTGATCTTGTCTGGTCCGCCTTCCGATCCACTGTCCTGGGTGGGGAAATCCACCCAGTGGATGGCCCTGCTTTGACTGACATTTGATGGTTTCAGCCCGAGAGCAGGCTGAGCCACCCCAATATGCAGCGGTGTGTCTGCCAGGACAACAGCACTTCCTGTACCTTACAGATGGACCGTCTCGCCTCCTCTGTTAGATGCCTAGGTGATGTGAGGTCATCTTTCCCTCGCAGAAGGTTGAAAAGAGGAGTGAGATCTTCTATCGTCAGCCCTAGGAGCGGCCTCACCCAATTTATGGACCCGCAGAGATGATGGAGTTCCTGCAAGGTCTTAGGGTTATCATTAATTTTGACTTGTTGGGGAACCACAGTCTGTTCATGGATTTTAGTCCAAGGTTTTTAAATTGAGAGGTTTTCTGGACCTTTTCAGCCTGGATCTCAAATCCATTTGCCTCTAAGACCTCGATTACCTTCCCCAATGTCCAGTCGAAATAGGACTGGTTAGGAGCACACACCAAAACATCATCCATATAGTGGAGCACTATTGCCTTTGCGGCTAACTTTCTGATGGGGGACAGAATGCAAGCTACATACCACTGGCAGATGGTGGGTGAGTTTTTCATGCCTTGCGGCAGAACTCACCACTGGTAGCTCTGCATGGGAGCCTTTCGGTTGATGGTGATGCCATGAAGATTTTTGCCTTTTCTTTATACCCCTGTTATACCTTTTTACAACTTCTGTACTCCTAGTGCTTTTTCCCTACATTCTTGGACTTGTTTGTCAAGCTAAGAGACTAAACATTTTAGAAGCTTTGTAGCAAGGGATCAGAGTGCCCCAGACTCCAAGGTCCTCTCCAGAACACATTCGGTAAACCAAGATAGAACCATGCAGGGGAAGGTTCCTTGGGGAGGGGGGCTCACTTG
Source organism: Coloeus monedula (assembly GCF_965178545.1). NCBI lineage: Eukaryota > Metazoa > Chordata > Aves > Passeriformes > Corvidae > Coloeus > Coloeus monedula. Next base: position 2,359,665 of record NC_138821.1, on the reverse strand, counting down.
AGCCTCTCATTGGGGAATCTTTGATAGATATGCTAATTAGTAAAACCTATAATGTTATACCCAATGTTGGGAGGACAGAGATAGACTTGGCGGGGTGCATCTCGATGCATATGACATGGATGTGTACACCTAAGGATCCTTAAAAATAAATACCAAGGTAAAATCCCTTTTCCCCTTCTAACCATGTATGACTCTTGATTTTAAGACCAGGAAAAGGCATCAGTTGCTGGCGAGCACGAAGGGACCCTAAAGACCTTGAAACTCGCAGTCGTAGGTTGGAACACATCTTGCTTTGCCCCTCTCTTTGCCGGCAAATTACAGAGGGGCCGGAACAACAATCTAAGACGGTGACCAGGACTTTAGGACCCAGCACGGAAAGGCAGAAGCACGGAAGGAGGTGAGTGAAAAGGGGATCGATATTACCGAGATTGTGCTAGCATTAGGGAAGGAGATCTCCGAGGGGGTTGGAAAGGTTGGGGACATAGAAGCCCAGGAAAGGGGAAAGCTTAAACTTTTCCCCTGCAAACTGTGGAAAGGAGGGGACGCCCTCCGTGGAGTCCACAGGAGCCCAGAGGCTGCACCCTACGCAGCCGCAGGAGTGGCTCAGAGGTTGGTTGGTTGGTTGGTTGGGACGTCAGGAAGTTGTGGGTTCGAATCCTTTTGAGATCAGATTTTCACGCGCGCGGATTTACTGCTTGCTAAAACTAGTTGCTTTTTAGTATTTTAAAGTGCTGTTTTGAAGTGTTTGTGTAGTAACCGAGATAAACTGCCTGGGAAATTGGAATTCCAAGGCCAGATTGCAGGCTGAATTCGAGTTAAGAACCTTCCGCTGGCAGAGTTTTCCTGCCTGTGAGCAAACGTGGGTGGTGTGAATGAAAAAGTCCCTCCTAACAGTCCATTAGAGCTGATAATAAAACACTGGAAATGGCTGACAGGGCGAAAAACTACTTTGGACGCCCGAGAATTGATCAGACTGTCCACACGGGTGTGGCCGACTTCAAAATTAAGTCAAGGAAATTGGCCTCGCTATGGGAGTTTGGAAAGTGACATCATTAATGACCTGATGGTAGAATTGAGATCATTACGTAGGTTTGAAGAACTAAGATATGCAGAACTTTTTACTATGTATCTGAACAGGGAAGAAGCATATGTGGTAGACAGAAGTAATGTGGAAATGACTTTGAGGAGTGTCATACATGAAATCCCTATTTGTGCTTGGTCTTTGCATATTAAGTGCTTTAAATAATTAATTTTGAGTTAATTATTTTTAAATTGAATGTTACAATTAACCCATCAGCCCAGGTACAAAAATCCAGTTCCATTATCAGTGTTTCTATTTGTTTAAAGTTTATTAATAGAGTTGCACCCTTCCCAGTTAAAATTTTCCCAGTTAAAAATCACAAACTTGCCCCTTTTCAAGCTACAAACCACTGGTACACCATAAGAGTTACCTTTCCTGTGTTTACTGTATACTTTTACAAGTGTTCTGAGGTGTGTTGGATGTATTTTAATACTTTTTGTAGGCGTTTCACTTGCATTTTGATTCCAAGGCCAAACCCCCCCCCACCCAGTCTTAATAGCCAGCAGCTATTTTTAGCTACAGAGCCATTACTCTGCAGGCAAGTTCCATGGCAACCTGAATACCTGAATTTTAATGAAAGTATTGTATTCCCTTATCTCTAACTGATACCACCCCCCTTGACAACGATGAGCCATTGGTGGACAGGGATGATCCATCAAAGGGAAAGCACCAATCGCCTTGGACCGAAGGGGCGGGCTGTGGGCGGGCTGTGGGCGGATTGGGGGCGGAGCAAAAACTATAAAAAGGACGAAGCCGAGAGGTGGGCTCTCTTCTCTCTTCCCCTCTTGCTCTCTCCAGACTAGCTGTGGGAGACATCGGTGCTGGGCATTAAAAGCCTTACCCCTTTTAAGGGACTTTTAGTAATTTTTTTAAAGTCAGCCCAGCACTGCAAGTTTTTTTCTCTATCTGAGGTCTAGTGCTGTCTCAGCCAGAAGATCTCAAATCCCTGCGCTCCTGGGGCATACCATCTACCGAGCCATAGGATCCCAAATTTTTATATTTTTCTGATTTCTGTAATTTTTCAATTTTTTCTGTTTTCAATAAATTAATCTTTTTAAGAGTTGTCTCATTTCTCACAAGGAGGAGAAAGGGAAAGAAAAAGCTGCAGCAAGCTGACTTGTATACTAATATGGACAGAGAAATTGATATGACAGATACAGATATGGTAGCACCAGCTTTGCGCAATGGGGGTGGTCTCACCCCCCTGTTCAACCACCGGGGCAGCCCGCACGGGGGGGGGGGGGGGGGGGGGAGCGGCGGCTCTGCCGCCGCCGCCTCCGCCTCCGCCGGCAGGGCAGCCCACACAAGTGGGGGCGGGGCATGGGGGAGCAGTGGCTCCCCCACCACCGCCGCCACCAACTCCACCACCGGGGCAGCCCGCACAGGGAGGAGATGGGGGAGCGGTGGCTCCGCCGCTGCCGCCGCCGCCTACGCCTCCGCTTTCCCCGCCGCTGTCCGAGTGGGGGCAGGGGAGGGGGCAGGCAGCGCACTCCAAGCCGGAGGAGCAGCACAGGGCCCCCCCGCCCCCACTCTCATCAGGGGCGGAGGGCGGGCGCGGAGGTAGGAGAGATGCGGATTGGCCACCGCCCCCTGATTTTTCCAGAGTCAGGGAAGGGGTGGATTGGCCGCTGCCCCCTGACCGCCCCGGAGGCAGAGAAGAGGCAGGTATGCCACCGCCCCCTAACTTTTCCAAAGTCAGGGAAGGGGTGGATTGGCCACCGCCCCCTGACCGCCCCAGAGGCGGAGAAGGGGTGATTGGCCACCGTCCCCTGACCGGTCCAGAGGCAGAGAAGGTGCAGACTGGCTGCCGCCCTCTGACCTTTCCAGAGGCAGAGACGGGGAAGGGGGAGGGGAAGGGGCAGGCTGGCCGCCTTTCCCCGAGTACCCTGAACACAGAAGTGAAGGTAGAAATGGACACGGGCAATTGCGGAGGCATTCCCCAATACAGAGAACCACAAGTTTCCGAGCCAGAGAGAGGAGGAGCCGCTCGCTCTCCCCACCCTGCGGCTCGGCCAATGTTAAAGCTGAGGGCAGACAGGATGGCCCCAACCCAGGCACCTCTTGCAGAGCCAGGGACAGGAAAACCGGCTTGCTGCCCCTGCCTCCCTACCCCTCCACTGCCGCAAAAAGCAAGACAGTTCCTGATCAACATTCGGCTGGAACAATTTTTAAAACCAATGAACCAATTTCAATTAAAAGCGAATGGGATGATTTTGATACAGATGGTTCTCACGGGGAGGGTGGTAGAAGAAGGGGCAGGATAGCCCAAGAAGCTATGAGAGCAGTCAGTCCCGTCGCTAAACACACAAGGTCCAAAACAGATAAAGGGGGGGGGGGGGGGGGGGAAGAACTTGTGTTAGAGGCACCTCTGAGACAGGCTGTGGGAAATCAAGGAGTGATTTATATAAAGACACCGTTTTCCCTCGGGGAATTACAGCAGTGGAAAAACTCAATTGGGAAGTACAGGGACAACCTGGAGAGAGTAGCTATGCATGTAGAAATGGCCATAAAATCCCAAAACCCAGACTGAGGTAATCTAAATGTTATGCTAGATGAATTATTGGATAAAACAGAGAGAGAAATGGTCAACAAAGCTGCTATATCTGCTATAGAAACTCACATTGCAACTGGGAGTATCCAAGGGTCACTTAATGACATCTATCCCCTAGCAAACCCTGGCTGGGATCCCAATGTCCCAGAACAGATGGAAAAGCTGAAGCGATGCCAGAAATGGGTGGTTGTTGAGTTAATAACATATTCTGTGTTAAATACTTTAAAAGGTAAACTGACTCAAGACACTGTGGATGTGATCGGAGCTACAGGGGTAAGTGAAACAAGGCCTTTTTTCCAACCTTTAAAATTTAAATTGGGAAAACACTGGGTCACTCACCAGTTCCTGTATATGCCAAATTCCCCAATGCCATTACTGGGCTGAGATTTATTGGAAAAATTGGAAGCAGAAATTAAGTTTTCCCAGCAGGGGGGAGTGAAAGTTATAATTCCAGAATCTAAAATTATTAAAGCAGCTGCTATACTTGTACAGGAATGCCATGGAAAAATTCCCAAAGAAGTTGAAGAGGCTGTCATTCAAATAGTGTGGGCCAATGATTCTCCTGGGAGATCCAAAAAAGCTGAACCTGTGAGTATCACACTCAAAGCAGGGGCTACACCAGTAAGGCAAAGACAATATCCTCTGAAATTAGAAGCTCGTAAGGGATTGGTACCTGTGATTGAAAAGTGTCTCAAATTTGGGTTGTTAGTGGAATGTGAATCCAGGTACAACACACCAATCTTGCCAGTAAAGAAAGCTGATGGTAAAAGCTACAGGTTGGTACAGGATTTGAGGGAAATCAACAAGATAACAGAGGACATACACCCAGTGATACCAAATCCTTACACACTTTTGAAACACTAACAAATGAATTCGGGTGGTTCACTGTTTTAGATCTCAAGGATGCCTTTTTCTGCATTCCTGTGCATAAGAATAGCCAAGAACTCTTTGCTTTTGAGTGGGAGAATCCTGAAACAGGGAGAAAGACCCAGCTCACCTGGACAGTTTTACCACAAGGATTCAAAAACAGCCCGACCATATTCGGAAACCAGCTGTCAAAGGAGCTTGAGGACTGGAGGAAACAAGAACCAGGAGGAGCTGTTCTCCACTATGTTGATGACATCTTGATAGCAGCCAAGATACGAAATGACTACATCGAGCTCGCTGTCTGTTGAACTTTTTAGGCCAAAGTGGGTATCGGGTCTCGAAAGAGAAGGCACATGTTGCCAGGGAAACAGTAGTATAGCTGGGCCTGGAAATTTTCCGTGGACATCAACAACTCAGCAGAGAATGGAAGGAAGCCATCTGTGGACTTCCAGAGCCCCATACCGTAAGGGAGATGCAGGCCTTCCTGGGAATGGTAGGTTGGTGTTGTCTGTGGATATCAAACTACGGTATACTGGTGAGACCTTTATATGAGGTCCTTAAAGCAGCTGAAAAGCGGTCAGTCATGTGGACAGGGAATGCCAGGGCTGCATTTAAATAGCTGAAACATTCCTTGATGTCAGCCCCAGCTCTGGGGCTGCCGGACTTGACTAAACCTTTTGAATTCTTTACACATGAGCGACTGAATGTTGCTCTGGGGGTACTGGCACAGCACCTTGGAGACCAGCGAAGAGCTGTGCCCTATTTCTCAAAACAACTAGACAATGTAGCCCAGGGTTGACCAGGATGCTTGAAAGCTGTGGCAGCAACAGTCCTTCTGATACAGGAGGCCCGTAAATTCACCCTTGAGCAGCACATTGTCATGTATGTACCCCAAGCTGAACTCATTGCACTAACGAGAGCTCTAGAACTGAGCGAGGGGAGGAAGGTGAACATATGGACTGATTCCAAATATGCCTTCAGTGTTGTGAATGCACACAGAGCTATTTGGAAGGAACGTGGCCTGCTGACTGCTCAAGGTAATGAGGTTAAGCATGTGTACCGGTTTGGCCAAATTTAGAAATATATCCTCTGAGAGAAGGCACAACCACCCCTCCCCCACCAGGTTCGGGAAAAAAAAAATTTTCCTCGACGGAAAGTGAAGAAGATAAAACTATTTATTTAACAAACACCCGGGAAAGGAAAATAAGGTTAAATGGTAAAATCTTTCACTGTGGAGGAAAAACCTGGGAAAGTGTTAGAGTCCTCGCTTTGGTCTCCTCGGAGCTGGGGCTTGGCCCAGGGCCAGGCCCTCTGTGCCCGGTGGAAAGTCCTCCCGATGTGCTCTGAGGTTGAAAGCAGTCCAGTAGAAAAGGGAGAAAATCCGGAATTCCAGAGAAGGAAAAGCAAAGTCCAATTCTCAGTCTCTCTCCGGAGAACGAGAAACTGACAACAACTGGCCAAAAGCTGACTGGAAAACAGCAAGCCGGGTGCTTCCTCGCACCCCTGCCGCAGCTAGGGGGAAAAAAACCTGCTATCTTTATATGACCTTGAACGAGCTGCAAACTGCTTTGAGAGTTTTGCTCAGTTTTTTTCCTCTTCCCCCTCTCAGGCTCAGTTTGGAGGCATAGAAAGGCACAAAAATTAATTTCTGGGCATAGGCAGCGATATGGGATACACACCATAAGGTCACCCCAAGACATTCCACTCCTTATCCCATATTGTTGGCTCAATGCCCAAACTAAGATATTTTAATTCTTCACACACATTAATACATATATATATATATATATATATATATATATACACAGCTATATACGAACAGTGACAGTGATACTCAGCAAGCAGTGGTACACAGGCATTCCACATTACAGTGGTTCTCACCCAACAATCAGATCTCCCTGTGGTACACAACGCGTTGTTCCATCTTTTTGCATTACCCACCATGTGCAACCAGGTCCCTGAGCAAAGACAACCACACGGATGGGTTTGTCTGTACTCGAGGCAGAATTTATCCACACAGTCTTTCCTATCAGACCTGTGACATGCACTTCTAGGACCTTATCTCCATCTGTTGTATGCAGGGATTCAGACTGGGCTGGACCAGCTCGGCTGGTGGAACCTCGGGTGTTAACTAACCAGGTGGCCTTTGCTAGATTCTGTTCCCAATTTTTGAAAGTTCCCCCACCTAGTGCCTTCAAAGTGGTTTTCAACAATCCATTGCACCGTTCCACTTTGCCTGAAGCTGGTGCATGGTAAGGGATGTGGTACACCCACTCAATGCCATGTTCTCTAGCCCAGGTGTTTATAAGGCTATTCTTAAAATGAGTCCCATTGTCAGATTCAATTCTCTCAGGGGTGCCATGCCTCCAAAGGACTTGCATTTCAAGGCCCAGGATGGTGTTACGGGCAGTAGCGTGTGGCACAGGGTAGGTCTCCAGCCATCCAGTGGTGGCTTCTACCACTGTGAGCACATAGCGCTTGCCTTGGCGGGTTTGAGGCAGTGGGATGTAATCAACCTGCCAGGCCTCCCCATACTTGTATTTGGACCACCGCCCACTGTACCACAGAAGCTTCACCCGCTTGGCCTGCTTGATCGCAGCGCATGTCTCACAGTCATGGATCACCTGGGAGATACTGTCCATGGTCAGATCCACCCCTCGATCTCGTGCCCACTTATAGGTGGCATCTCTGCCCTGATGGCCTGAAGCATCATGGGCCCATCGAGCTAGGAACAACTCTCCCTTGTGTTTCCAGTCCAAGTCTACCTGTGACACTTCTATCTTCGCAGCCTGATCTACCTGTTTGTTTTCTTGGTGTTCTTCATTAGCCCTACTCTTGGGGACATGGGCATCTACATGGCGGACTTTCACAACCAGCTTTCTTACTCGAGCAGCGATGTTTTTCCACTCTTCAGCAGCCCAGATTGGTTTTCCCCTACGCTGCCAATTAGCTTTTTCCCACTTTTCTAACCATCCCAACAGAGCATTGGCTACCATCCATGAATCAGTGTAGAGGTAGAGCTTTGGCCACTTCTCTCTTTCAGCAATATCCAGGGCTAGTTGAACAGCTTTGAGTTCAGCGAGTTGGCTTGATCCACCTTCTCCTTCAGTGGCTTCTGCGACCAGTCGCGTGGGACTCCATATGGCTGCTTTCCACTTTCGTTTCATCCCTACGATGCGACAAGAACCATCGGTGAAAAGAGGGTAGCATGTGTCTTCTGATGGCAGTTGGTCGCACGGTGGAGCTTCTTCAGCACGTATCACTTGTTCTTCTTCATCAGTGAGACCAAAGTTTTTACCTTCAGGCCAGTTTGTAATTATTTCCAAAATCCCAGGGCGATTCAGTTTTCCGATACGGGCGCGTTGTGTGATGAGAGCAATCCATTTGCTCCATGTGGCATCGGTGGCGTGGTGGGTAGAGGGAACCTCTGCTTTGAACATCCACCTCAGCACTGGTAGTCGAGGTGCCAGGAGGAGTTGTGCCTCAGTTCCAATTACCTCTGAGGCAGCTTGGATTCCTTCATAGGCTGCCAAGATTTCCTTCTCTGTTGGGATGTAGTTGGTTTCAGACCCTCTGTAGCTTCAGCTCCAAAACCCCAGTGGTCGACCTTGAGTTTCACCAGGCACCTTCTGCCAAAGGCTCCAGGACAGGCCATGGCTCCCGGCTGCAGAGTAGAGCACGTTCTTCACTTCGGGTCCTGTCCTAACTGGGCCAAGGGCTACGGCGTGAGCGATTTCCTGCTTGATTTGGGCAAAAGCTTGTTGCTGTTCAGGGCCCCAATGGAAATCGTTCTTCTTGCGGGTAACCAGGTAAAGAGGACTCACAATCTGGCTGTACTCAGGAATATGCATCCTCCAAAAGCCTATGGCACCCAGGAAAGCTTGTGTTTCCTTCTTGTTGGTTGGTGGAGACATTGCTGTGATCTTATTGATGACCTCAGTGGGAATCTGACGCCGTCCATCTTGCCACTTTACTCCCAGGAACTGGATCTCTTGAGCAGGTCCCTTGACTTTGCTCTTCTTGATGGCGAAACCAGCTTCCAGGAGAATCCAGATAACTTTCTCTCCTTTCTCAAACACTTCTGCTGCAGTGTTCCCCCACACAATGATGTCATCAATGTACTGCAAATGTTCTGGGGCCTCACCCTTTTCTAGTGCAGTCTGGATTAGTCCATGGCAGATGGTGGGACTGTGCTTCCACCCCTGGGGCAGTCGGTTCCAGGTATACTGCACACCCCTCCAGGTGAAAGCAAACTGAGGCCTGCACTCTGCTGCCAGAGGAATGGAGAAAAATGCATTAGCAATGTCAATAGTGGCATACCACTTCGCTGCTTTGGACTCCAACTCGTACTGGAGCTCCAACATATCCGGCACAGCAGCGCTCATCGGTGGAGTCACTTCATTCAAGGCACGATAGTCCACAGTCAATCTCCATTCTCCTTCACATTTGTGCACAGGCCAAATGGGACTATTGAAGGGTGAGTGGGTCTTGCTGACCACCCCTTGGCTCTCCAGCTCATGGATCATCTTGTGGATGGGAATCGCAGCATCTCGAGTTGTCCGGTACTGTCGGCGATGCACTGTCAAGGTAGCAATTGGTACTCTTTGTTCTTCCACCTTCAGAAGGCCTACTGCAGATGGGTTCTCTGATAGCCCAGGCAAAGTGCCCAATTGCTTAATGCCCTCTGTCTCCACAGCAGTTATTCCAAAAGCCCACTTGAGTCCCTTTGGGTCTCTAAAATACCCGTTCCGGAGGAAGTCTATGCCCAAAATACACGGGGCCTCTGGGCCAGTCACAATGTGATGTTTCTTCCACTCATTTCCAGTCAGGCTCACCTCAGCTTCCACCAAGGTCAAATTTTGTGATCCACCTGTTACACCAGAAATAGAAACAGATTCTACCCCCACATGCTGCGATGGAATTATTGTACACTGCGTACCAGTGTCAACCAAGGCATCATATCTTTGTGGTTCTGATGTACCAGGCCAACGAATCCACACAGTCCAAAAAACACGGTTTTCCCTGACCTCCACCTGGCTAGAGGCAGGGCCCCTCTATGCCTGGTTATCCTTCTTTCCCTGGGCCTGTATCTTAGAGGTTCCTTCATGGGAATTGGACATGCCATCATCTTTTCCATCATTTCCGGCAGTTTGGCTACAGGCCACTGGAGCTACTTCCTTTTTGGTAGATCCTCCTTTCTGAGACTTGCACTCCTTCAATTCACGCACTCGTGCTGCCAGAGCAGAAGTGGGTTGTCTACCCCAGTTCCTCATGTTTTCCCCACTGTCGCACAGGAAATCCCACAGCTCACTTCGTGGGGTGTACCTTCTCTCTGGGGAACGTCCGCGGAGAAGGCACTCTTTAATCTCCTGGTGATTCTTTTTCATTTCATCTTCCATTTTCTGCATACGTGTTTCCGCAGCTGCGATTCTTGCATGTGTTGGGCCATGCACAGAGTCTGCATATGCTCGGAGCTTCACTGCCATATCCTTCACAGTCTCATTCACATCGTAGTCCGGTTTCATTATTGCTAAAGCAGAAGCGTATTCTGGTGGCCCAAGCTGTATGAGTTTTCGCCACATGTATGGAATAACTCTGGTCCGGTCTGGACTCCTCAATCCTGGGTCATCTGTGAAGACAACTTCTACCACCCCTAGTTCTCTCAGGCATTGGATCCCTTGTTCTATGGTCTTCCATGGGGTTTGCTGCATGTAGAGATCATCTCTGCACATATATCTTTCAGCCACGCCTGTCAAAATCCGTCTCCAGACACTGTTAGAATCAACTCCCCTTTTCATCGCTTGGTCGATCACTGGATCATGTGCCAGGGATCCCAAATGCCTCGCTTCAGCACCGTCCAGCATCACATCATCACCTGCCGCATCCCAAATACGGACAATCCAACTTATTATGGATTCATCGGACCGTCGGGTGTAATCCTTTCTTAGGCTGTGAAGGTCCTTTATGGACATGGACTCAGTAATGGTTTCCGTGCCTGAGTCTGTTGGTGATTTTGAGGTTCCTTCCCCTGCATCTTTTGAGGTCCCTTCCCCTGCATCATCATCATCTTTCACTGGGCGATCAGTTTTGGTTGTGTGCTTTTTCCTCATGACAGGAGCCACTGTCAGTGGCTTAGACTCTCCATCTGGTTTGGGCTTGCTGTCTGGTTTATCTGCAGCCTGAGTGACTGGGGTATCTGCAGGCTTTGCTGATTTATCTTCCTGCCTCTCTGCCCTTACCTGCTGCAGTGTGCGATAGGCATATGCCAAGGCCCAACATATTGCAAGGAGCTTGTTCTCATTAGAATTGTCATTGTATTTCTCTTTCAGATATTTTGCCATCTCAGCTGGTTTCTGAACTTGTTCAGGGGAAAAATTGCAAACCATTGGGCCAGAGAATTTCTTCAGGATTTGGCCTATATCCTCCCATTCCCCACACCACTCAGGATGTTCCACCTCTGGGTCAGGTGTCTCAGCAGTCGCCCGAGAAATCTGAGCTCTTATTCTAGACAAGCTGCGAACCACATAGAGGAAGCTTACCAGATACAATACCAGGAAGGTGGTCTCTTTAACATCCAGGGGAAACTGAACATTCTCAAAAGATAACCTATCAAATTTAAAGGGAAGGGAAACCCCGACTCCTCCTCCTCTAACAATCTGGGTGCAGTTACTAATAAATTCCCAAAACAGGCTACTGAAGCTAGGACGGGGGTTAGGAGGGAGAAACCATTTATCATACACACTTGGAGCAGCTGCCTGTACCTCTGTTAACTTCTTATAAATCATTATCACCGAGCACAGCAAAATAGAAATCCGAATTTGTGTCCCTGCTCTGCAAAAATTCCTTATCAAGGATAAGATCGAACCAAGTTGTGGATAGGCAAATAAGCCTAGGGACCAGAAAGGCACTAGTACCTTAAACAAGCCTACGGACCAGAAATACATGAATATATCAAGCCAGAGAAATGTTATGAACTCAACCAACATGATGACTACTTTACCCCAGCACAGAATAAGTAAATTCAAACCAAAATGTAATTAGCACAGGTTTTTCACTTTCCTTCGAGCCACGCAGGTGGGCGCCACTAAATTTGTACCGGTTTGGCCAAATTTAGAAATATATCCTCTGAGAGAAGGTACAACCACCCCTCCCCCACCAGGTTCGGGAAAAAAAAAATTTTCCTCGACGGAAAGTGAAGAAGATAAAACTATTTATTTAACAAACACCCGGGAAAGGAAAATAAGGTTAAATGGTAAAATCTTTCACTGTGGAGGAAAAACCTGGGAAAGTGTTAGAGTCCTCGCTTTGGTCTCCTCGGAGCTGGGGCTTGGCCCAGGGCCAGGCCCTCTGTGCCCGGTGGAAAGTCCTCCCGATGTGCTCTGAGGTTGAAAGCAGTCCAGTAGAAAAGGGAGAAAATCCGGAATTCCAGAGAAGGAAAAGCAAAGTCCAATTCTCAGTCTCTCTCCGGAGAACGAGAAACTGACAACAACTGGCCAAAAGCTGACTGGAAAACAGCAAGCCGGGTGCTTCCTCGCACCCCTGCCGCAGCTAGGGGAAAAAAAACCTGCTATCTTTATATGACCTTGAACGAGCTGCAAACTGCTTTGAGAGTTTTGCTCAGTTTTTTTCCTCTTCCCCCTCTCAGGCTCAGTTTGGAGGCATAGAAAGGCACAAAAATTAATTTCTGGGCATAGGCAGCGATATGGGATACACATCATAACGTCACCCCAAGACAGCATGCTAAACAAATTCTTGCACTTTTACAGAGCATTTGGTAGCCTACGGAAGTGGCTATCATGCATTGCAAGGGTCATGAAAAAGGGAAAACAGCCCCCGAACTGGGAAATCATTTTTCTGATGAAACAGCCAGGGAGATTGCAGAAAAAGGCATTTTTGCAGTGGTACCACAGAAAGAGATAGATTTGTCATCATTTACCCCAAAATATGATCAGAGGGATCACAAATTAATTAAGTTCCTTAAGGCTGAAATCAAAGAAGGTGGGTGGGCTGTTACCCCAGTAGGACAAGTCGTAATTCCACCCCTGATCCTTCGGGAAATAGCCCAACGAGAGCATGAAAGTACCCACTGGGGAACAGAAAATCTTTTAAAACATTTGAGGAAAGTAGTGATAGGGAGAGGAATGACTGATATTGTACAATCTGTAACAAGCAAGTGTGAAACCTGCTGTAAAAACAACCCTGACACAAGCAAGAGAGTTGTGTTAGGAGTGACAAAGACAGGAGATCTCCCAGGAGATTATTGGCAAATAGATTTTGCTGAGATGCCACGCAAAGAGGGATGCAGGTATATACTGGTGCTGGTTGACACCTTCAGTGGATGGCCTGAGGCTTTCCCCTGTCGCATCAACCCAGCAAAAGAAGTAGTGAAAGCTTTGCTCAATCATATAATACCAAGATTTGGGGTTCCTTTGGGAATGTCATCAGATAGGGGACCACATTTTGTTGCAACAGTGGTTGGGGAAGTTAGCAGGATTTTGGGACTTACCTGGGACCTGCACACACCATACAGACCCCAGGCAAGTGGCAAAGTTGAAGGCATGAATGGGACCCTCAAAACCCAGATTTGCAAGATTCGTCAAGAGACATCCATGACATGGGTTCAAGCCCTGCCTATAGCCTTGCTGAGAGTCTGCATACAGCCAAGGCAAAGGGACAACATCAGTCCCTATGAAATATTATATGGCAGGCCATACCAGGTTCCACATATCCCAGGGGAAATTCATATGAGAGGTAAAAATGATTTGCAGAAATATTTAATGGCTCTGAGTTCCACTTTGCAGAAGCTCCAGAGATTCATCGTGTTATCCAAACCAATAGGATTGGACACACCTGCTCATCCGTTCCAGCCTGGAGACTGGGTCTACATCAAGTGGTGGGACAGCGACCCCTTGCAAGCCTAGTGGAAAGGACCATTCCAAGTTTTGCTGACCACTTTTACTGCGGTCAAGGTTGCAGGCAAGGGACCGTTGCTTCACTACTCCAGGTGAAGAAAGCTTCTGCTCTCGAAATCACCAAGAAGACAGAGACTAATAAAAATCAGAAAGATGCAGTCTAAACTGTTTTTTACATGTTTGCTGTTTGCCCAACTGGTAACCATGGTTCAGGGTTCACCCCATGATTTGCATAAGACTGTGGTCCAAAATGTGTCCAAAATTCTTAATAAGAGCGATTGCTGGATCTGTACTCAGTTACCACCCCTAGATGGGAAGGGTCACTGGCCATTGATTGGCATTTTAATAGAAGAATTAAGAAAGATTTGGATGAAATTTAGAAGGGAACTCAAATTCTACATGAAGTGGCTTCTAGAAATAACACTTTAAATTTGATCATAATTTTGATACCCTCACCTCATGGTTACCAAACTGGGCCTGGGTGAAAGAAATATTCATAATAGTTGTAATTGTAGTTATTATCTGTGTAATTTCCTGTGGAGCAGCCAGTTGTGTAAACCGGTTCTGCGGGTAAAAATAGAGACTAGACAAGATAGAGTTTTCTTAGTCTCTAAAAGGGGGGAAATGATGCCATGAAGATTTTTGCCTTTTCTTTTATACCCCTGTTATACCTTTTTACAACTTCTGTACTCCTAGTGCTTTTTGCCTACATTCTTGGACTTGTTTGTCAAGCTAAGAGACTAAACATTTTAGAAGCTTTGTAGCTAGGGATCAGTGTGCCCCAGACCCCAAGGTCCTCTCCAGAACATATTCTGTAAACCAAGATAGAACCATCCAGGGGAAGGTTCCTTGGGGAGGGGGGCTCACTTGAGCTTCTCATTGGGGAATCTTTGATAGATATGCTAATTAGTAAAACCTATAATGTTATACCCAATGTTGGGAGGACAGAGATAGACTCGGCAGGGTGCATCTCGATGCATATGACCTGGACGTGTACACCTAAGGATACTTAAAAATAAATACCAAGGTAAAATCCCTTTTCCCCTTCTAACCGTATATGACTCTTGATTTTAAGACCAGGAAAAGGCATCAATGGAAGGTACCAAGAAGGCAAACCGAGGTTCATCTTCTGGATGTAGTGGGATCTGGAAGAAACAGTCTTTAATATCAATGACTGCTACCTTCCATTGCCTGGGGAGCATGGAGGGTGAAGGCATTCCGGGATGCAGGGGTCCCATGTCCTCAATGACTGCATTTATTTTCCGCAGGTCATGGAGGAGGCGCCACTGGTCTTTCCCCAGCTTTTTGATTACAAATACCGAGGAATTCGAAGCACTATTAGATGGTTCAGTATTTCCTTTTTTCAATTGCTCCTCTACGAGTGTGGTGAGCACCTTTAATTTGCCTTTCTTCAAAGGCCACTGATCCATCCAGATATTTTTGTCAGAGATCCAATTTAATTTCTGGAAGGGGTGCTCCGCAGTGGCCTTTACTAAAAATTTTGGGGTTGGGATGGAATTTCGACTCAAGCCCCCCACTGGGACATGAGATCCCTGCCCCACAATGTAAATCCAGAGTCAATTACAAAAGGATGGACTGATGCTATCTGTCCCTCTGGACCCTCAATTTGGACAACTGCCTTG
This sequence comes from Coloeus monedula, assembly GCF_965178545.1. Taxonomy (NCBI): domain Eukaryota; kingdom Metazoa; phylum Chordata; class Aves; order Passeriformes; family Corvidae; genus Coloeus; species Coloeus monedula. The sequence goes on along the minus strand of NC_138821.1, from coordinate 2,344,611 downwards.
CTTTTCTGGGCAGATATAGATCCCCCCACACCCATCACGATACCTTCTGCCAGCTACAGCTCCCAGTGTGACGGACAATTGTGGGAAGAAATGACTGTCACATCTGCTCCTGTGTCCATCATTCCTGCCAGGCTGATGTCCGAGCCTTGGCAAGACAGTTTGCAGTTAAGCATGGGTTTGTTGTTCCCAACTACCTCAGCCCAGAAGAAAGAGGGGTTGTAGTCCTGCGGCGGACTACTGGGCGTGAGAATAGCTTGGCCTACAACTTGGTTAGAAGCGAGAAAATAGGGAGGATTAACACACTGGATATTGACAGTAAAGAACCCTTGTGGCCCCACTTGAACAATTTCTGGTGTAACACAAATTTTAGCTGGTGAATGTATAACATCTTTTAACACAAACAATATACAGTGTCATACATGAAATCCCTATTTGTGCTTGGTCTTTGCATATTAAGTGCTTTAATTAATTAATTTTGAGTTAAATATTTTTAAATTGAATCTTAAAATTAACCCATCAGCCCAGGTACAAAAATCAAGTTCCATTATCAGTGTTTTCAATTGTTCAAAGTGGTTTATTAAGAGAGTTGCACCCTTCCCAGTTAAAAATTCCCCAGTTAAAAATCCCCAACAATGCTCTCTTTTCAATCTTCAAACCACCTGTACACCATAAGAGTTACCTTTCCTGTGTTTACTGTATACTTTTACAAGTGTTTTAAGATGTGTTGGATGTATTTTAGTACTTTTTTTAGGTGTTTTTACTTGTTCTCTGGTTCCAAGGCCAAAAACCCCAGTTCTAACAGCCAGCAGCTATTTTTAGCCACAAAGCCATTACTCTGCAGGCAAGCTCCATGGCAACCTGAATACCTGAATTTTAATGAAGGCATTTCAGCTCCCTTATCTCAACTAATACCACCCCTCTGACAACGATGAGCCATTGGTGGACGGAGATGATCTATCAAAGGGAAAGCACCAATCACTTTAAACCGAAGGGGTGGGCTGTGGGTGGACTGGGGGCGGAGCAAAGACACTATAAAAACAACGAGGCAGAGAGGCGGGGCCTCTTCCTCTCTCTCTCTGAAGGCTAGCTGTGGTAGACGTCGGTGCTGGGCATTCAAAGCCTCACTCCTTTTAAGGGGCCTTTAGTAATTTTTTTAAAGTCAGCCCAGCACTGCAAGTTCTTTTTCTCTACCTGAGGTCTAGTGCTGTCTCAGCCAAAAGATCTCAAATCCCTGCGCTCCTGGGGCATGCCATCTACTGAGCCATAGGATCCCAAATTTTTATATTTTTCTGATTTCTGTAATTTTTCAATTTTTCTGTTTTCAGTAAATTAATCTTTTTAAGAGTCGTCTCATTTCTCACATACAGTCTCTCAGATTCTCTCAACTCATGATGATTCTCTGGGGTGTCACCATTTGAGTTGCAGTGGTCGTGGTAACCATTTTTCTGGTGGCAGTTTCTTGATTCATTCCCCCGCATGGCCCTGCCACTCCACGTGGTCTGGTCAGTTTTTTGGCTGCATCCCATCAGCAGTAGGTGATGTCATTTGCCCTGGGGAGACAGCTCGGGAACCCTGATTAATTGGAGCCAGAGCTCTGCAGTTTCGGGCCAAGTGCCCTGGTTTGCCACACCTGTGACAGACCCAATTAGCATTTCTTTTGTCCTGGGATGCTGTTGCATCAGCAGTGGCTGCAGTTCCTATTAAATTCCCCCCCATTTTTAAATTTGGCTGATTAATAGGCACTAAAGTCATGCAAGCACGAATCATTTGACTTAAGGTCGGTGGAGGGTCGAATGGAAGACCCAAAATCACTCTTTTACAAGCATCATTGGCATTAGTTTTTGCAATTTGTGTCATAATATGCTCTCTTGTTTTAGGATCTTCCACTTGTCTTTCCACCACGAGCCTCAGTTTATCCACAAAATCAATAAATGGCTCATTTTGCAGTTGCTGAATCTCAGTATAATTCAACTGAGGTGCTAATTTAGGGGGCATCATTAAGAACGCTTGCTGAGCTGCTTGCTTCACAGCATTCAGGACCGGCTCTGGTGTATTTTGAGCCTGGTTCTGGGGCTTGGACAATAACCCCTCACCGGTAAGGTGATCCATAGAAACCCCGGCATTGTTTGGATCCTGCAGTAAAATTGGGAGGACCTCTCTCAGTTGCTTTCTCCAACCTTCTTCCCACATTTGAAACTCGGATGGGGAAAGCAAGCAGGAGAAAATGCTTTTGAGGTCATGTGGCACAATCACAGTACTGGTGAGAGTTATCTTCAGAAGTTTCTTAAAATACTGACTCTCCCTCCCAAATTCTTTCTGGGCTTTGCAAAGCTCTTTGAGCCCTGCAGAATCAAAAGGTTTCCATGTGGGATTATTGCCAGGTCGATCATATGTTACAGGAGCAGCAAAGAGATAGGAGGGGGCTGAGGGGACTCTCGGACCCAATTTCAAGATGGCGTCAGTTCCGGTTTCTACCCCGTGGGAACCAGAAGGGTGGGGTGTGGGAACCAGGAAGTCCTCCACAGGGGGCAGGGTTGGAGGACCAGGAGGAGTGGTCACAGGATGGGCGGGGATTCCCGACACAGGGGGTGGTACCCAACGTGTGGGAGGAACTTGAAGACATCATGTCTGGGGTTGGGGATAGGAAAGGGTTGGGGGCAGGACGGCAAAAGGGATTGTGGGAAGAAGAAGAGGGGGGAGGGGTGAACTGTGCCATGTGGTAACCGCCATTATGCAGACACATGGAGTGGGGGGGGCATAATGGCAGACAGCATTTAGAACAGTTTTCTGGACTTACAACTGGGGAAGAGGGTGAGGGATACAGGGTTTGGGAAGGGGTCGAGGCAGCCTGGCCAGGGCTATCTCTACAGGGTGGCTGAAAAGACCGAGAGGGGTCAGACAGAAGGTAGCAACTCTGTGCCTCTGGGCATATCACCCCATTTGGTTTTTCCAACGAAGGGGAAGTGGGATGAGGAGCAGGAGGGGAGGAAGGAGGGATACGGGAAGAACTGTGAGGGGATTTGTGCTTTTCTTTTACTTTCTGATCCATTTTATGCAAGTCCCGAAGGACTAGAACAAGGGGAAAATTTTTTCTCCTGAGGAGTCTCCCTTTCACTTTAAATCAGTAATCTTATCCCCCACAGCCTGCCAGAAGGCAGGATATTTTAAATTTGTGGGAGATACTTGAGGAAGGTAAAAGAAAGGCCAGTGAATAAAGTGTTTTAACAGACCCTTTGAAAATTTAAACCCACTAAGTTCAAGGAATTTTGCAATTTGGAGAAAAACCTCTCTTTGGGGTTGAGACAGTTTTGATCCCATGTCTCTCTCAGCACTTCCACCTGCCACCCGCAAAATGAAAAAAGAAACAAAATATCAGGGACTGGGGATACTCACACAAGTTTCAGAAATCAGTTAAAAGACATCCGGTCCCAAACTAAAAAGCACAGGTGGGGTTCTCCGAGGCACGGCTGCTCTCCAAAGTCAGTTCAGTGCAAAATCAGTGGGAGTTAGCAGCGTTCTCACAGGGCACCGCTCCTAAAACAGAGCAGACTGCACTGAGAGGCGTCGGCAGGTCCAAAGTCGCTTCTTCTTGCGGTCCACCGACAGCCACGACGTCGCAGGGATCCACTCGCGTGAGCCCCACATTGGGCGCCAACCTAACACAGTTCTTGTGCTCAAGGCACTAGCTCTGGCATGCCCCTGGTCAGAGAGTCCAGCTGTGTTACTTCTGCGTGTCGCAGAAGCGACTTCAGCATCAAGAAAGGGAGCTGCTGGCTGAGCTAGCTAGCTGGCTTCTTTGCAGAGGGAACACGGCAGGAGCCGATGGGATCGACTCACATTAGCTCGGAGACAAAGGAAGAGAGAGGCTGTTCTGGTCTGACTCCTAACAGGTTTATTGTTAGAAGTTTCGCAACCCGAACAAGCTCGGAAGGGATGGAATGCGATGGGACCCTCCCCGAGGCTTGTCCTCAGTTTTATAGGGAATTTGAAAACCGCAGCGAAAGGGGAAAACAACCAATGAGTTACAACCCACGGGGAGGATACAATTTAACAAGAGCCACTGGGGGAAACCGAGAGGCGGGAGTTATAACAAAGAACCTGTGAACAATCGAGTAACCGGGAATTTTCCCTAACCAGGGTAGGTGGCTTGTACCTGGGCACCGCCCGGGGGGGGGTGCGGCTTAGGCTTCTGAGCCACCCCCTCAACCCGCCCTCTGAGTCTGCCTCTTCGGGAAACTTGATCCAGGGGATGGGCTTGGATTGACTGGCATCTCACTGCCCCAGCCCTGCAGTGGGCTGGTTCATAGCAACACCTCTGTACACCCACACACCCAGAAGTGGGCCCTGAACCATGCCTCCCACATCCTGCCACTGTGCTCCGCCACCAGCCTGCCCAGCAGGTTCCACTCTGGGGCACAGTATCTGCACCCACATATGGTTACATTCACCCCACTTGCCACCTGGGCCTACACTGTGCACTCCTGGGTCTTCATGGGTTGGGGGAACAAGGTGCACTGCTGCAGATGGGTGAGATCAGGGGGAACACAAAGTACCAGCATCAGCATGCCATGAGAGAAACCCACTAGTGATAGCCAAACTCAACCCACATGGTTTCCCAAAGGAAATGCAGAGCAGAGGGTGAGCAACACAGCAGGCAGCTGCATGGCCATGCCCACACAACCTGCAGTGCTTTCCCAATCTGGCTTGGCACAGGGTTGCCAGAGTATTTTGGAAAGGTTTAATCAAATTGCAGAATTGCTAAGGTCGGGAAAGACCTTCAAGATGTCATACATGAAATCCCTATTTGTGCTTGGTCTTTGCATATTAAGTGCTTTAATTAATTAATTTTGAGTTACTTATTTTTAAATTGAATGTTACAATTAACCCATCAGCCCAGAAATAAAAATCCAGTTCCATTATCAGTGTTTTAATTTGTTTAAAGTAGTTTATTAAGAAAGTTGCACCCTTCCCAGTTAAAATTTTCCCAGTTAAAAATCACAAACTTGCCCCTTCTCAAACTTCAAACCACCTGTACACCATAACAGTTACCTTTCCTGTGTTTACTGTATACTTTCACAAGTGTTTTGAGATGTGTTGGACTTGCCTTCTGATTCCAAGGCCAAAACCCCACCCAGTCTTAATAGCCAGCAGCTATTTTTAGCCACAAAGCCATTACTCTGCAGGCAAGCTCCATGGCAACCTGAATACCTGAATTTTAATGAAGGCATTGTATTCCCTTATCTCAAACTGATACCACACACCCCCCCCCCACCCCCCCCCCCCCCCCCGGACAACGATGAGCCATTGGTGGACAGACATGATCCATCAAAGGGAAAGCACCAATCGCTTTGGACCAAAGGGGCGGGCTGTGGGCGGACTGGGGGCGGAGCAAAAACTATAAAAAGGATGAAGCATAGAGGCGGGGTCTCTTTTCCCCTCTTGCTGTCTCCAGACTAGCTGTGGGAGATGTCGGTGCTGGGGCAATCAAAGCCTTACCCCTTTTAAGGGGCTTTTAGTAATTTTTTTAAAGTCAACCCAGCACTGCAAGTTCTTTTTCTCTACCTGAGGTCTAGTGCTGTCTCAACCAGAAGATCTCACATCCCTGCGCTCCTGGGGCATACCATCTACTGAGCCTTAGGATCCCAAATTTTTATATTTTTCTAATTTCTGTAATTTTTCAATTTTTCTGTTTTCAATAAATTAATCTTTTTAAGAGTTGTCTCATTTCTCACAACTCTTTTGGGGACTCATCCGGGATCCTTCTTTTTGCCCTAAAATCCAGGGATTTTGGTTAATTTTATTATTTTTGAATTTTTGTGATTTTTTTGGTTTTTTTCCCTTGGATTTACTGGGCTGCCACGAGGATTACTGCAGTGGAGAAAGGACAGCTCCGGTGGAGAAGGACTTGAGGTAAGGCTTGAACCCTTCTTAAAGGGAACTTTGTTAGGGACTTACCCTTTTTAAGGGCTACTAGTTTTTGGGGAAACCTCCGGGTGGAATTCCTTTTGTGAGAGTGAGTGTGGGGTTGGCCGTCCCCAGTGTGTGTGTGAGTGTGCTTGAAAGGATTCATTTTTAAGGGGCACCACGAGGGATCACCCTTTAGAGACACAGAGGGTAAGATCGAGTGTGGTGGTCAGCCTTTTTGGGGGAGGTTTCCACGTTTTAGGGGTGCGCGCAGCCCCAAATTCAGTTTTTTCAGTGTCTCAGTCTCCTCGGGTCTAGAACCGAGGAGAAACCTCATTTTAAACCCCTTCTTTTCTTTCTTTTCGGCGGGGGCGCCCGCCATTTTGTAGCTTTGAGTTTCGGCGGGAACGGCCGCCATTTTGTAGTTTTGAGTTTCAGTGGGAACGGCTGCCATTTTGTATTTTCAGCGGCAGCGGCCGCCATTTTGTGTCCTTGTAATTTAAACTACACCCTTTTGTTGTTCTAAGTGAATGTGAACTTGTTTTAGTTTGACTCTTTTGGTCAGTGCTATCTAGCACCTTTATACTCTCTGTTAGTTCAGATTGTTTGAGTTATTAGATTATAGTTGTAATTTGCTTGATCTGCTTTAATCATAAAATACCACTTTGGTATTTTAGATTACTATTTGTGTTATTCATGATAATCTTTTTTCTTTAATTTGATTATAAATATTTTAAATTTACCTCTCCTTTGCTAATAAAGACAACTCCTGTCTCTTAAGTTTTAAGTAGTATATATATAAAGCTATCTAAATTTCAATCATACTTTAAACAATTTAAATACATATTAATTATTCTTATTATAATTAAAATTAATTTTTTGTGCACTATATTTGTTTTTCTCACCAGCCTATCATATTTAATTTTCCCACAGATTCACCATCATTAATTCTCTTTTACATCTACTATCTCTACTTACTTTTCTCTACATTAGTTGTATTGTATTTTATGCTTATAAATCTATTACCATTGTAATTTTATATTGTGATAGTGTATTGATTTTAGGTTATTTTGTAATATTATCTTCTTATACAATAATTTAGTTGTTTTATGCAATATAATACTTTGGTTTATTTAATTTAATTGAAAAAAAAAATCCTCTTCTGCACAAGCTACTTGTTTGCTTCCCAGTACCAAAATGGGACAAGCAAATAGCAAAAGAAAAGACCCAATGAAGAAATATAAAATCTTCCCAGAGAGTCCATTAGGACAAATGCTCTTAAAGTGGGAAGAAAATCTTTTAACTAAAGAAAAAGACCAATGCCAAATGATTAGATACTGTGTTTTTAAGTGGCCAAAACATAAAATTAACAAAGACAGGCTCAAAAGGCCCAAGCATGGGTCTTCTGAAAAGTGGCTTTGTGAAGCTTTGCATTCTTATGTACATTACAAAGCTCCAAAACATTCTGACGAATTAGACTATGCTAAAATTTGGTTAAATTATTGGCAAAAACAAAATGAAGAACAAGACAAAAAAAGAGAATTGGAAGAGGAAACAAAATCTAATTCAATTGGACTTAATAAAAATTCAAACCAAATTTTTTCCATTGCAGAAGAACCAAAACAAAAAGAAAAACAAAAAACTACATTAAATCAACCAAAGTGGGACCCCCTAGACTACCTTCCTCCAGTAAATCCTCCAGAAAAGAGGGTCCTTCCTTCATCAAGTTACCCAACTGAAAGAGACTCAGAAAGTGAGAATGAAAGTGAAAAAGAAATTTCTGTTCCTTCCTGCTCTCACAAAAAGACAACCGGACAAAGGATTTCTTCCAGTCAGGATGGCCCAGCATCTTGCACTAGAAAGAAATCATTTAAAACACCCGACTGTCCCACCTGCCTTAGCACTCCCCATGAGTCTAAAATTTTACCTCTTAGAGAGGTACCCATGGGAAATGCTCAAGGAGGAATTGGTTATGTAGTTGTACCTCTGGCTTCATCAGAGGTACGAGAATTAAAAAAAGAAATGAAAAGTCTAATGACTGACCCCATCGGGTTAGCTGATCAATTTGATCAATTCCCCGGCCCTAATATTTATAATTGGGGAGAAATACAATCCATCCTACATTCTTTATTCTCCATTGAGGAACAAAAACTGATTAGAGCCGCAGGAGTGACAGTCTGGGACAGAGAAAATAATTCTAATCGGGGCCCAATTGGAGAACAAAAACTACCACTGACAGATCCAGAATGGAATCCAAATTCTGAAGAGGGCAGGAGGGGCATGAAAGATTACAGAAATCTAATTGTAAAAGGTATCAGAGAAGCTGTTCCCCGAGTTAATAATATGAAAAAGGCATTTTGTGGAGAACAGGAAAAGGATGAGTCCCCAACAGCTTGGATGGCTCGGTTAAGGAACAACATCCAACTTTATTCTGTAATTGACTTAGACAGTGAAGGTGGTAATACTATGCTAAAAGTACATTTTGTGCTTCACTCCTGGCCTGACATCAGGAAGAAATTGGAAAAATTAGAAAAATGGCCAGAGAGGCAACTGGATGAATTACTGGAGGAAGCCCAAAAGGTCTTTGTTAGGAGGGATGAAGAGAGGATGAAGGCTAAAAGCCGAATAATGAATTACAGCACTAATACCCCAATCCACAACCCTCCTACACAAAGAACTTTCCAAGGGGGCATCCCACAACAGCAAACCCAAATTTGCCCTCACCAACAGCCACAAGTTTGCACCTGCAATATACAACCAACCCTACAATCTACCTCAATTGTTCAAGGACCTAAGAAGTTAATTTGCACATACTGTAATAAACAAGGTCACGGGCACTGGTACTGTTTTAAAAGACAGAGAGATCAAGGAGTCCTCCAAATGGAGGGACAAATTTTGAACAACTGAAGGGGTCAGGGGCTCTATTCTCTGGGGCAAAAACATCTTAAAGAGCCCTTTATAAAATTAGAAGTTGGACCCCAGAGACAACAAGTGGAGTTTTTAGTGGACACAGGTGCTGAAAGCACCTGTGTCACTGAAACAACTCCAGGATGTTTTATTTCTCAAGAAACATTAGACATATGTGGTGCTAATGGTGAAAGTTTCCCTGTTCCTGTAATTAAAAATGTAACCTTTTCCATACAAGGTGTCTCGGTTTTGAAAGACAGGTGTCTGCTAAGGAAGGCAGAAGCCCCCCTTGAAGTGGCAGATATAACCCTTTTTCCCTCCAAGTTATTATATTTTGAAATCAAGGGCCTTTAGGCAGAGATGTGGGAAATAGGAATAACAGTTCTTTACTATATATATATATATATATGTATATGTATATAACCAGTCAAACAAAACAACAACAACTATGACAGTAACAGCACACACAAACCCAGTGCCAGCCTTCTCGGCTGTCAGGCTATTTCCCCTCGGGTGCAGTTCCGCTCGCAGCCGGCAGGGGCGCTGGCGGCTCCCGGTGAGCAGGGCAGGTGCGATGGTTCCCCCGCGGCTGCAGGGGGCGCTCCGGAGCGAGCTCGGGAAACACGCGGGCAATGGCGGCCTGGGATCCCGGGAAGGGATGGAACAAAGGCTTCACAAACCGCTGGGCAGCCGATCCCGGACTCTCAGGAGCAGCAGGCTGGGAACGGCAGGCAGGAGCGGCAGGCTAGAGCGGCAGGGACGAACGCAAATCCCGGGTGGCAGGCGAGATGTATCCAGATGGGAGAACCCCAAGGATGCCCAGGCAGGCAGGGCGAGCAGGGCTACAGCGTAGCAAAAGCTCGAAGCAGCAGCAGCGGGGCAGGGCAGCCACAGCTCGGCCTCCAGCAGGGCAGGGAAAGCGGCTTTTGGGGTCCCGGCGTTGTTTCCAGAAGGAAGAGAAGAACGGCCAAAAAAGAAAGAAGCAGCAGCTCCTTTCTCTGCAGCTTCTCTCTCCGGACGCTCAGAGCGAACTGCCCCCACACCCAGGTGTAGACAAGAAAGTAGCCAGGCCCGCCCCACTCCCTTATTGTCTTTCTTAAGTACAGCTATTTGTCCCCTAGCAACATGCATATGGGAGAAAATTCCTTTAACAGAAAAAAACCCTAAGACTAAACTAAAACCCCAACATTATCCACCCCGAATTTTTTCCCATACTAACATGTTACATGAAACTTAACTTTTTTTTCTTAACCATATAAATCTATGCATTACCCAAATTATATACAAATATACATGCTGATAGTGATACAAGTACAGAGCCATGGGTAGTTCACCCTAAAACAAGGTCCCCTTGAGGTAAGCATCGGGTCTCTCCATCCTTTTGCATCACCCACCAGGTGCAACCTGGTCCCTGAGCAAAAACGACCCCACGGATGGGTTTGTCTTTGCTCAAGGCAGACTTTACCCAAACAGTTTTTCCAAGCATACCTCTCATGTGCACCACTGGAACCTTATCCCCGTCTGTTGTTTGTAGGGGTTCGGATTGGGCAGGGCCTGCTCGGCTGGTGGAGCCTCGGGTGTTAACTAACCAGGTGGCTCTTGCTAAATGCATCTCCCAGTTTTTTAAAGTCCCCCCACCCAGTGCCTTCAAAGTGGTTTTAAGCAATCCATTACACCGCTCAACCTTCCCAGCTGCTGGTGCATGGTAAGGGATGTGGTACACCCACTCTATGCCATGTTCTCTAGCCCAGGTGTTTATAAGGCTGTTCTTGAAATGAGTCCCATTGTCAGACTCGATTCTCTCAGGGGTGCCATGCCTCCAAAGGACTTGCTTTTCCAGGCCCAGGATGGTGTTCCGGGCAGTAGCGTGAGGCACAGGGTAGGTCTCCAGCCATCCAGTGGTGGCTTCTACCATTGTGAGCACATAGCGCTTGCCTTGGCGGGTTTGAGGCAGTGTGATGTAATCAATCTGCCAGGTCTCCCCATACTTGTATTTGGACCATCGCCCACCGTACCACAGAGGCTTCACCCGCTTGGCCTGCTTGATCGCAGCGCAGGTCTCACAATCATGGATAACCTGGGAGATACTGTCCATGGTTAGATCCACCCCTCGGTCTCGTGCCCACTTATAGGTGGCATCTCTGCCCTGATGACCTGAGGCATCATGGGCCCATCGAGCTAGGAACAGTTCTCCTTTATGTTGCCAATCTAAGTCTATCTGGGACACCTCTATTTTCGCAGCCTGATCTACCTGTTTGTTGTTACGATGTTCTTCATTAGCCCGGCTCTTGGGGATGTGAGCATCTACATGACGGACCTTCACGGATAGCTTCTCTACCCGAGTGGCAATGTCTTTCCACTCTTCAGCAGCCCAGATTGGTTTTCCTCTGCGCTGCCAGTTTGCCTTATTCCACCTTTCCAGCCAACCCCACAGAGCATTGGCTACCATCCATGAATCAGTGTAGAGGTAGAGCTTTGGCCACTTCTCTCTTTCAGCTATGTCCAGAGCTAATTGAACAGCTTTGAGCTCAGCAAATTGGCTCGATCCACCTTCTCCTTCAGTAGCCTGTGCAACTTGTCGTGTGGGGCTCCATACAGCGGCTTTCCATTTCCGGCTAGCGCCTACAATTCGGCAGGAACCATCAGTGAAGAGGGCGTATTGTCTTTCACTCTCTGGTAGCTCGTTATATGGTGGGGCTTCTTCAGCACGTGTCACCTGCTCCTCTTCTTCTTCAGAAGATAACCCAAAAGTCTCACCTTCCGGCCAGTTCGTAATTATTTCCAAGATCCCAGGGCGACTTGGGTTTCCAATTCGGGCGCGCTGCGTGATGAGGGCAATCCATTTGCTCCAAGTAGCGTCGGTGGCGTGATGCGTGGAGGGAACCTTTCCTTTTAACATCCACCCCAGCACCGGTAGTCGGGGTGCCAGGAGGAGTTGTGCCTCTGTGCCAATTACTTCTGAGGCAGCCTGGACTCCTTCATAAGCTGCCAGGATTTCCTTCTCTGTGGGAGTGTAGTTGGCTTCAGACCCTCTGTAGCTTCGGCTCCAGAATCCCAGTGGTTGGCCCCGAGTCTCACCAGGCACCTTCTGCCAGAGGCTCCAGGACAGACCATTGTTCCCGGCTGCAGAGTAGAGCACGTTCTTCACCTCTGGTCCTGTCCTGACTGGGCCAAGGGCTACGGCGTGAGCAATTTCCTGCTTGATCTGGGCGAAGGCTTGCTGCTGTTCAGGGCCCCAGTGGAAATCGTTCTTCTTGCGGGTAACCAGGTAGAGAGGACTCACGATCTGGCTGTACTCGGGAATGTGCATCCTCCAGAAACCTATAGCGCCTAGGAAAGCTTGTGTTTCCTTCTTGTTGGTCGGTGGAGACATTGCTGTGATCTTATTGATGACCTCAGTGGGAATCTGACGCCGTCCATCTTGCCACTTTACTCCCAGGAACTGGATCTCTCGGGCAGGTCCCTTGACCTTGCTCTTCTTGATGGCAAAACCAGCTTGCAGGAGAATTTGAATTATTCTCTCTCCTTTCTCAAACACTTCGGTCGCGGTGTTCCCCCACACAATGATGTCATCAATGTACTGCAGATGTTCTGGAGCCCCACCCTTTTCTAGTGCAGTCTGGATCAGTCCATGACAGATGGTGGGACTGTGCTTCCACCCCTGGGGCAGTCGGTTCCAGGTGTACTGCACGCCCCTCCATGTGAAGGCAAACTGAGGCCTGCACTCTGCTGCCAGAGGAATAGAGAAGAATGCATTGGCAATGTCAATAGTGGCGTACCACTTCGCTGCTTTGGACTCCAGCTCATACTGGAACTCCAACATGTCCGGCACGGCAGCGCTCAGCGGTGGAGTCACTTCATTCAGGGCACGATAGTCCACAGTCAGTCTCCATTCCCCATCAGACTTGCGCACAGGCCAGATGGGGCTGTTGAAGGGTGAGTGGGTCTTGCTGACCACCCCTTGGCTCTCCAGCTCGCGGATCATCTTGTGGATGGGGATCACAGCATCTCGATTTGTCCGATACTGCCGGCGGTGCACTGTCGAGGTGGCAATTGGCACTCGTTGCTCTTCCACTTTCAGGAGCCCAACTGCAGAAGGATTCTCAGATAGTCCAGACAGGGTGTTCAATTGCCTAATGCCCTCTGCCTCCACAGCAGCAATACCAAATGCCCACCTGAGTCCTTTTGGGTCTTTGTAATAGCCATTCCGGAGGAAGTCTATGCCCAGAATACACGGGGCCTCTGGGCCTGTCACAATCGGATGCTTTTGCCACTCCTTCCCAGTCAGGCTCACCTCAGCTTCCAAAAGGGTCAACTGCTGTGATCCCCCGGTCACCCCAGCGATGGATACAGGTTCTGCCCCCACATGTCCCGATGGCATTAAAGTACACTGTGCCCCAGTATCAACCAATGCATCATATTTTTGTGGCTCTGATGTGCCAGGCCATCGGATCCACACCGTCCAGAAAACTCGGTTCTCCCGTGCCTCTTCCTGGCTAGAGGCAGGGCCCCTCTAGCCCTGGTTATCATTCTTTCCCTGGGTGTACATGCTCGAGGTACCTTCAAGGGGATCCGACATATCATCCTCCCTTCTGAAATACCTGGCAGCTCGATCGCGGGAGGCTGAGGCTACCTTCACCTTAGCGGAACCCCCTCGGTTAGTGCCTCCCTCCTTGAGTTCACGCACCCGCGCTGCCAGGACAGAGGTGGGTTTCCCATCCCACCTCCTCATGTCTTCCCCATGCTCACACAGGAAAAACCACAGCTCAGCTCGTGGGGTGTACCCTCTCTCTCTAGCAGGGGGACGACGGGCTCTGACTTGGGGGCCTGTGACTCGCACTGGTGCCACACTGACCCTCCTCATCTCCTCCCTCATCTCCTTCCTCATCTCCTTCATCTCCTCTTTGAGGTCCTGGACCACAGCAGAGACATGAGCTTTCAGCGGGCCATTGATCATGCTGTCATAATGCCTGAGCTTGCTGGCAACAGAGCCCACGGTTTCTCGGGTATTGTCAGCATCAATCGTTGCAATGAAGGTGGTGTATTGCGATGGCCCTAGCCTTGCCAGGTTCCACATCATCTGTCCTGTGCACCTGACCTTATCGGGGTCATTATCATGCTGTCCATCCCTCCCAAAGAGTACCTCTAATATTGCCACCTCTCTTAGCTGTTGAATCCCTTGCTCGAGTGTCTTCCACTGCATTCTATGATGGTACTCCTGCATTCTTTCTTTGTGAATGAACCTTTCTCTCACACTCATTAAGAGCCGCTCCCAGAGAGAAAGGGGCCCTGGCTCCCTCACAAATACCTGGTCCACACCTGGGTCCTGGGTCAATGATCCCAGATACCTTGCCTCACCACTATCCAGTTGCACACTTGTGCCCATAAGGTCCCAAACCCGAAGCAGCCAGGTGGTATAAGGCTCACGCCCCCTTCGCGCAATGTCGTTTCGCATAGTGCGGAGACTGTCGTACGACAGGGACTCAGTGATGATTTCTGGCTCTGGCTCTCCTGCTGGTTGTGAGGGCCCTGGTTGCCCATCATCATTAACTGGTCGTACTGATTTGGTCTTACACTTCCTCCTTTGCACAGGGGCGACTGCTGCTGGCTGTGGTTGTCCTTGTGGTTCAGCTGAAGCCTGGACGGTTGTAACATCCGTGGGTTCTACTGCTGCACCATCGGACTCACCCTCTTTGGGGCAGGGAGAGGGCTTTTCACTAGCTGAGGAGGTGTATTCCCTTAGCAATTGGCATATCTCCTGGCGCACCTGGCCCATCTCCTGGCACATCTCCTTGCGCACCTGGCCCATCTCCTGGCACATCTCCTGGCGCACCTGGCCCATCTCCTGGCATATCCCCTGGCGCACCTGACCCATCTCTTGGCACATCTCTTGCATCCCTTTTGCCAGTACCCCCACCCAGTTTGGGTAGTCCATTTCTGAGGTGGACTGTTGGGCGGTATCAGTCTGTGGGGCGGGGTCTCTAGTGTCTGGGGCTACGTCAGTCTCTGGGGTAGGATCTCTAGTGTCTGGGGCCGTGCCAGGTTCTGGGGCAGGATAGGGCTCTGGGGTAGGATCTCTTGTGTCTGGGGCCATGTCAGGTTCTGGGGCAGGATCAGGCTCTGGGGTAGGAACTCTACTCTCTGGGGCCATGTCAGGTTCTGGGGCAGGATCTCTAGTCTCTGGGGCTGGTGTCCGGGTAGATATCCAAGCCAATCTCAACTTATCCTTGAGTGCTAAATAGAGTAGGCCTATCAGCAGCAGATGGTTAATATTCAGAGGGAATTTAAACCCTTCGAAAATTGATGGGGTGGGCCCGAAGAACTGGTTGAGGGGTTGGGGGAAAACTTCCCCTGGTGTCATTTCCTCACAGAAGGTACCATTGTTAACATAACCCCAAAAACATGTGCTCAGTGTGTGATAGCCGTTTATCCATGTGCCCACATTCCGGAGGAAGCTAAAAACCCATGAATTCCTCACCTTCTCAACCCATAACGCAAGCTGGATAACAGCAATGGTAGCCTTAGTCAGAGGACCCATATTCAAGTAAGGAGCTGCAAAGGGGAAGAATATAGCTACGGCCACATGCCACCCGAACCAGGGTAAACTAGACCACATAGTGCTGCTTAACAAGGTTCCTATATCTGGCACACAAAATAAAGTTATCCAAGAATGTTATTCCTTTTTTTCACCTCTCTCTCTTAATGCCCTCAGGCCCCACCTTGGGCGCCAAGATCTGTCTCGGTTTTGAAAGACAGGTGTCTGCTAAGGAAGGCAGAAGCCCCCCTTGAAGTGGCAGATATAACCCTTTTTCCCTCCAAGTTATTATATTTTGAAATCAAGGGCCTTTAGGCAGAGATGTGGGAAATAGGAATAACAGTTCTTTACTATATATATATATATATATGTATATGTATATAACCAGTCAAACAAAACAACAACAACTATGACAGTAACAGCACACACAAACCCAGTGCCAGCCTTCTCGGCTGTCAGGCTATTTCCCCTCGGGTGCAGTTCCGCTCGCAGCCGGCAGGGGCGCTGGCGGCTCCCGGTGAGCAGGGCAGGTGCGATGGTTCCCCCGCGGCTGCAGGGGGCGCTCCGGAGCGAGCTCGGGAAACACGCGGGCAATGGCGGCCTGGGATCCCGGGAAGGGAAGGAACAAAGGCTTCACAAACCGCTGGGCAGCCGATCCCGGACTCTCAGGAGCAGCAGGCTGGGAACGGCAGGCAGGAGCGGCAGGCTAGAACGGCAGGGACGAACGCAAATCCCGGGTGGCAGGCGAGATGTATCCAGATGGGAGAACCCCAAGGATGCCCAGGCAGGCAGGGCGAGCAGGGCTACAGCGTAGCAAAAGCTCGAAGCAGCAGCAGCGGGGCAGGGCAGCCACAGCTCGGCCTCCAGCAGGGCAGGGAAAGCGGCTTTTGGGGTCCCGGCGTTGTTTCCAGCAGGAAGAGAAGAACGGCCAAAAAAGAAAGAAGCAGCAGCTCCTTTCTCTGCAGCTTCTCTCTCCGGACGCTCAGAGCGAACTGCCCCCACACCCAGGTGTAGACAAGAAAGTAGCCAGGCCCGCCCCACTCCCTTATTGTCTTTCTTAAGTACAGCTATTTGTCCCCTAGCAACATGCATATGGGAGAAAATTCCTTTAACAGAAAAAAACCCTAAGACTAAACTAAAACCCCAACACAAGGGCGCACCCATACAGGGGACATTCTATATCTACCTCAAGCTGGGATCAATCTTTTAGGACGTGACTTCCAAATACCTTTGAGAGTTGGGGTGGTACCGCAAGGCGGAAAAATGACTACTAAATTGTTTGTTTTGTCTTTAGTAGATGAGCAACACATTGACCCGGTAGTGTGGGCCAGACCTGACAACCAGGGGAAAATGGACATCACACCTCTAACAATTGAGTTGCTCCCAAACAGCCAGCCAGTACGCGTACCACAATATCCCCTCTCCAAGGACAAAAGAAAGGGCCTGAAGCCTGTTATCATGGACTTACTACGAGATGGAATTCTCGAGACCTGCAAGTCCACCTACAACACTCCAATTTTGGCCGTCCAGAAACCAGATAAGTCATTCTGGCTGGTACAAGATCTGCGTGAGGTGAATAAGAGTCCAAACCAGGTATCCGTTGGTGCAGGACCCCTATACACTCCTGAGTTGGGTACCCCCAACACATGCCTGGTTCTCTGTTATTGACCTTAAGGATGCTTTCTGGTCATGTCCTCTAGATTCTCGTTGCACAGACATCTTTGCATTCACCTGGGAGGATCTAGACACTGGACGGAAGCAGCAGTTGCGCTGGACTCGCCTGCCTCAAGGTTACACCAAGGCACCCACACTCTTTGGCCAAGCGCTAGAAGATTTGTTAAGTTCCTTTTCTCCACCCGAAGGGGTTCAGGTAACTCAGTACGTAGATGACCTGCTCCTCTCTGGGGAACAGGAGTCTACGGTAAGAACTGCTACAATTCAGTTACTGAATTTTCTAGGGAGGAATGAGCTGAGGGTGTCAAAACCTAAATTACAATTCGTGCTACAGGAGGTAAAGTATTTGGGACACTTAATTGGCCATGGCACAAAAAAACTCAGTGCTGAAAGAATAGAAGGGATCCTAAATCTACCACCTCCAACTTCAAAACGAGAAATTCGGCAATTATTAGGCCTATTTGGATACTGCAGACTGTGGATCGATCAGTATTCACAATATGCCAAATTTTTATATGAGAAATTAATGGAAGAGGAACCTTTTAATTGGGATAACTCAGACACACAGAAATTACAAAATTTGAAAGAGAAATTAACAAAAGCACCCGTTTTAAGCCTCCCTTCGCTAGAAAAACCCTTCGATCTATTTGTTAATGTGGAGAAGGGAATTGCCTATGGCGTCTTGACCCAGGAGTGGGGTGGAGTCAGGAAGCCGGTTACTTTCCTTTCCAAATTACTAGATCCAGTGTCCAGAGGATGGCCAGTCTGCATCCAGTCCATCGCCGCAGCAGCCGTTCTGGTTTCGGAGAGCCAAAAACTCATTTTTGGTGGAGACCTGACAGTACATAGACCACACTCAATCAAAACCATTTTGGCTCACAGGGCTGCAGAGTGGTTAACTGACCCAAGAATAATCAAATATGAAGCCATTCTCATGCACTCAGACCACCTGAGGTTAGTTGTATGTGCACACCAAAATCCAGCTCAATTTCTTTATGGGACCCCATCAGAAAAAGAAATTGAACACAATTGCATTGAGATAATTGACATCCAAACAAAAGTTAGAGAGGACCTGGTGGACTGTCCCCTCAATGAAGGGGAAATCCTCTTCATTGATGGGTCATCTCGGGTGGTAGATGGAAAACGATGCTCTGGCTATTCAGTGGTCGATGGACACCAAATGTGCGTGCTAGAAAAGGGCAAATTACCATCAACCTGGTCAGCTCAAGTCTGTGAGCTCTATGCCCTAGAAAAAGCACTCCACTGACTAGCCGGAAGCATCGGGACCATTTACACCGACTCGAGATATGCTTATGGCGTAGTCCACACTTTTGGAAAAATCTGGTCTGAAAGGGGGTTCCTAAACACCAAAGGGAAAGATATCCTACATAAAGAATTGATTCTAAAAATTCTAAAAGCACTACGACTGCCTCAGGTGATCTCAGTGGTGCATATTCCAGGCCATCAATCAGGAACCACAAAAGAAGCTCGAGGAAACAGCCTAGCAGACTTGGCAGCAAAAGAAGCAGCAGTGGAAGAAGAGGTAAAAGTGATGGTAGTGAACCAACTTCCAACCAACACCACCACAACTGACACTATTCCACAAACTAACATTTTACCCACGCCCATTTTTACTGATCAGGAAAAACAAAAATTAGTTTTAATTGGAGCTAATGAGGATTCTCAAGGCCGCTGGTATTTACCAGATAAACGCCAAATTTTAAACAAAAATGTAACCCGAGAAATTCTACAAAATATCCACCAAACCAATCATTGGAGTTCAAAGGCTCTGGCGGATCACTACCTCAGAACTTTTGGATGCATTGGTGTTTATGAGATAGCCAACCAAATAACACGGGACTGTGTAATCTGTCAAAAAGTTAACAAAAAGGTAATGAAAAAGAACACTGGCGGAGGAATTGAATTAGCAATCAGGCCTTTCCAAAACATTCAAATTGACTTTACAGAAATGCCTCCTGTCCAGAAGTGGAAATACCTATTGGTAATTGTTGATCACCTTACTCACTGGGTGGAAGCTATTCCAACTGTCAACGCTACAGCCCAGACAGTGAGTAGGGTGATCCTTGAGCAAATTATTCCACGGTACGGGATAGTCCACCGCATAGACTCAGAACGAGGTACCCATTTTACCTCCCAAATTGTACAACAATTGGCTCAGCAATTAGGAACAAATTAGAGATTACATACCCCGTGGCATCCACAAAGCTCTGGGAGAGTGGAACGGATGAACCAGACAATCAAGAACACCCTCACAAAATTAATGCTGGAAACAAAATGGACCTGGGTAAAATGCCTTCCACTCGCTCTTCTTAGAATTAGAACGCAGCCAAGATCTGATTTGGGTTGTTCACCATACGAGATATTGTATGGATTGCCCTACCTTGCTACACCACAAGAGCTAAATGCAAGAGAGTGTGGAAACACCAATGTACAACAATATGTACAGTTAATTGCCAAAAATCTGGGGTTGCTAAGGGAAAGAGGTCTTCTTCCACAAACACCCGCACTTGATTTTAATTTACATCACATTAATCCAGGTGACTGGGTGTTAATAAAATCCTGGAAAGAAAAGTCATTAACCCCGTCTTGGGAAGGTCCATTTCAGGTCCAGCTAACCACCGAAACAGCTGTCCGAACATTTGAAAAGGGCTGGACACACGTCAAGAGAGTGATGGGTCCGGTAGCACCACCAATTGAAGAAAAGAAACCTCCAGACAAACCATCAAACTAAACACCCTGTTTGAAAGCTCCACTCAGCATCCCTCAGTCCAAGTTAATAAAACCCTGTACTCCCAGTTTATTCCCAGTTATACCGCAGTAATAAGTGCTAGCTACAAGTTGTTAAATTAAGTTGAAAATGTTTAGCTGTTAATTCTGTTCCTTGTTATTCCCTTTTACAGACTCTGCCTTCACACAACCATATTGTCACATCAACCGTATAGTAAGGCTCCATTTGAAGCCAGCATTCTCTTTCAATAACAGACCAATCAGACTCCAAATTTACAGGCATGATAACTCTAATCTTTGACAAGGCCAACCCCAAAATAACCACGAGTTTCCAGAAGCCTGAGATCACTGAAGAAGAACCATCTGAAGGTGAGAAGCCTAAAGAAAGGACAAAAGAAGCAAAGAGACAAGCCCCACCAGCAGAGGCAACCCAAATGCTAACAACTGCTCCCGGGTCTGCCTAAAGGGGAAAGTGAGCAACATCCTGCTACTAAATGTCATCTGCCTCTGGGTCCTCTGGCCTCCCTTCACACAAGCAGCCGACAGCTGCTGTAACAAATGTTACAAGATGGTGTATCAGGCAGAAGGAAACTCATTCCAAATTCAACACTTTTTCCGAGTACATACTTATGTTAATCCATCTTGTTACAACATAACAGAGCTGGGTATCTGCTCAGAAAAAGGTCACAAGTATTGGATTGGCAAAAACATTGGCACCCAAACACATAAGCAGAAGGGAGAGTGCCCCTCCCAAGACAATTGGCTCTGTTTCAATTTTAGATACATAACCAGAACAGAAGATTTGTTAAAAAGAAAGACCTATGACACCGACCTGATCCAAGAGGTAGTCATAGAAGAAAAAGAAAAACAAAAAGAAAACAATCCTTTGATGTCAAGGAAAAACTTATTTATTGACCTGGCAGAAAGGATTGGAAAACAGCCAAATTTAACAAATTGCTGGGTGTGTGGAGGAACTTTAGAATCGGAAAGTTGGCCTTGGCGGGAAGTCAGTCTCGGACCCCCGGATTTACTCCGACTGAGTAATCTTTCCCCCACAACCCGACATGACAATGAAACCTGGCTGCTAAGCAATTCTGTTATTGGAGAAGAATGCATCTGGAGGAAAGGAAGAAAATTCTTAGAAGAAGTTGGTGAGACAATATGCAAAAGGTACCTGGTAACTGATGGGCAAAAACACTGGTGGATACCCCAAGAACCAGATGTATTCTGCTCTGCAGAAAAGATTAAAAACAAAAATTGCATTTTTAATCCCGTTAAAAAACTCTGGCAGTGTTGGGATCAAGGAAATCCATACTCTGTCCTGCCACAAATTTCCAAATATTGGATCACAGCAGCAAGTATACAACCCCACTTCTGGGAAGCACCACAAGACCTCTATTGGATCTGTGGTAACCGAGCTTACTCCAGCTTACCACCTCGCTGGAAAGGGAGCTGCACTCTTGGAGCCATTCAGCCAAACTTCTTCCTACTTGCTGAAAACGCTGGAGCCCACCTTGGAATCTCCCTTTATGACGAACTTTCCCGGACTAAGAGACATGCAATAGGAGGGACCCAGAGATGGGGAGAAGAAGAGTAGCCAGCCAAGAGGATCCTAGAGACTTATGGACCTGCAACATGGGCACAAGATGGGAGCTGGGGGTACCGAACTCCCATCTACATGCTAAACCGGATCATCAGACTGCAAGCACTAATTGAGGTAATCACTAATGAGACCTCTCTTGCTCTTGAACTGCTTAACACACAGCAAGGGCAAACTTGAACAGCCGTGTACCAAAATTGGCTGGCATTGGACTATTTACTAGCAGAAGAAGGTGGAGTATGTGGCAAGTTTAACACCTCAGACTGCTGCATCCACATTGATGATCACGGTGAAGCCATCACCAAGATTACCCAAAACATCAGGAACTAGCCCATGTTCCAGTGCAGAAATGGCAGCCCTTGATCACTTCTGAATGGTGGGAAAATATTTTCCAAGGAGAATGGTGGAAGAAGGTTTTAATTATTGTTGGACTTTCCCTTACAGGACTTATTTTTCTCCCTTGTTTAATCCCTTGTTTCAGCCGTTTAATCACCACTGTCGTCCAAAGCATGCCACTGATCCAAGACCTCCAAGGACAACAGCAGTATCCACCATCCACTCGAAAGATTATGTATATCAATAATAATAAGAGAACCAAAAAGGAAAGAAAAATTGCCCAGCAAGTGTGGGACAGTTTTAAAGAGCTTGAATCCATCCCTGAAGAAGCTACCCACCTTCACTTAAATGCAAAGACCAAAGATGCGAGCATAAAAGGGGGGACTTGTCATACATGAAATCCCTATTTGTGCTTGGTCTTTGCATATTAAGTGCTTTAATTAATTAATTTTGAGTTAATTATTTTTAAATTGAATGTTACAATAAACCCATCAGCCCAGGTACAAAAATCAAGTTCCATTATCAGTGTTTTCAATTGTTTAAAGTAGTTTATTAAGAAAGTTGCACCCTTCCCAGTTAAAATTTTCCCAGTTAAAAATCACAAACTTGCCCCTTCTCAAACTTCAAACCACCTGTACACCATAAGAGTTACCTTTCCTGTGTTTACTGTATACTTTTACAAGTGTTTTGAGATGTGTTGGACTTGCCTTCTGATTCCAAGGCCAAAACCCCACCCAGTCTTAATAGCCAGCAGCTATTTTTAGCCACAAAGCCATTACTCTGCAGGCAAGCTCCATGGCAACCTGAATACCTGAATTTTAATGAAGGCATTGTATTCCCTTATCTCAAACTGACACCACCACCCCCCCCCCCCCCCCCCCCCTTGACAATGATGAGCCATTGGTGGACAGAGATGATCCATCAAAGGGAAAGCACCAATCGCTTTGGACCAAAGGGGCGGGCTGTGAGCAGACTGGGGGCGGAGCAAAAACTATAAAAAGGATGAAGCATAGAGGCGGGGTCTCTTTTCCCCTCTTGCTCTCTCCAGACCAGCTGTGGGAGACATCAGTGCTGGGGCATTTAAAGCCTTACCCCTTTTAAGGGGCTTTTAGTAATTTTTTTAAAGTCAACCCAGCACTGCAAGTTCTTTTTCTCTACCTGAGGTCTAGTGCTGTCTCAGCCAGAAGATCTCACATCCCTGCGCTCCTGGGGCATACCATCTACTGAGCCATAGGATCCCAAATTTTTATATTTTTCTAATTTCTGTAATTTTTCAATTTTTCTGTTTTCAATAAATTAATCTTTTTAAGAGTTGTCTCATTTCTCACAAAGATCATTGAGTCCAACCGTTAACCCCGCACTGCCAAGCCCACCACTAAACCATGTCCTCAAGTGCCAGGGATGGTGACTCCACCACTTCCCTGGGCAGCCTGTTCCAATGCCAGACCACCTTTCCAGTGAAGAAATTTCTCTAATATCCAATCTAAACCTTCCCTGGTGCAGCTGGAGGCCATTTCCTCTTGTCCTGTCACTTGTTACTTAGGAGAAGGGACCAACTCCCACCTTGCTACAACCGCCTTTCAGGTAGTTGTAGAGCACAAAAAGGTGCCCCCTGAGCCTCCTTTTCTCCAGGCTAAACACCCCCAGCTCCCTCAGCCTCTTCTCATAAGACACAACCCCCCGCAATACATATCCTGCTCTTACTCATAGCTTATTATGGGCCACTGACCAAGAGGAGATGCCAGGTAAAACAACCTCTGAGCAGTGCTTAAAGATGAATGCAGCTGAGATAGGACACTGTGCTCAAAAGCCTGAATCACACCTGCTGACCTGACCTGCTGCCTGCTTTAACACATGGATAGCTAAAACAGTACAGTAATGAAAAAAAAGCATTTTCCACTTACTGAAACAAATCTGCTTAATTGTAACCTGAGGCTGATTTAAACCAGAGTAACCCTGTCCACACTCCCAAAAGGGCACAAGCCATCATTACAAATCCATACCATCATGGCCTAAAGGAGCCACAACAAATTACTTTCCCAGGCCTCCCTACTCTAACATGCCAGCTCTTCCCAGAAAGATGTCTGACACTGCTGGACTAAAAATAAGTGTTCTTTTTTTTCCTGTACTGCAGAGCTCACACTCAAAGCACTCAGGCCATTAACAGATGTAGTGGATTGACCTTGGCTGAATGCCAGGTGTCCACTAAGCTGCCTTCCTAATGGGACAGGGGAGAGAATAAGATGGAGAACAACCAGCGGGTGAGATAAGGCATTTTTATTACAGTGAAAGAAATAAGCGAGAGTCTGCATGCACATAAGATAAAGGAAAGTCAATCTCTACTTCCCATCAGCAGCAATGTTCAGACACTTCCTGGGAAGCAGGGCTTCAGCACACGTAATGGTTCATCCGGAAGGCAAACATTAAGGAATCATGAATACCCCCCCTTCCTCCTCTCTCCCTTAGCTTTATATATCTGAGCTGATGTCATATGGTATGGAATATCTTTGGCTAATTTGGGTCAGCTGGCCTGGTTGTGTCTCCTCCCACGATCTTGCCCACTCCCATTCCCTTTCATGAGGAATGTCAGAGGGACAGCACTGCTAAGCAGTAGCCACAACACTGGTCTGTTATCAACACACTTCCAGCTACTAATGCAAAGCACAGCACTGTGAGGGCTGCAAACTTTACCTCAGTCAGACTCAATGCAACAGAAAAGCTTGTTAGCCTGGAACTGTGTGAGAATGCTTCTAGCTGCTTGTAACACAGCAGGTTTGAACTGGGAGGCAGGATGCTCCTGTGAAGGAAATTAATTGGGAACAGAGTGAACAGCCTCAAGAGCAGTCCTGATCACAGGTAACTGCAGTACAAAAGCTCACCAAGGATTAAGGACCAAGCTCCAGTGTACCAGGTGAAGATGAATACACCACACAAAGTAGAGCAACTTTTTACTTTCCTACGTCCCAGATAGGTCTAACACTGGGATCTCATGCCTCACATGGCATGCAGAAGTTGGGAAATGAAAGCAATGTTCTGGTATATAACCTCCCTCCCACCCACTAACGATTGCTGACAGTTTACTGACAGAGTTAGTCAACTACAGTTGTCTGGAGACACAAGGACCTCAGTTCCGAGAGAACCCATCTTCCAAAAGCCAGGCCCCAGGATAGGTTAGACAGCAATTCTAAGAAATACTCTGTAACAGTATCAGGCAGTTAGAGATTCCTGTGAAGTCCAACTAGTTACCACCCATGACAACACAACATAAACTGTTTCCCCAGCTGAATGCCTTTCTCAGAGATCAGTTGCCTGGCAAAAAGTATGAAAACTGCAAGAGCAACCCTCAGCTCTGTCACAATGGGAACTGTGGTCATAGCTCCAGAAACTAATTACTACACCTCCTCATTCATGTAAGGGGAGTTTGATCCAGCTGGGGAGTTAAGATGCCCCAAATTTTTCAGAGTTCCTTTAAGCAAGCATGTATCACAGGGAGTCCTCTGTAGTTTTAAAGGTGAAAGCAGCTAACCAGAAGGCAATCAGAATATACAAGCCTTTTTACATGGGAACTTTTATTCTCATTGAGATCTGTGCATTCAAGTTGCACATACTTTTAAATCTTTGATGGAACTGGAGCGCTGGATCACAAGAGCCTGGTCTGTTTGAACAGTTTTAAGTTTATGCCTCAAAAGTAGCCAGGAAACTTGTGACTATTTCCTTCAACTTAGCTTCTGTCTGGTCAGAGATCTTCCCTTCAGTCCTGTTGAAAGAGTTTAGTTAAACTTATGACACAGAAATAGATAGATAGTCAATCCCAAAGACAAAGAAAAAAGCTTCACAGCAAACCTTCCCATTTCTAACAAAATTAGCAGATGAATTAAAACATTTCTGTTTGATGCATGAATTTGTACTACAAACATAACACCCCTTCTCCATTTTAAGCATCAACTGGATTTCCTAAGAACTAAAGTCATGAAGCTGAGCTCTGGACAGCTGGAAGGCTGATTTCCAGTTCTGGTATAGGCAGCTTAAGGCCTGATGCTCTGGGATACACTAAATTAACAGTTCAGTGACCATTATCTGCACTCCAGCCATCAAGTCAATACCCTTGGGATGAAGCAAGATAAATCATCATACCTGATTGTGGAGAGGAGGGCCTGGTGCTGGCTCAGTACATGAGCTAGGAAAGCACTCTCAAATTTAGTAATTTTGCTGGGCTCCAGCTTGTCCAAATGACCTCTTACACCGGCATAGATGACTGCAACCTGTTCCTCGATAGCCATGGGAACTGCAGAAAAGAGAGCATTCATGCCATCAGTAACTCTCACATCAGGACACATCAGTACTACACAGTCCTTTCTTTGAAGATCAACTGCACGTATACAACACGGTTCAAGCAAGTCTGCATTTACCATGTGCACAGAATGGACATGGTAAATGCTGCCACAAAGACCAATCTTGTTAGCACAAGAGACTGATGTGAAATGCAGACTTTTAAAGTTCAAGACACTCACCATACTGTCCTTGTTTTAGAAGCTCTGTCAGACGTACGCCGCGGTTCAGCAGCTGCTGTGTAGCAGCATCCAGATCAGAGCCAAACTGGGCAAAGGCAGCTACTTCACGATACTGAGCCAATTCCAGCTTCATGGTACCTGCCACCTACAACACAAGATACAGGTCAGACTGAGTTCGATCACCTTCTAAATGTATCTAGGAGTTTGCAGGTTATCTTCAGGTGACAGTTATCACAAGTCAGCTTTGCTTTCCATACCAGAAAAGTGAATCCCAAGATTCTGATAGATAATTATATGCATTTCTAAATATCCCACCTTTTAATATAAGCATGCCTCCCTAAAACAGTGACCATTGATATTAAACTTCCAATTCCATATATGGACTAAAAGCACAGGGTTAAAAGAGCATTCTCTATTTCTAGTTAGATCAGTACCCAGCTCAGCATACTGAAACTTAATCCTACATCTTTATGCAGATACTATTTTCCTTTCTCCCCCACCTCACTCAACAGGTAATGGAAATATCAAAGAGATCCCCAAAGTTTGCTCTTTTATAGTTTCATAACACTAAGGAATCCAAAGCTTTATTCCCTCTCTATTCACAGCTCTTTAGAGTGAAATGGGTTAGGCCTACACACTACTCATCTCTAGCAAGAGGAGCAGCAGTTTCATGCTTACCTGCTTCATAGCCCTGGTCTGAGCAGCAGAACCCACACGGGACACAGACAGACCAACATTGATGGCTGGACGGATACCTTTGTAGAACAACTCAGTTTCCAAGAAAATCTGTAGGAGAGAATTGTTTTATTATCTTGGTCAGAAGCTTGGAAGCCTCCTGAGAGACCTGCCAGTAAATAACACAGATGTACACTGGGATGTGAAGAAGTCCTACCTGTCCATCAGTGATGGAGATGACATTGGTTGGAATGTAAGCAGACACATCACCAGCCTGAGTTTCAATGACAGGCAAGGCGGTCAGAGAGCCACCTCCAAAGGAGTCATTCATTTTGGCTGCTCTCTCCAGCAGGCGAGAGTGCAGGTAGAACACATCACCTGGGTAGGCCTCACGGCCAGGTGGACGACGCAGCAGCAGAGACATCTGACGATAGGCAACAGCCTGCGTGGTATAAAGCAAGCTTTCAGACCTCAGTAGATCATTTAACATTTTAGATTTCTAAACTTGAGGTGATCTTACAGCTACAAACACCAATGTTAGATTATGAGGCCTATAAACAATGTTTCCTGACCTGCTTGGACAAGTCATCGTAGATGATTAACGCGTGTTTTCCATTGTCTCTGAAGTATTCACCCATGGAGCAGCCTGAATAGGGAGCCAGATACTGAAGGGGTGCTGCATCAGATGCTGTGGCAGACACCACAATAGTGTATTTCATGGCATCTGGAAAAAATTGGAGAAACACACCACTGAGTATATTACCTCACCATGCCTGTAGTCAGCAAATACAACACACATCTGAAGTACTAAGTTGCTGAAGCAAGCCCAGGCAGCATCACTACATTGTTACAGGAAAGCCCACTGTACTAGATTACCACGTCTGTTAGCTCAACTAACTCAAGAAGTTTCAAGAGCAAGTTCACAGCCGCCTAATGCTTGCAGGCTTCTTTCTCATTTAAGTTTAAACTTTAACCAAGACACACTTTTGTTCTAGAAGCAACTCAGCCTGAAAGTCCATGGTTTCCTGGCTACTGCAAGGCAATACTATCCTTTGTTTCACAGTCCCAAACAACTTACTGTCCTAAAATGTGGGGTTTTTTTCCTGCTAGTTATGACTCTGCTTGACCAGCAGGCCAGAGGTAAGGTGTAGAGGGATTCCTTGTGGAATATAGGATACCCCAGGAGAGCTTGGGCATCCCAGGGCTGTTGCAGAAGTACCCCTGACAGGGCCCCAGGCTGAAGATAGGCTTGCAAGGCACCTGCTAGCCAGCAACCTTGAACAGCCTTGGGAAAAGGTATACACTGGTCAGCTCCCCCGCTGCTTAGAGGCTTTCTCATGGGAAAGGGGCATGAACTTTGGAAAAAGTATAACTTGGTGTAACCGAACAATAAGGGAGGAGCACGATGCTCAAATCGTATCGGTGTTCGTATCGTGACTCTGGCTGGATTCTCCTGCTCCTGGGACCCCCCCCCCCCCCCCGCTACACATGGCGCCCGAACGGCAGGGACCCGAGTGAGTTTTGCTTCAGGCAGGTTCGCTTCAATGCGGTAAGTCTCCAAATTTCATCGTATCGGTGCGGCGGAGCCAGGGGAACCAGAGCGGGTGGCCCCAAAGCCGAGTAAAGCCGGGGGCCCGGTCTCAAAGCAGAATAGAAAGCCGGAGGATAAGTCCCAAAGCCGAGTAAAGCCGGGGGCTAAACCTCAAAGCCGAGTGGCCGGAGACTGTATTTTCGTGCGGCCAAGTGAATACCCGCAGCACAGAAGCTATGGACTATGAGGCAGGGACTCGACTCCTAGCTAATATTCTATGAGAGGCAAGATCGTAAAAGATCGAGATCTGAATGCCCTCATTACGTGGGCCCGGGAACATGGGTGTGTGAAATACACTTCGCTTTTGTTCTCAGTCGAAGCATGGGGGGAAGCTTGAAACGAATTGTGGCTGTCCACGATTGAGGGTGGAAAGGAAGCTAAAGCTCTCGGCTTAACCTGGAAGGCAGTAACTAGCACTCTCGCAGAGATGAAAACAGAGGACAGTGGCTGCGGCCGCCATAGAGGCTTTAGAGAGTAGCAGCTCCGGGTGTAGCGGCTCCAGAAAAGGAACAGATGGGGGTCTTACGGAGCGGCGGCCAGAGACCAGGGCGGAGTCCAGGGTAGCATGGTTCTTCAGGCTGGCCACGAAAAGACCGATTAAAGGCACAACAGCACCCGTCCGCTCACTGCGGGAGTTGCTGGACTCAGCAGGGAAGGATGTTATCCCTCTGATATCTGAGAGAAAAATGGCTGCGAACGCGGAAGCAGAGCCGCCCGACTCAGGGGGCGGGGCACAGGCGGGCCAAGGAGAAACAGGTGGTCCTGGTGCCCGGCCGAGAGCGGCAGAGCAAACGAGCGGTCCTAAAGCCCAGCCGAAAGCGGCAGAGTGCAACCCCCCTCTGCCAGACAGCAGAGCAACATCCAGCAGTGAAGCAGCTTCTGCGGTTTCGTTGCCTGCAGAGCCAGAGCCAGCCAGGGCTGCCGGGGGTCAGCCCCAAGAGGGGGAGAAGCACCAAGAAATGATGCAAGAAGTAATCAAAAAGCTTGCTGACTTATCTACACGGCAAGACGCACTAGAGTCCAAAGCTTGTGATGTTACGCCATCAGCACTGTGGCATCCCGTGGCCCCACCGGTCAAGTTAGCACTCAAAGCTCCTACATTCCCATCGGGAGAATCAAGCACAGTGCCTACAGCTCCTCCCTTCCCACGAGGGGAGGTGCAACCGTCATTTCCATCAGCCCCGACGGAGAGGACTAACCCATTGCGAAGGAGATGGAATGGAGTTATCCGTGATGCAATCATTGAGGGTGATTGGCAAGCAGTGGATGCCCTCGCTTGCACTGTACAGATACAAGGGGACACTGCAAAGTGAGAACCCCGACTGGAAGATCTTGCAGCAAGCCAAGCAAACAGTCACCACGCATGGCTTGCGGTCTGAAGCTACCCAAAGCATTCTGCAGTTTATCTTTACAGCAGATGTCCTATGTCCGAATGATTGCATCAGCATTGCACAATTGTTATTAACCCCTTCACAGTTCCTGCTCTGGGAGCGAACGTGGAAGCAGCTAGCACAAGAAGAAGCTAGCAAACATCAAGGTGACACAAAAGATCCACTATATGCACTCCAAGCTGACATGCTAACTGGGAGCGGAGCTTACGGGGCGACGGTAACACAGCTGACCATGCCCATAGTAATTCATCAGTTGTCACAGACTCTTGCCCACAAAGCCTTGTTGTCAGTATCTGAAAAGAAGAAGTCTCCCCCGTATGCAGCAGTCCAACAGGGGCTGTCAGAGCCATATGGTCAGTTCATTGACCGTTTGTCAGCAGCCTTAAAGGATGCAACTGAGCTCTCTGAAGAGATCCAAGAGCAAATGTTCCGGACCCTTGCCTTTGAAAATGCTAATAGGCAAACTAAGACAATTCTTGCCACGCTGCCCCAAGGAGCAGGTGTAGACGAGATGCTCGTATGTGCTACCCATGCAGAACAGTCATCTCAAACAGGTGCTTTTACTGCAACGCTGCAGAATGTCCTGCAACAACAGGGACAAGTCATCACCGCAGCACTGACCAGAGGGGTGCCCAACAAGTGGTGCCATGCTACGCATACAAGACCTCGAAGCGAGAAGGCGCAGTCAGCATCAGCTCCTGAGGAAAGTGATGCCACTACCATAACAGCTGGAACTCTGGGACCTCCGTCCTGAGAAGCCTTGGGAGAGGCTGCAGACGTGGCTGAGTGAAGGAGCTGAGGACTTGCTAGATCCACCACTCTCCGTAGCAGGAGAGACAGCGAGACCCTGGGGTGAATCTAACAACTGCCCTAGGTGGTTGCTAGTGACTTGTGGTGGGTGTCGGGGAACCCTCTCCAAAGGCAAAACTAAGAAGGAGAGTTGCATAAATTTTTGGGTATAGCACCAGACACAGAGTGAGAAATTGTTTTTTGACTGTCTTGAGACGGGAGCATTAGCGGACATTTTCAATCAGCTGTCCACCCATTTAGATCGAGTGAAGGCAGTTAATTTGGCTAGCATCTATGTTTTTACCTGGTGCTTCAGCAGCCAGGGCTCACGCTATTTTGCATAAACTTGCTTGCTGGGAGAGGGATAAGTTAAACATAACTTCGCAGATGCTTGATGAGTTAAGCGTAGATGTTACTAGTGTTAGACATACAATGTTACAAAATCGAGCAGCCATTGATTTTCTACTACTAGCTCACGGCCATGGCTGTGAAGAGTTCCAGGGTATGTGCTGCATGAATCTTTCTGATCACTCTGTCCCATTCACAAGCACCTCTCTGACCTCCAGAGGGGCCTACACATCCTTCGGGAGACAGACGACCCTATTGGAGATTGGCTTAAGAGTCTGGGTATCACCGGATGGCTGTGTACCTTGGTAGTAGAAGGCTGCCGATTGCTATTTGTAGTTATATTAGGTTTAATAATACTTGGGTGTATTTTTTTTTTGCCTTAAAGCGGGGCTGTGAAAAATCATCGACCAGACCTGGGTTGCCCAAAAAGAAAACGGGGGATGTGTAGAGGGATTCCTTGTGGAATATAGGATACCCCAGGAGAGCTTGGGCATCCCAGGGCTGTTGCAGAAGTACCCCTGATGGGGCCCCAGGCTGAAGATAGGCTTGCAAGGCACCTGCTAGCCAGCAGCCTTGAACAGCCTTGGGAAAAGGTATACACTGGTCAGCTCCCCCGCTGCTTAGAGGCTTTCTCATGGGAAAGGGGCGTGAACTTTGGAAAAAGTATAACTTGGTGTAACCGAACAATAAGGGAGGAGCACAATGCTCAAATCGTATTGGTGTTCATATCATGACTCTGGCTGGATTCTCCTGCTCCCGGGACCCCCCAGCCCCCACTACAGTAAGGTACCTGATCTCTTGCAAGCTCTGTTACATATGCAGCCTTGGTCAATGAGATCACTGTTCCTGAAAAGATGCTATCATTTAATCCCTTATGTTTGGGCAGTAAAGTCTCTCCACTTAATTTTTTAACTGTCATTCATATACTTACATGCATATGAAACACATCAAGTCCATATAAATACTTGTAGGCCATAGCTTGTCACCAGGCCTGCCAAGAGGAACCTCTCAACTCTGCTAGGAAAAAAAAATAGGCTGACTTTTCCAGAAGAAATTCAGCAGTTTTGGGACCTTAAAATAGTCTTCTAATGTGATGTAGCAAAAATAAGGGGTTGTTTTACCCCCAGATACCTAGAAAGATTTCTTGTGATCAAAGTAGTTCATTCATTTAATAAAAAAAGAATTCTGTCTATACTTGCAGCTAGGAGAGGTCACAGCAGTATTCAGCATTATAATGAGAACAGGATGTCACTAGTTACCAGGCTCAACCATCTTCAAAAATCTGTACCTGCATCAGTGAGCCTCTTCACCAGCTGAGCAACAGTAGATCTCTTCTGGCCAATTGCAACATAGATACAGTACAGCTTCTTCTTCTCATCTGTGCCATCGTTGAATCGTTTCTGGTTGATTATTGTGTCAATTGCAATTGACGTTTTCCTGGGTAACACAGAGGTTGATAAATTAGGATGCCTGCAGTTCTCCCAACCTCTACACAGTTTTGTGTTCAGTTCTTTACAGTGGTGCACAGTGCACTCAAGTCTCTGTTAAAGGAAACATTTTTGGCTTGGGCATTTAACTTACCCGGTCTGCCTGTCACCAATTATCAGTTCACGCTGGCCACGACCAATTGGCACCAAGCTGTCTACAGCCTTAATCCCAGTCTGCATAGGTTCACGCACAGAGATTCTGGGAATGATCCCAGGGGCCTTTAAGCCAACTCTCCTACGCGTCTTAGATGCAATAGAACCCTTAAAAAGAGGAAAGAATCTGTTGCAGTCTGTATCACATAGATACAAGCAGAGGTAGTAAGCACCTAGTTACACTTACCTTCCCATCAATTGGATTACCCAGGGCATCTACAACACGGCCCAGCAGCTCTTCCCCAACTGGAACATCCACAATGGCACCAGTCCTCTTCACAACATCTCCCTCCTTGATCAGTCTGTCATTACCAAACACAACAACACCAACGTTGTCGGGCTCCAAATTCAAGGACATACCCTAGGACAAAGGTCACATTATCCTGAGAAAACCCATACCAACATCTACAAAAACTGTCACAGTTTAATACCAATGTGATCATTCTACAGCGTAGAGTATGCAACATAACCTATTTCAATCTTATTTTTAACAATAGTAAATATTCTTCTTTTATGAACAATGCATCTATTTCCATATTGGTTAGAGAACCTGCCTGCCTAAGCCTTCAACTTACCACATAATTATACTGCAGCAGTCTAGCACTGTCATTTATCTCTCTAAAAAGAACAGAAAGGATAAGCAGGATTCAAATACATTTATCTCTTGCCTAGGAATTGTATGAGGGAAAAGCACTCGCTTATTCTCTGACCAAGGCAAGTTAGGTCATTAAAAATATTGGAAGAGCTGTTACAGTACTCTCAGAACAGTCAGACAGCTTTTTAATTCTAATGTAGAACGAGGCTGTTATTCAACAGTAAACAAAAAAGCCAGCATGAAACCAAAGAAAACAAAATCCAATAGCAGATTAGTTCTTTTACTTCCTAGATGAAGACACAAAATTCAAATGTTAGCTGAGAACCAGTGTCATAGGTTAGCAAGCATAGTCCCGGAAGGGATGTCCTTGCTAAGGGGTGCTTACAGCTTCTTCTGGGACCTGATAGAACCTATCAGCTGGCCAGTTTGAATATGGACAATTCTTTAAGCCACTTAAAGTTGTGACCTCCTCTGTGATACACACTTAAGAATAGACAAACTCCCCCCCCAAGTTCTCTCTCGTTTCCGGCGCTGGGACAAGTGGCTGCGGGGCCTGAGCGGGGCCCAGTGGGCCCGGCCAGGCCACGGCTCCAGGATGACCCCCCCCCCCCCCCCCCCCAGCAGGGCTGTGGGCAGCCAGAGCAGCTCAGAACCATCCCCCCCCACTTCGGCCAAGATTTCAGCAAAAGAGGCACCTCTGTCCAACAGAGGTCAGGTGACCAACACTGATAAGCCACACAGCTGCAAGGCTGAGGTGAGACTAACCCTTTTATTGCTGTGAAGAGCTGAAAACCTGAGGGAAGAGAAAGAGGAGATGCTTAAAGCCGAAATTCTGTTGTGAAGCTATGATATATCAGAGTATCCCATTGTAATTTCATGAAGATATGGGGAGGTGGAGTGTTCAACTCGTAAGCAAAAGCACCTGCGTTGAGATAGGCAGATGCTGACGCAGCTGTAATTTCATGAGAAGTTTGGACAGGGAGAGATGGACCAGATGAGGACTTTTGCTCCAAATGGGAAAGGAGAAAACCTCAGTTCCTAGAGATGCTCCCAGAGATAGTCCTAACGATGAAGATGATGAAGACCCTTTGCTCCCAGGGAAGGAGAAGGGCCTCTGTTTTTGTTTCTGAACGGCTCAACCTTAAAATTGTACCCCAAGAAACTTCAAGAGTGGACCCTCGAAAACAGTTGCAGGAAAAGCTGCAAGTCGGGAGAAGGGACTCACATGCAGGCAGAGAGACTCCTCTTCCTAAATGGACTGAACAATATTTGGAAGTGGGGGGCTGTCTCGTTGTGATAATGTTTTCATAGCACAAGCAAGAAGAGACTTCTCTTTCTAAATAAACTGAACAAGGTTATTATGGGAGTGGTAAACAGACTGAACATCTTAAGGGTTGTCTTTTTACATTGTCAGTGGGAGAAGGGAGGAAGGTGGGGGGGAAGAGGAGAGTTCTGAAGGTGTGGTATAATTTTTTTTTCCCTTCTTTTAGGTCTGTTAATAAACTTCTTTATATTCTTTCAAGTTTGGTGCCTGCTTTGCATTTCTCCTAATTCTTATCTCACAGAAGATAAACAGTAATGAGTATTTTGGACCAAACCACTACAACCAGATACCGAAAGCAAAGTGTTATGAATTCAAAGAATATTTGCTTTTTGTAGCATTATTTCAACTAGTTACTACTTATTAAGGTTGAAATGAAGTTTGATAGAGGTTCATATGGGTACCTCCAAGAACAGTCTCATTTTCCTTTAAAAGTCTTTAGTTTTTTAAAAATATATTTCTAGGCTAAACAAACTGCTTTAGTGAAAGCTTACCTTCAGTCCAGAAGAGAATTCAACCATTTCTTCTGCTTGGACATTTCTTAGGCCATACACACGGGCAATACCGTCACCAATTGAGAGCACACGGCCAGTCTCCTCAAGTTCAGCAGAGGTGTCAGCTCCCAAAATACGTTCCTCAAGAATAGAGGATACCTCAGCAGTACCTGGAAAGAGACATTTCACACTCGACTTAGCACATTAAGGCAAGATATGAATTTAGTAAACTTGTCTTGAATTCACAGGCCAAGGTGCCCTCTCTGGTACGCCATGAGGTCTAGCAAGCAACATGCTAGATGCATACATAAATAACAGCTTCTGTATTCCCAGCTAATAAAAGCAGCTTCAACACATCATTACAAGACAGTTTCAATTAAAACATTGATGACTGTTTAGTTACCAGTTTCCTTCATTATGTCTTACACTATTAACAATCTCTCCCCCTAGAAAGAAATTAAATAATTAAGCTCAGAACATTCTCACTCCACTTGCAGAGTGGTTACTTGAACTGGGGGCAACAAAACACCCTGTGATTTGTAATCCAAGATCCAAATATATTTAAAGGAACTTGATACATTTAAGAAGCAAGTTGATCAATATAAGCTATAAAAATGTATTCTCCATATTCCTCAAATTTGTTTGGCAGTGTACCTCCAACAACTCTTTGTTTCCCCAGACAGGAAACAGTAAATAAAATTGTGAAATTTTTATTTCCTAATACATTTAATAACCCCAAGCCACTTTGAAAATTGTATATGAACCACTATCAAAAACATAGCTATGCAGTGACACTGTTTTCTCTAAACACCAAAATGCTGGCAGCAAAAAAGTAATGCTCAGGGACAAAACACTGGCAGGCCTGGGAAAGTCATCTGTTCCTTGATACTGTAACAAACAAGACAGAAAACTAGAATTTGAGGTTTTTTGTTTTTTTTTTTTTCCAAATAATTTTGCAAGAGTTCTGAATATCAGAATAAGATAATTCTGAATGGAATCCTCACAAAGCAGGTAAACTGCGTAAGCTGACATGTGACCACTCCTTGGTTTGGGCAATCTGAATAGTTATTAAAGTGAAGTCTGCTGGATGTGACTGTGCAAAAGTTCAGTTAAATACTGTCAGTACATAAATGTCCTCAAGCATTCTGTCGACTGACCCACACACCATATTCAAAATCCCTTTTGTCTGACAGAGCAAGTTCTTAAACCACGCTGTTATACAAAGACCTTTCTCAGACTCACCAGTTTTCTGAAAGCATATTTTGGAGGCATGGAGGTTTCTTGTAGCAACAAATGCTGCACCCAGGGTATTGCTGGAAATCTAAACAAGTAATTGTTTCAGTAACAGTGAGATTTCCTCATTCATTCAAAAAAAAAGGTTGAGAGATAACAGTGACATTTTTGATCATGAGCTTATACATTTAATGTGTCTCAGTTTTGAGTTTAGTCCCACAGCACTCCATTCACAAGTTTTAGTTATGAAACCAAGTCCAGCACTACTAAGCAAGGACAGATGGTAAAAGAGATTGCTCTAAATTATTCACTGCATTTTTCTGCATTGCATTGCTGCCACCACCACAGTACCGCAGCAGATCCCAAAGCAAAACCTCTTCTCGCTTGCCACCTTTGTGCTGAACATCAAATGCTTGGGACGGAAAGAAATCACCACAACCCTCATGGTTCTCCACAAGGGAGAAATAATACTGTGCGTTCTAAGGGTTGGCCTTCCTAAAAAAAAAATAATCTGCAAAATTTCTGGTATAGCTAGAACATAGACGAGAGCAAAAACAACGACAAAAAAAAAAAAAAAAACACCAAAAACAAAAAAAAACCCACCCTGTGATAATGAATGCAGTAAAATGTTATAATCCTATGTTCTAAGTATAGCTCCCAGTGCAGTTCCAGGCACCGTTAATGCTATTTCTCTGAACGCCTGGGCAGGCCTCTCCTCCGTTCACCTTCACAAGGGACACCAGCGTGAACAGGTCGGGACAGATCTTCACATCCTCGCTCTCCCCACCAACACGAGGGGAAAAAAACACTACCTGGCAAAGCTTTGCAGCGCAAATCCCTCACCTTGATTGGGATCTGGCAGCTTTCAGACATTAACCTGAACCCAAACAGTGTCAGGCCACATTACCAGGGAAGAACAGGCCGTCCCCTAGACCCCCCCTCCCCCCCACCTCCCAAGTGAGGGCACCCTCACTCTCTCAACAGTAGGTCTGGCCCCGCTGACACCCAGCGCTAAGGTGAACCCCCCACCCCAAACTCCCGAGAGCAGCAGGCCGCAGCCTCTCAATGTCACCGCAGCCTCTAAGATGGCAGCGGCGGCCGCCTCCCACCCACCACCTCCGCTCACTGCAGGGAGAGGAGAGCGCACTCACCAGGCCGGCCTGCCGCGGCAGGGAACGGGCGAGGGAGACAGCCACGCGGGCGGAGAACATGACGAAGGCGGCGACGGCTCCTTCAGGGAAGGCTGAAGCAGACAGAAGACAAGCGCCAGCCCCACACTTTCTCCACAAAATGGCGGTAGCTCACTCCGCCTCTTCTTACGACGAGGCCGCGCCCAGGAGGTAGGGCGGGGCGGGGCGAGGCGAGGCCCGGAATTGCTTCCCCCGCCGGTCTTCTCAAGCGTTCTGGCGCCTTCCCCCTCCCGCGCCTCTGAGCGATGGAGGGAAAGATGCATATTTTTATATATATGTGCCCTTGAAATGTCCCTCGGCGGGTGGAAAAGGCGGAGAGTGGCGGCGGGGCGGGGCTGGACTGGACAAGACTAGACTAGACTAGACTAGGTATATGAGAAGCTGAGAAAGGCGGGGACCGTTGTGAGGCGCACGAAGTTGGGATGTGTGGATTATGGGACAGAAGCATGAGCATAGGGCAGGAATGTGAGGGGCTGTGAGGCAGAGGGCGGTGGTGTGGGGCAGGGGGTAGTTGGGGAAGTGACCTCACCACCACTTTCTGGGAGCTGTGTGTGCTTGCAATCCTGACCGCCCCTGTCTCAATGTAGCAGCTGGGTGGTAGAAGAAAAGTGTGGTAGAGAAGCGCTGGCATCTCGCCTGTGCCCTGGAAATGGGTAAAAGGAATGTGATATGCAGCACCTTGTTGGTTTTCT
Source organism: Coloeus monedula (assembly GCF_965178545.1). Taxonomy (NCBI): domain Eukaryota; kingdom Metazoa; phylum Chordata; class Aves; order Passeriformes; family Corvidae; genus Coloeus; species Coloeus monedula. The sequence goes on along the minus strand of NC_138821.1, from coordinate 2,306,437 downwards.
TACGTACGGAAAACCACGCTATGAAAAGCCAGTTTCCATAAAGGAGACAGAGGAGTCCTGCAACTTTATTCGAATAAAGGGAGAGAATCCACTGGGGCATACACCCACAGTGTTTTCTCTCTCTCGGTTTCCGAGGACGCAGCCTCCTTTTATCCTAAACTCCCGGCCGCATGTTGCCCTCTTCCTTTCCCCATTGGTTGAGGTACTAGGAAGGTACAGCCTTCCCGAACCGCCTACCACATATTCCCCTCTTGAACCTGTCATTTTACCCCAAAGTTCAGAAACTCAGGCTTGTGCAGACCCTTGTCTGTTTCAGGAGCCAAGCCGTCTGGGCTCTGTAACAAACCTGCTGCTTGAAGTTAATAGGGACATTAAGACCCATTTCAAAGATGTTAACACCCATACCCTCACTTAAAGAATTGTTTGTAAAGACATTAGCACACCTCTTTCCTATCACTGTTGCTACAGAGGATCTTAAATATAGTCAGTCTGCTGATAATAAGTGAAACTTGAAAGTTGGACTTACCAGTGCCATCAGAAGTTGTGGTGACAGGACAGCAGCATCAGAAGCGGAGGAGAACCTCACTGCAAGAGGCTCACCTGCTTTAAGTACATGGGGATCTCTCCAGTCTCATGAACTGTCTGCCAAGGTCTAACCTGGTGGGAACAGTGCGCTTAGCAACAAGTCCCATATGTGAGACACAGGATTTAGTCTGCCAGGGAAAAAGTGTCAAAACTCAGGCAGGCACAATGTGATGGTGTCCCCTTGGTAATCCAGAGAAGTTGCTAAAGACAGATCCCAGTAGACATTTCTGGAAATTTAAAAAGTTAAGTGAAAAATCCTCAACCATTTTTGCATGTGTTGTAACAAACATGATGCTTCAGCAATGTTTCTCATGTTGATTATTTCAGTAATCATTTCAAATTCTGTGAAACTGCCTGAAATAAACAGTGATTTAAATAACCCATCTAAGTCTTGTGCATTTGTACTTTATTGCTAAAGAAAGGTGGTTCCTTGATAATTGTTTAAAGGATTTAACTCAGAAGATGCATTTTTATGACATATTTTCTAATAAGGAGCACAGCTTTTATATGAATTTCTATAGGCAGTGATATACAAGCTATTAACATTTAATTTTTTACCCTTTAACTTAAAAATAAGATTTAAGCCTATTTGATGAAGGGTTTTATACACCTTTATTTGTAATTTGCCTTATGATATGCATAAAACATACAATTCTATCAAAAAATGAAATCCTGTTGTGACAGGACCTTTCACCCCTGAGACTTATCTACTTCCCCCATGGCTAAGCTAGGCTGGAATGGTTTGTCATGTGATGAATTATCTCTGCTGAAAACACCCTTAGCCAGCAATAAACATCCTGCCTTGAATGCATGGGAAAGTGTCATGGGCTAGCACCCGCTACAGAAAGGATAAACAAAAAATTCTGACTGACAGACACAGCACTTTTTACAACTATAAAAGACCACTATGATTTTCATAAAATCAGAAATCTCTTATACAGTCTCTGAGTGTGTGGAGAGTTTTTCTCGATGCCGAGACGTTGGTATCAAGTTACTTCCCTGGGGATTGAGAGAAATTAGGAGACTTCTGCACACCACTATCATGCGTTGGTAAGTGACATTGGCTCCTCCTAATCTATACTATTTCTTTGCTAGCTGTAACATAGGTACCTTTATTATCATGCACTGTCTTATGAACCTACTAGTAGTGTTTCTTTTGCTTATCCTGTGTAGTAAGTAAGCCCGTTAAAGTCTTAAGTCTGTTTTTTTAAATTGTGTCTATTCAATAAATAATTCATGCTGTAATAGACCTGATCAGTTATTATTAAGAACTTGTGAGTGAGAGTGGGTTTTGGAGTGCTGGCCGCCTCAATAAAGCTGCTGTCTACTGCCAGAAACCGGGGCAAAGGCAGGGACTTGTCTAAACTCTTCTCTCTCATTCGTAACGCCTCTCAGATAATTTTACTGATTCAAGACTATTTCTTTAAAAATATTGTGTGGGGGGGAAAAGCAAATTATTTCAAAACAATTAGAGCATTTAAAGCCACTTTGGCAAAACCATTCACTGCATCTAGTGAGTTGAACTGGGTTTTCTTTTATTACTATTATTATTTTGTGTTATTATATATGCGTTTGAAGAATTTAAAGCTAGGAAAACTGGGTTCTGCTGGGCTGGATCATAGAAATATTTAGGGTGGAAAAAACCTCTAAGATCGAGTCCAACCACTAACCCAGCACTGCCGTGTTCACCACTAAACCATGTCCCCAAGTGCCATATCCACATGCCTCTTAAATCCCTCCAGGGATGATGACTCCATCACTGCCCTGGACAGCCTGTTCCAGTGCTTGACAACCCTTTCTGTGAAGACATTTTCCCTAATATCCAATCTAAACCTCCTCTGGCATAACTTGAGGCCATTTCCTCTTGTCCTATAGCTTGTTACCTGGAAGAAGATGCCAACCCCCCTTTCAGATAGTTGTAGAGAGGGATAAGATCTCTCCCGAGCCTTCTTTTCTCCAGACTAAACAACTCCAGCTCCCAAAGATGGTCATCATAGAACTTGTGCTCCAGACCCTTCCCCAGCTCTGTTGCTCTTCTCTGACCACACTCCAGCCCCTCAATGTCTTTCTTGGAGTGAGGGGCCCAGAACTGAACACAGAATTTGAGGTGCGGCCTCACCAGTGCCAAGTACAGAGACACAATCACTTCCCTTGTCCTGCTGGTCACACTATTTCTGATACAGGCCAGGATGCCATTGGCCTTCTTGGCCACCTGGGCACACTGCTGGCTGATGTTCAGCTGGCTGTTGACCAGCATCCCCAGGTCCTTTTCTGCCAGGCAGCTTTCCAGCCACTCTGCCCCCAGTTCATGGTGCTGCGTTGGGGTTGTTGTGACCCAAGTGCAGGACTGTGAGGCTGGGTGGGGGTGGGCCTGCCTCAGCCCTGCTCCAAGACCGCCCCCTCCTTCCAGCTGCCGTCAGGTCGCCCAGTAGGGTGACTCCACACAGGGGCAGCTGGGACTTAGGCATGAAGCACAGGACCCCTTTAACATAAGCACCTCAGTATAAAGTATAGATTAATAAAAGTTGGGTGTGTGCTGCTATGGTCGACTGCAACTTCTTTTGCAAGACAAGACGCCTAGCCCTGGAAGGGGCTATGATGATAAGTGAATAGGAGATGCTATGCCTATTGCTAACTGCTCTTAAAAACAAACCCAAGTGGACTAGGATGATAAGGGAATGGAATGCAAGCTAATGGGTTTGGTTAACCATTGTCTGCAGAACAGGGGCCTAGCCCCTAAGGGCTAAGCGATAAGAAGGAAGATGCATGCTAACTTCTGTTTTAATGACAAATAGAGGAACTGTCACAAAAGAGTAAAATTGTAGTAAGAAAATAGGAACATAATCAATACACAATTATAAATAAAGTATAACTAATGTAGCAACAAAGTGTGTAATAGTAGAATTAAGTATGTATTAGCAAAGTAGATGTGATAAATGTATTAAGAATAGTGTGCTGTGTTTGTAACCCTAAGATAAGAAAACTGCAAAGTCATGTAAAACCCCCTAGGACTGTAACTCTAGATAAGTGACCAAAGCAAGAGTGAATGACGAACTTGTAAACGTAGAATGACAAACGTGCAAACGTATAAAAAACCTCTGTAAGATGACTATGTTGGACACGCACATGGAGGTGTTAACCCCTGCATGCTCCCGGCCTGGCCAATAAAGGTGTGCTTTACTTTACAGTACTTTGCTGTGGAATAGATTCCTTTGAATCAGTTTGGCGAGCCAGCCAGGAGAAACTCCATCGGGCTGCAGGACCCTCCGAAGCCGGGACAGTCTAGCAGGTGCCTCTGGAGACTTCTCTGGATAGACCACCCATGCTCCGGTGGATCACCGCAGGGACGGACAAGATCCTGACATTAAGGTACGCAAACTTTAAAGCACCCTTTACCTGTTTGTAACCTGACTAGTCAAAGTAATACACTCTGTAAGCCCTATGCTGGAGGTGGGTATCTCGGATTGCTAGCACCTTTTAAGATATACATGGGGAGTGTGGTATTGAGCCCCTGGGTGGGAGTGCCACATCGGGCCCCTCTTTGCAGAAATTTGGAAAATTTTATGTTTTGTTGATAATAAGTTCTGCCTTTTTACCTCTTTAACATAATTAAGATTGCTTATCTTATATTACCTTTGGTTTGTGCTTTTTTCCTCCTGATTACATTAATGAAATTTCTCTATGTTGCATGATGTTAGTATTGGAGCAGTCTTAGCAATAATTTTATTTTCTATTTTATTACTCTGTTGGCCACTGCCTTTGTTATTTCACATACTTCTGTTTCCTCAAACTGCATTCATGTTGTGGTCCGAATTTGGGTTAGGGATTGGACTGGCAATTTTATTAATCCTTGTAATTTACTTTATCTATACTTGCTTCAAATCATCCGTTGCCATCCCCTGTGTGTGTTAGATGCTAATTGAGGAAACCCTGGCTAGGGTTGTGGAGAGGGAAGAGGAAGGAGTGTCCCCTTCATTGTGTGGACTGTGTGGAGAATGCCATCTGATATTCCTATGCATCCTAGGCAGTGTGGTTTTGCTGGCAAATTTGACACAAAAGAGAGGATTTGTTTTTTTGTCCAGGCTGCCAGAAGGACAAAACCTTTGATTCTGCAGGAAGGAATTAAGCTGGTTTTAGTTTGGAAGAAGGAATTTCAGAGGAACAGGCAGTATATATACTACAGGAGTCACTATTGAATGAGGTGATAAGTGAAGAAATACTGGAATTATTACAGGGACTGGACTTGATTGCCTTAATTCAATAATAAGGAGGCTTATGGAAGGGCTCCCTTCTTCAGCCAAATCAAGTTGTTTTTGAAAAACGACCCTTTCCCACTTTTTGACCTCTATTGGGGTGATAAAACCAATAACACTATCCTCTCTCTCCCCTTTTCCTCTCTTTACTATCATACCTCTGCAAAACATTTTTTATTTTTTTGTATTGGTGAAAGAGAATGAAATGTGTGAGTGACTGAGATGCACGAATAAGTGCGAAGCAAGTGAGGAGCTCTGACCTGCATTTCCGTTATCACGCGAGAGAAATGGCCAGGGACAAGCGAAGTGAGTCCCGAAGTGGTTGTGCGAGAGCAAAAGACACGACTGAGACGCACAAATAAGTGCGAAGAGAGTGGGAGCTCTAATTTGCTTTTCCGTAGCCCCATGAGGGGAGCAGCCAGAGAGGAGCAAAGCGAGAGGAGAGTAAAATGGAAAACAAACAAAGCCAAGATTTAGTGGCCAAAAGCCCCTTTGGGTGTATACTAGCCCACTGGAAGGAAATAGGAGGGGCACCAGGGGGAACTATAAATAAAAAGATTCCTATCAAATATTGCAACCAGTGGTGGCCACTTTATAAACTTAATGGAGGGGGGAGAAATGGCCAGAAAATGGAACATTGAACTATAATACTTTATTACAGCTCATCTTGTTTTTACATAGAGAACAAAAATGGGATCAGGTTGTGTACACTGACATGTTTTTTGAACTCAGGGACCACCGTGAATGGCAAAAAGAGTGTGGTATTAATTTAGCTCCCAGAGACCCTTTTGTTTTAACTATAGAAAAGGATAATTTGGAATGGGGGGTAGGAAGACTAATGCGATGTTGCTCGGCTTGTTCCATAGGACAGCGTTGTTTAAAATATCAAAATAAACAACCTGAGGAGAGAATTGAAGACTTTGTCAGTCTGCCTGGGACGGAAGAGGGGGGAGAATGGACTTTCTCCCCCACCATCACCAGAAAGGGGCAGGTGGATGGAAAGAGGAAGACACAGGGCTTCCCCCTTACCATCATTTTTGCCTCTGAGCAGGTGAACTCGGGGAAAACTTAGGGCTCGTTCAGTTTCTCCTGAAAATCGGGTGACTTCTCAGGAGGTTTTGCAGGCCCCTCTGAGAGAGGCTGCTGGGCCCACAGGGCTGATATGGCTAAAAGTAAATTTTTCAATGGGAGATTTGGATAGCTGGAAAGAGACAGCTAGGAGGTATCGTGAGTAGCTAAAATGTGAGGAAAGAGACAGCTTTTAGTTAGATTAAAAATTAAAATAATTTATTGAAAACAGAAAAATTGAAAAATTACAAAAATTAGAAAAATATAAAAATTTGGGATCCTATGGCTCGGTAGATAGTATGCCCCAGGAGTGCAGGGATCTGAGATCTTCTGGCTGGGACAGCACTGGACCTCAGGTAGAGAAAAAGGACTTGCAGTGCTGAGCTGACTTTTGGCTGGTCCAAAAGTCAGGAAAAAAAAGTTATTAAAGGCTCCTTAATAGGAGTAAGGCTTTTAATGCCCAGCACTGATGTCCACCACAGCTAGCCTGCAGAGGACTCTCTCTCCCTTCTATCTCCTCTCTCTCTCTCTCTCTCTCTGAACTTTTTGAGGCCTGTCTCGTTGTTTTATAGTGCCTTTGCTCCGCCCCAGTCTGCCCACAGCCTGCCCACAGCCCGCCCCTTTGGTTTAAAATGATTGGTGCTTTCCCTTTGACAGATCATCTCAGTCCACCAATAGCTCGTCGTTGTCAGAGGGGTGGTATCAGTTGAAATAAGGGTGGTAACATGCCCTCATTAAAATTCAGGTTGCCATGGAGCTTGCCTGCAGGATAACGGTTGAGGAGCTAAAAATAGCTGGTCACTGTTAGAAACTGGGGTTTTGAAGTTAGGCTTTGAGTTAGGGTGCAAAGTAAAAACACTTTAAAAAAAATTTAAATACATCCAACAAATCTTAAAACACTTGTAAAAGTATACAGTAAACACAGGAAAGATAACTCTTATGGTGTACAGGTGGTTTGAAGTTTGAAAAGGGAGCATAAGTTGGGGATTTTTAACTGGGGATTTTTAACTGGGAATGGTGCAACTCTCTTAATAAACTACTTTGAACAATTGAAAACCTTGATAATGGCACTTGGTTTTTGTACCTGGGCTGATGGGTTAATTTTAACATTCAAATTTAGAAATATTTAACTCAGAATTAATTGATTAAAGCACTTAATATGCAAAGACCAAGCACAATTAAGTATTTCATGTATGACATAAAAGGTTTGGAGGTTTTGTAAAAGCATTGGACCCAGACTGGGAGGATGTTGACTTAATGTTGGATGCATTAACTGATACAGAAAAGGAACTTGTTTTAAAGTCAGCCAGAACCCATGTTCAGGCACAGATTACTGCACAAACTTTGCAGGGCGTTGTAGATGATTATGTGTCCATGGTAAAGCCTGGATGGGACTATAATAACCCAGATCATTACCAACTATTGAAAAGGTACCAAGGGTGGATTAAATTTGGGTTGGAAAATGCAATACCTAAGTCTGTGAATTGGAGGACTCTCTGTGCAATAAAACAAAATGCAACAGAAACTCCTACAGAATTTCTTGACAGGTTACGGGAAGCTATGCGAAAGTATACTACCCTGGACCCCTCAGATGAACAGGGAAAGCAACAATTAATTTCTCTATACCTTGGGCAGTCCTCAGATGACATTCGAAAAAATCTGCAAAGGATGAAAACTGAGGACCAAAGGAACCTAGAGAAACTAATTGAAGAGGCATGGTGGGTATATTGAAACAGGGATCTCCTGGAAAAAAGGAAATTAAGTAAAACCATAGCCAGTGCAACCATTGCAGCTCTGGGAGAACATGGGACTGGCAGCAGGGGGCCTTTTAAACCAAGGCCTGGGAGTATCTGCAGATGAGGGGGGAGACAGCCTGGAGCAAGAAACCCTTTGCTTTGGCTTGCAATCAACCAATGTGCATTTTGTAAACAGGAAGGACATTGGAAACAAATTTGTCCACAAAACAAAAATAATCCTTCAAATAATCCCCTTCCCTTACTTGCTGAGCTATAAGAAAACTGAAGGGTACTGGTAGATCCCCACCTAGCAGGACTGCTGGTTATAATTGAGCTGGGAAAACAAGGAAAACAATTAGAATTCTTGATCGACACGGGTGCTACTTATTCAGTATTAAACCAATGTTTGTCTTTACAGGATGAAACCTCTGGAAATGTAGTAGGGGCAACTGGCCAATGACAGAAAGCACAATTCCTGAAGCCACTCAAATACAAATTGGGGAAGACCATCGGCATACATAAATTCCTGTACATGCCAGATGCTCCAAAATCATTATTAGGCAGAGATTTGTTAGAAAAACTGGAAGCTACAACTGAATTCAAAGCTGGACAGGTGCAATTTAAAGTAAAAGATGACAAATTCATTGATATTCTAAGCCTTGCCCTAACAACACCTGAAGTTAAGACTACAGTACCCCAAGAAATATTAAATCAGGTGTATCCTGGAGTATGGGCAAGTGGAAAACCCAGAAAAGCTAAAAATGCAGACCCGATTACAATTAAATTAAAACCTGGAATGGGACCGGTATGACACTTTAACGTGCCATAAATCGAGTCTCTCCTGATGGGAGAGAATTTGCTGAAAGTCCTTGCAAGGAGTTTAAAAGATAAAGCGAGACGTCTTCTGTAGTTTCAATGCTTCTATAGTTGTTTATTAAGTCTTATCAGAGGAACTGAGCCACTAGCGTGACCCAGATACAGCATGGAAGGAGGAAAAGTAGGAGTGAGAGCAAGAGAGAGCAATTATCAAGATTTACACAGCCTTTTAAAGACATTTTAACCAATAGTTACTAAAAACGTACATTATTTTCACTTTCTTACCAATTATTCAGTAACACAATTAGGAACTGCGGAATTTTCTATCCAATCAATCCAAACTACTTTTACTGCAGAATATGGAGTAATAAAAGAAGAAGAAGGTTTAGAGAACAACAATCCTCCGATATTTCTTACTCTTATCTATATACTATAAAGAGAAGCCCAAAACCTCTAAATTTTTCACCCTGTGACAGTCTTACATAGTAGTCTATAACCTAATTCACACCACTGTATTTTCTAGTTGTTTGACTGTTCGTAATTTTTTCCAAGGTTTAAAGCTATACCAGTGGTGTCCAGGGGGGTAAAAACCCTTAAAAACGGGCAGAGAAATATTCTCGGCACTCTGGGTTCCTACACCGGTACATATAAAACAATACCCCCTAAAATTAGAAGATCGTAAAGGTGTTAAACCAATTATTGATGACTTTTTAAAATACAACTTAATAATAGAATGTGAATCAGAATATAATACTCCAATCTTACCAATAAAAAACCTGATGGGGTAAATTATAGATTGGTTCAGGATCTAAGAGCCATCAATAAAATAACTGAAGATCTCCACCCCGTAGTAGCAAATCCATACACATTGTTAACCAAATTAAATGATAAACAAGTGTGGTTTACTGTTTTAGATTTAAAAGATGCCTTTTTCTGCCTGCCTCTGGCCCCAGACAGTCAAAAGCTTTTTGCCTTCAAGTGGGAGAACCCAGAAACAGGAAGACACAACTAACCTGGACCGTGTTACCACAAGGATTCAGAAACAGTCCAACCCTTTTTTGGGAAACAACTAGCAAAGGATTTGGAGAAGTGAACATCACCAATGGAAACTGGAGTATTGTTGCAACATGTGGATGATCTCCTGATTGCAACAGAAATGGAGGAGGAGTGCAATGAATGGACAGTAAGTTTACGCAATTTCTTGGGACTTAATGGATATAAAGCTTCTCAACAGAAAGCCCAGATCACAAGGAAACAAGTGATGTATCTAGGATATATCATTTCAGGGGGACAATGCGAGCTGGGACGAGACCAAAAGGAAGCCATCTGTCAAACTCCCCAACCACAGATGGTGAAAGAGTTTCGAACCTTTTTAGTTATGACAGGATGGTGCCGGTTGTTGATCTATAACTATGGACTTCTGGTAAGACCTTTATATAATATGCTGAAAAATGAGAGTAAACACTTGGTCTGGACTGGAGAGACCAAAAGAGCATTTACCCAGCTTAAACAGGAACTGATGAGTGTGGATACAAAAATGCTGTTAGCAAGAAATTTTCCTGCTTCTTTCTAAGCCCGTGAGATACTTTTCTCTCTCACAAAGATATTTCCAGAGTTCTATAAACTATGAACACCTCCGACCTTGTAGAACTATGTCATGGGTTAGCAAAGCATAGTCTTGGAAGTGATGTTCTTGCAAAGGGGTGCTTACAGCTTCCTCTGTGACCTGATAGAACCTATCAGCTGGCCAGTTTGAATATGGACAATTTTTTAAGCCACTTAAAATTTTGACCGCCTCTGTGATCCACACTTAAGAATAGACAAACCCCCCACAGCTCTCTCTCTCTCGTTTCTGGCGCTGGGACAGGTGGCTGCGGGGCCCGAGCAGGGGCCGGCGGGCCCGGCCCAGGCCGGGCCGGGCCACAGCCATCCTTGAGCCGATGGGCCCTCTTCCACCCGCGGCCCCCACCCCCCCCTCGCCCACAGCCCTGCTATGTGCAGACGGAGCAGCCTGGCTTCCCCCCACTCTCCAGTGCGGCCAAGATTCAGCTGAAGCTGCCCTGCTGTCCGGCAGAGGTCATGTGACCAACAGCGATAAGCGAAATTCCAGTTGCAAGGCCTAGGTGAGATTAACCCTTTTAGTGCTGTGAAGAGCTGAAAACCTGAGGGAGAAGAAAGAGGAGATGCTTAAAGCTGAAATTCTGTTGTAAAGCTATGATATGTCAGAGTACCCATTGTAATTTCATGGAGGCATGGAGGGTGGAGCGTTCAACTTGTACTTGTGAGCAAAAGCACCTGTGCTGAGATAGGCAGATGCTGACACAGCTGTAATTTCATGAGAAGTTTGGACAGGGAAAGATGGACCAGATGAGGACTTTTGCTCCAAATGGGAAAGGAGAAATCTCAGTTCCTAGAGAGGCTCCCAGAGATAGTCCTAAAGATGAAGATGAGGAAGACCCTTTGCTCGCAGGGAAGGAGAAGTGCCTCTGTTTTTGTTTCTGAACGGCTCAACCTTAAAACTGTACCCCAAAAACCTTCAAGAGTGGACCCTCGAAAGAAGTTGCGGGAAAAGCTGCAAGTAGGGGGAAGGGACTCACATGTGAGCAGAGAGACTCCTCTCCCTAAATGGACTGACCAATATTTGGAAGTGGGCGGCTGTCTCATTGTGATGTTTTCATAGCATGAGCAAGAAGAGACTTCTCTTTCTAAATAGACTGAACAAGGTTATTATGGAAGTGGTAAACAGACTGAACATCTCAAGGGTTGTCTTTTTACATTGTCAGTGGGAGAAGGGAAGAAGGCGGGGGGAGGAGGAGAGTTCTGGAGGTATGGTATAATTTTTTTCCCTTCTTTTAGGTCTGTTAATAAACTTCTTTATATTCTTTCACAGTTGGTGCCTGCTTTCCATTTCTCCTAATTCTTATCTCACAGAAGATAAACAGTAATGAGTATTTTTGACCAAACCACTACAACTATTTATTTAAAAAACACACGGGAAAAGGATAATAATGCTGAATAATAAAATCTCTCGCTGTGGAGAAAAAAACCTGGGAAACTGTTAGAGTCCTCCCTTTGGTCTCCTTGGAGCTGGGGCTTGGCCCAGGGCCAGGCCCTCTGTGCCCAGTGGAAAGTCCTCCCAATGTGCTTTGATGTTAAAGCAATCAAGCAGTCCAGTAGAAAAGGGAGAAAATCCGAAATTCCAGGGAAGGAAAAATTCAACTCTCAGCCTCTCTCCGGAGAAAAAACAGCTGAACCACTGGCCAAAAAACTGTCCTCGGGAAACAGCAAGCCGGGTGCTTCCTCGCTCCCCTGCCACAGCTGGAAAACAAATTGCTATCTGTGTGTGACCTTGAACAAGCTGCAAACTGCTTTGAAAAAGTTTTGCTCAGTTTTTCCTTCCCCCTCTCAGGCTCAGTTTAGAGGCATAGAAAGGCACAGAAATTAATTTCTGGGCATAGGCAGCGATATGGGATACCCATCATAAGGTCACCCCAAGACACCCCACCATATAATGATCTACCAGAGAGTGAAAGACAATACGCCCTCTTCACCGATGGTTCCTGCCGAATTGTAGGCACTAGCCGGAAATGGAAAGTCACTGTATGGAGCCCCACATGACAAGTTGCATTGGATCGAGCCAATTTGCTGAACTCAAAGCTATCCAATTAGCTCTGGGCATAGCTGAAAGAGAGAAGTGGCCAAAGTTCTACCTCTACACTGATTCATGGATGGTAGCCAATGCTCTGTGGGGTTGTCTGGAAAGGTGGAAAAAGGCAAACTGGCAGCGCAGAGGAAAACCAATCTGGGCTGCTGAGGAGTGGAAAGACATTGCCACTCAGGTAGAGAAGCTACCCGTGAAGGTCCGTCATGTAGATGCTCACGTCCCCAAGAGCTGGGCTAATGAAGAACATCCTAACAACAAACAGGTAGATCAGGCTGCGAAAATAGAGGTGTCCCAGATAGACTTGGATTGGCAACATAAAGGAGAATTGTTCCTAGCTCGATGGGCCCATGATGCCTCAGGCCATCAGGGCAGAGATGCCACCTATAAGTGGGCACGAGATCGAGGGGTGGATCTAACCATGGACAGTATCTCCCAGGTGATCCATGACTGTGAGACATGCGCTGCGATCAAGCAGGCCAAGCGGGTGAAGCCCCTGTGGTATGGTGGGCGATGGTCCAAATACAAGTATGGGGAGGCCTGGCAGATTGATTACATCACACTGCCTCAAACCCACCAAGGCAAGCGCTATGTGCTCACAATGGTAGAAGCCACCACAGGATAGCTGGAGACCTACCCTGTGCCCGTAATACCATCCTGGGCCTCGAAAAGCAAGTCCTTTGGAGGCATGGTACCCCTGAGAGAATTGAGTCTGATAATGGGACTCATTTTAAGAACGGCCTTATAAACACCTGGGCTAGAGATCATGGCATAGAGTGGGTGTACCACATCCCTTACCATGCACCAGCAGCTGGGACAGTTGAGCGGTGTAACAGATTGCTTAAAACCACCTTGAAGGCACTGGGTGGGGGGACTTTCAAAAACTGGGAGGTGCATTTAGCAAGAGCCACCTGGTTAGTTAATACTCGAGGCTCCACCAGCTGAGCAGGCCCTGCCCAATCCGAACCCCTACAAACAACAGACAGGGATAAGGTTCCAGTTGTGCACATGAGAGGCATGCTTGGAAAAACTGTTTGGGTTAATTCTGCCTGGAGCAAAGGCAAACCCATCCGTGTGGTTGTTTTTGCTCAGGGACCAGGTTGCACCTGGTGGGTGATGCAAAAGGATGGAGAGACCCGATGCATACCTCAAGGGGACCTTGTTTAAGGGTGAACTACCCATGGCTCTGTACTTGTATCAGTATCTGCATGTATATATGTATATAATTCGGTTGATGCATGTATTTATATGGTTAAAAGGATTTTCATGTAACCTGTTAGTATGGGAAAAATTCGGGGTGATTAATGTTGGGGTTTTAGGAGTTCTAGGGGTTTTTTTTCTGTTAAAGGAATTTTCCCCATATGTGTTGCTAGGGGGACAAATAGCTGGGTATTTAAGAAAAACAAAAGACCTAGCCATTGAGGTGGGGTGCATCTTGCTACTCTTTTGTTTCACCTGGGTGTGTGGACAGTCTGTCCGCGGCGTTTGGACGGAGAGAGAGGCTGCTTCTTTGGCTGCTTTCCTCCTACCAGAGAAACCCCAGGATCCAAAGCCCGCCTTCCCTGCCCTGCTGGGAGCCGGGCTGAGGCCGCCCTGCCACTGCCGTTGATTCCAGCCTTCGCTGCTCTGTAGCCCTGCCACGCTCTGCCTGCTGAGATCTCCGGGGGGTTCCCACCGCAGATCCTGAGTTTGGATACATCTCTTCTGCCACCCAGGATTTGTGCTCGTCCCTGCTGTTCCAGCCTGCTGTTCCAGCCTGCTGTTCCTGAGGGTCCGGCCGGACACCACGATTGGCTGCCCAGGGGTTTGTGAAGCTTTTGTTCCATCCCTTCCTGGGATCCCAGGCCACCAGTGCCGTGTGCTCCCCGAGCTTGCTCTGGAGCTCCCCCTGCAGCCATGAGGGAACCATCGCACCTGCCTTGCTCACTTGGAGCCACCAGTGCCCCTGCCGGCTGCGACTGGAACTGCACCCAAGGGGAAAGGGCCTGACAGCCGAGAAGGCTGGCACTGGGTTTGTGATTGTTTGCTGTTACTGCCATAGTTATTGTTGTTTGTTTGACTGGTTATACACATAGAGATATATAATAGTAAAGAACTGTTATTCCTATTTCCCATATCTTTGCCTGAAAGCCCCTTGATTTCAAAATTATAATAACTCAGAGGGAAGGGGGGCTGCATCTGCCATTCCAAGGGAGGCTCCTGCCTTCCTTAGCAGACACCTGTCTTTCAAACCAAGACACAGCTTCTTTTGCCTCTCGATCTACCAGCTCATTTCCTTCTTCCAATTCTGAGCTCAGCCTTTGGTGTGCCTTAATGTGCATGATTGCTACTTTCTCAGGTAACTGGACAGCTTCTCACAGCTGTGTTATTTCATGTGCATGCTTGATTTTTTTCCCTTGTGAGTTTAACAGTCCTCTCTCTTTCCAAATGGCTCCATGTGCATGTACAATCCCAAATGCCTACCTCGAGTCTGTGTAGATGTTTATTCTCTTTCCTTTTGCCATTTCCAAGGCAGGAATTAGGGCAATTATCTCAGCTTTCTGTGCAGAGGTTTTTGTTGGCAGCGGCCTAGCTTCTATTACCTCTGGGCAAGTGGTAACTGCATATCCAGCGTGTCACTTTCCACTGATGATATAACTGCTTCCATCAATGAACCAGGTCTCTGCGTCGTCCAAAGGGGTATCCTTCAGGTCCAGATGACTGGAGTAGGTAGCCTCAATGGCTTCCAGACAGTCATGGTGTACAGGTTCCCCTTGGTTTCCGCTGAGAAAAGAAGCTGGGTTGATAATATTAGTTACCACTATTTCAACATCATCTTGTTCCACCATGATGGCTTGGTATTTTAAGAACCTCTGTGGGGAAAGCCAGTGTCCGCCTTTTGTTTCTGGCACTGCAGACACTGTGGGACACTAGCACAGTCATTTTCTGGCCTGATGTAAACTTGCGTGCTTCTTGGATGTTTATCACGACTGCTGCAACATCTCTGAGGCACCCAGGCCATCCCTTGGCTGCTGCATCTAGCTACTTAGAGAAGTAGGCCACTGCCCATCGTTACGGGCCCAGGTCCTGTGCAAGGATCCCTAGAGCAATCCCTTGTTTTTCATGGGAAAACAGAAAGAATGGTTTACTCACGTCTGGGAGTCCCAAGGCTGGGGCTGACATGAGAGCATTCTTCAGCTGGTTAAAGGCCCGTGTGACCTCTTTTGTCCACTGGATGTCTCTGCTTCCATTTGTGATAAGAGCATACAAGGGTTTTACAAGAAGTCCATAGTTATAAATCCCTAACGTATACCACCCCGTAATTCCCAAAAAGATCCACAATTGTTGTAGCTGCTGAGCCAGCAATTGTGATGGCTGAGGGGCCAAGGAGCCCTGAAATAGCAGGGGCCTGCTGGTGGACCGATTGCGAGGTTTAAGAACATCCCCTGACCTCATGGTGAGAAAGGAAATGCCTCTCCCATCACGCTTTGTGGTGCCATGCAGACTTGGTCTGTCTGAATGGCTTGTACCCCTACATGCCCCCAGATCTTCCCCATTGGCTCCCATCCCCTAGTCCTGCCTTTGTACCGCCCCCGTGCCCTCAGATCATTGGTTCCTGATGCTCCCTCGGCTCTCGTACATAAACCCTGGACCCTGCATGGTCCACTCTCTTTTGCCTCTGGTCTCCCTCCGTGGATGCAGCAATAAACCGTCTTCTGTGGAATGCCATGAGGGAGAGTTCTCCTGACTCTTTGCTTCTGGTAACACGTGAGATATCCAGCTTGAGTGTGTGGTGAGAGTCCGCGCCTGACAGCCGCGCAGGTGAAAGGAGTAAGCTTGCTGGAGTGCTATACTCCACCCACTGGAACAATTCCTTTGCCAGGGACGTTTCAGGGAAACACAGCTACTCTTCACGAACCCACATACAGTGCGTTAAGTGGCAGCCTGAACTTGGACTTTGCTAAAAGTTCCTGAAAACGTCCCTGAAGGTTCTGTGTGACCAGGAGTTGTGTTTCAGTGCTGCTGCTCCCCCGAGGAGCAGATCTATGTTTTATTAGGTCTGTTTTGAGGGGTAGCTGGGACCCCTCCAGGGTCGGGAGTGTTATGAATGTATAGTGATATTGGCTTTTCACATGTTACTTAGTGTTAGAAAAACTTTACCTAGGTTCTGTAATGTAATACATGATATAGAATGTCTATTGTTTATGTAGTCAATTGTAGTGGTTTGGTCCAAAATACTCATTACTGTTTATCTGTTGTGAGATAAGAATTAGGAGAAATGCAAAGCAGGCACCAAACTTGAAAGAATATAAAGTTTATTAACAGACCTAAAAGAGGGAAGAAAAAAAATTATACCACCTTCAGAACTCTCCTCCTCCCCCCACCTTCCTCCCTTCTCCCACTGACAATGTAAAAAGACAACCCTTAAGATGTTCAGTCTGTTTACCACTTCCATAATAACCTTGTTTAGTCCATTTAGAAAGAGAAGTCTCTTCTTGCTCATGCTATGAAAACATTATCACAACGAGACAGCCGCCCACTTCCAAATATTGTTCAGTCCATTTAGGAAGAGGAGTCTCTCTGCCTGCGTGTGAGTCCTTTCCCCCGACTTGCAGCTTTTCCCGCAACTGCTTTCGAGGGTCCACTCTTGAAGTTTCTTGGGGTACAATTTTAAGGTTGAGCCGTTCAGAAACAAAAACAGAGGCCCTTCTCCTTCCCTGGGAGCAAAGGGTCTTCATCATCTTCATCGTTAAGACTATCTCTGGGAGCATCTCTAGGTACTGAGGTTTTCTCCTTTCCCATTTGGAGCAAAAGTCCTCATCTGGTTCATCTCTAGGGACTGAGGTTTTCTCCTTTCCCGTTTAGAGCAAAAGTCCTCATCTGGTTCATCTCTCCCTGTCCAAACTTCTTATGAAATTACAGCTGCGTCAGCATCTGCCTATCTCGGCGCAGGTGCTTTTGCTTACGAGTTGAACACTCCACCCCCCATATCTTCATGAAATTACAACAGGATACTCTGATATATCATAGCTTCACAACAGAATTTCAGCTTTAAGCATCTCCTCTCTCTCTTCCCTCAGGTTTTCAGCTCTTCACAGCAGTAAAAGGGTTAATCTCACCTCGGCCTTGCAGCTTTGCAGCTGGAATGTTGAATTTTTCTTATCGCAGTGGAGAGGGGGGAGAGCCGAGCCGCTCCGGCTGCCCACGGCAAGGCAGTGGGGGGGGTTCCACGGCTGGAACAGGTCCATGGCTCCAGGATGGCCGTGGCCCGGCCCGGCCTGGCCCAAGCAGGGCCTGGCCGGGCCCGCTGGCCCCCACACGGGGCCTGCAGCCACCTGTGCCAGCGCCGGAAACGAGAGAGAGCTTGGAGGGGGAGTTTGCCTATTCTTAAATGTGGATCACAGAGGTGTTCACAACTTTAAGTGGCTTAGAGAATTGTCCATATTCAAACTGGCCAGCTGATAGGTTCTATCAGTTCCCAGAGGAAACTGTAAGCACCCCTTAGCAAGGATGTCCCTTCCGGGACTATGCTTGCTAACCTAGGACATCAATTTAGAAAAGATAGGCAGAGAAAGTATTCACATTCCTGGAGTATCTTATCAGAGAAGAAGAAAACCTGAAACCAGAGAGAAGAATTTATGGAGGGAGCAGAGACGGAATGGAGCCAAGGAGGAAGATAAGGCTGATGGGATGATACACAGAAACTCCAAAGAATTTATGAATCATGCATGATTGTGATGAATATGCAATAAGAGATGTACTTTTAAAGATGATCTTTTGGATGTAGAGGTGTGCCTTTGGCTCTGCCAAAGCACCTGGCTATAATACCCTTTTTGCTATTGTCTCCTAATTGTCCCCTTTTATTAATTTTTTTTTTAATTTTACAAAGAGTGAGCCTCGTTTTTTACAATTGGTTGCCCATATGGGGAAAAGGCCTCACCTTTGAGATCTCCTGGGGAACCCAGAGCGGGGGGGCGCCCCCGCCTGTTTTTGGCAGCCTCGCTTTGCATTTCCTGGCGTGGTCAGGGGTGTTTGCAGGTCAAACACCCGGAGGACGAAAGAGGAGACAATAAAGCAAAAAGAAAGGAAAGAAAAGGCTTCCTAAGATACCGCGGTAGTTAAACATGTAAAAATCTTGTGCACGAAGACTCAGAGATAGGTGAGTATTTTTTCTTTCTTTTTTTCTGGGGGGGGGGAGCAAATATGGGGGATGAAAGAGTGTGTATGAGACTCAGGCTGGTTACCCCCAGACCTGCGAAGCGAGTGAGGAGCTTCTGAGGCTGCAGTTCTTCTGAGGGAAGCAGTCAGTAAAGAGGCAAAGCAAAAGATAAAAGGAGTGAGAGAACCCCCGGTTTAACTGGGACTGGGTTTCAGGGGAGGGATTGGATCCCTTGAAGAAAGGGAGCCAAGAGTTTCCTAGTACAAACCACGAGGAAATGAGACAAAAAGTAAAAGAGCCCCTAAAGATTTGCCAGGTTGAGGATTGGATCCAAGAGATTTAGGTTTTAAGACTGCCGGATTGAGGATTAAAATTCCAAGAAATTCGGGCTTAATTCTGCTAAATTGAGGATTACTCCAAGAAATTTGGGTTTTAAGACTGCTGGATTGAGGATTAAAATTCCAGGAAATCTGGGCTTAATTCTGCCAAATTGAGGATAAATCCAAGAAACCTGGAACATTGGCCCCAGGGGTGAATATTAGCCAACAATTTGAAATTAAAAGGTACCTTAATCTTGTGTGGTTGTGACTGATAATGCTTGAGAAAGAGAAATTGGAACAATAAAAAAGGAATGAGTGAGAATGAATGAAAATGTATGTGATTGATGCCATGAAGATTTTTGCCTTTTCTTTTATATCCCTGTTATACCTTTTTACAACTTCTGTATTCCTAGTGCTTTTTGCCTACATTCTTGGACTTGTTTGTCAAGCTAAGAGACTAAACATTTTAGAAGCTTCGTAGCTAGGGATCGGTGTGCCCCAGACCCCAAGGTCCTTTCCAGAACACATTCTGTAAACCAAGATAGAACCATCCAGGGGAAGGTTCCTTGGGGAGGGGGGCTCACTTGAGCCTCTCATTGGGGAATCTTTGATAGATATGCTAATTAGTAAAACCTATAATGTTATACCCAATGTTGTGGGGGGGACACACAGACACAGAGATCGACTTGGCGGGGTGCATCTCGATGCATATGACCTGGAGGTGTACACCTAAGGATCCTTAAAATAAATACCAAGGTAAAATCCCTTTTCCCCTTCTAACTGTGTATGCCTCTTGATTTTAAGACCAGGAAAAGGCATCATGATAAAAATGTTAAACCCTGAAATAAAACCTTACTTTCTGGAGGGAGGCATATTTTATTAAGAGGACGGAACTTTTATATTCTAGGAGAGGAAAGGGCAAAGAGGGGGTGGGGTCCAAATAGTTGTTTGTTTTGTTAATTTTTTATTCAAAAAAGTGGGAAACAAAGACCTGGGAAGGGTAGATAAGATTTGAGAAAATGGGACATAAAACTAGTAAGCAAGAATCAGAAAATAACAAAAAGGGAATAGAGGCGTGTGGGGTATGCCCAGCCCCTGCCCTGGAGGGATCTCTGCTGAGATAAGAGATTTCGCAATCGCCCAGCAGGACTCCCTGGAAAGGCAACCACTTCTTTGGCCACAGCGAGAAAAGACAGACCCACAATCCTTTAGGAGACCCTATGCAGATCCTTCGTAACCCATTGGCCTTTACCCATCCCAGATCCTCTGTAATCCATTGGTCCTTTACTGATCCCCTGTATCCCTATAAAAGCAAGCCCTCTGGCCCTGTGGGGCTCAGAGAGGGTTCTCGTCCCTGCCTTTCCCCTTAGCCAGAGGGAACCAATAATAAAGCTACCTTCGTGCGGAATCAGCCACACGAGCCTCTCATCTCTCTCTCTGGTCTGGCTTGGCCTGGAGGCTGCCCTGCAGAGCTGAGCTGGAATCACGAGCTGATAATCACTAAAGAGCTGACAGTCTCTGCAAGGGCCCTCCTGCCAGCAGCTGAAGGAAGACACCGGGCCTTGGAAAGGCGATTCCTTTTGGGACCATCTCCCCGGACCGGTCACCTCTTCCTGTGTAAGAGCCGCTGACCCCCTTCACCAGCTGTAATAACTGGTGCCCGAACAGCCTTGGACCCCGGACTCCGGACCTGGCCTGAGCTGCGTCTTGACACGCCAAGACAGAACCAGCCGTTTGTGTGCTAATCCTCTGAAGATAGACCTACGTTTAAGCAGGCCTTTTGGACGGGGACAGTTCGAGACCCTCGCCTCCCACCTAGGACAATAGTCCCTGAGGATCGAACTGCCAGACCATCCCCCCAGCAGACCTTCCTAGGAGCCAGCCCCACCAGAAAACAGGATTTGTAAGTTTAAACTTGGGGCTCTCCTCCTCTTTTTGCACGCAATTTAAAGTAATTTTGAGGTTTTTTTCTCTTTTTTCTGCTGAGGGAGAAACTAAGATGGGACATAGGCAAGCTAAACCCAGCCTTTCCCAATCTGAGAGAGACCTATACCCCTTTCTCCTAACCCTTCTCTTAAAATCTGACTTTAATTTCTCTAAAGGCATTCTTTCTAAGAAAAATCTTAAATCTTTCACTAATTGGATATCTTGAAATTTTCCTGAAGCTACCACCAATTCTGTTCTTTCTGATCCCTTCTGGGACAGAGTGGGGAACAAACTGTATTCCTCTCAAGCCTCGGGAAACCTCTCTGTTTCCAAATTCATTCCTTTATTTCATTTATTGGTTAAAATGTGTCGTGTGAAAACCCCCCCTCAGCCAAGCCCCTTCTCTGCCCTTCCCCCCTCCCACTCCCCCTCTCCGCCTCCGGCAATGGCCAGCCCGAGCGCGGACCCCGCCAGCCGCTCCGGCCCTGGCCCGGCTGGGGCGCCGGCCAGCCCACTTCCCTACCCCGATCCCCTATTCCCAGCAGTCCTCCCATACCCAACCCCGCCGCTCGCCCCCTCGGTTCCACTGCCACCCCCCAGGCAGCGTACGTGGGATCCATCCCAGACCCATCCCCCCTCCCCAGGATGGATGCCTCTGAGCCGCCCCCAGCCCCATCTCCCTGTGCCCCTGGTATTTCACAACCCTTCACGCACGACACCACCCTTCCCCCTCTCGCACCGGCTCGCGGTGCCTCCAACCCCCCCCACCCCACCGCGTCCCACAGCACCGTGTCCCAGCTTCCTGCTGCATCCCTGCTCTATGCGGCCCTGCCCCCCCCCACCCCAGCGCGGCGGCCCCATTCCAGCAAGCCGCCCCGCCACCACTGCCCCTCTCTGCACCCATGCAGCAAGCATGGTACAACATGGGACCGGTCCCGCAGAGCTCCACGCATGCACTGTGGGGAACGGAACAAGCGTCACGCCCCCCCGCCAGCAACCGCCCCTTTCGCCACTGGCGGGACCCAGCTATCCGTGGCACTGACTCAGGCTATCGCCCTAGGAGTGGAATCTCCTTCCCCCCTCCCCCCACCGCCAATGGCCCTGACACCCTGGCAGGCACCAGCACACCCGCTCTCTCCCCCCGCAACTGTATCTTGCGCAATCCTTGCTGATGCTCCCCCTCTCCCTACACCCCCCCCCCCCCCCCAACACGGGTTCTTGCGCAATCCCCACCACCTCCGCTGCTGCCCTAAACCCCACCACCCCCCCCCACACCCTCCTACACCCCATTCCAACTCCACATGGAATTGCGAAACCAGCACTACCTGCAACCCGACCTCCCCCCAAACGACCTGCTGCTGTACAACCTCTCCACCCACATGCTGCCACAAAAGACCCCCTTCCCACCCCTCAAACCATCCCCAACCCCCTGCCATCCCTGCCCTGGATAAAGCAAAGCCGGCATTTCAAAAATGCCGCACTACGCCCCCTCTATCCCAGCCCCGCCCTGCCACAGCTTATCCCTCCTTTTCAGATGACAGTAGCAGCAGCTCTGACTCTGAATCTAAGTATCGATGGGCACAGACACGCAGGGAAGCGAACCAGGAGGGAGATTGGGAGTTAGCCCAGAAAATCTCAGCCTTTCCAGTCATTATAGGGAAAGGGAGGAGGGGTGGTCCAACTACAAAAACATGGGAACCTATCCCATACAAAGAAGTCAAAGAGCTTTGCAAGGCAGCAAAAGAACATGGGATAGGGTCACATTTCCTTAGAAACTTATTGGAAGCCACTTTCTCTGCCTATACATTAGTACCACATGATATTAAAAACATTATTAACTGCATCCTTTCCCCTGCCGAATATATGTTCTGGGAAAGGCATTGGAAAAGACATTTAAAAACACTGTCTGACACTTGTGCTAAAGATGCAAATCAGACAGATGGGACAATAGAACAACCGGCTGGAGAAGGTGACCTCCAAAAACCCCTAGATCAAGCTACAACCTTACCTGAAGTAGCATTACAAGACATAGCTATTGCAGCTAAGACATCGCTGCTCCTTACTCCTGATGATTCTGTTCCTACACAATATTTCTCTAACATCAAACAGTCAGCAAATGAAAGCTTCATTCAGTTTGTTGATCGTTTAAAAGCTAGCTTAGAGAAACAGATAGAGAGTCCCGATGGACAAAAGGAACTTTTGGGTAAACTTGCCATGGTAAATGCTAACAAACAATGTAAGACTATCTTGAGGGCCCTACCCATGGACACAGAACCAACAATAGAACAAATGATAGAGACCTGTACTAGACACACATCTGCAGAACACACAGTGACCCAAGCAGTTGTAAAAGGCATCACAGAGGGAGTTTCCGGTGCATTTGCTGCAGCAGTCTCTAAGGAGAATGCCCGCTGATTCTATTGTGGCGAACTTGAACACTTAATAAAGGACTGCCCACAAAGGTCACCCACCCAGGACCGTCGTACCGCCTACCAAAGGCACCAGAGACAGCAACAGCACCAGCAGCGTCCAAAAAACTTCTATTGGAGCGCGGTGTCAAGGCCCCACACTCAGACAACAAATCAAAGGCCATACTACCCCACCCTGGCTGCGAACTCCACATCGGACCACTGAGAGCAGATAACTGGACCTCATCCGGCACCATCATCCCAGGCGATCCCAGAACACATGAGAAGGATCCAACACACGGAGCGCTACCGATCGGAACCAGACGCCAACTGGTAACATCACTGCCATTTAACTTTGTTGACAAGCGTTTTTATCATATTCCCACAGGAAAGTATGGACTACAGAACGGCCCATGGGACATTCTTATCCTAAGCGATACCCTCCATGGTCCAGAACAACTCTTTGTATTACCTGAGATACAAACAGTGCACCCTGGACAAGAGATTCTTGTCCACCTTTGCTGCACGGACACGCCTTTCTTTCTCCCACAGGGAACACCGATTGCTCAAGCCTTTTTACTTCCACAGAACCGCCCAGAACAGCTTCCTCTCAATCCTACAGCAATGTGGATAGAGATCGTGGGCTCAAACAAACCAACCATCGAGTGCAACTTGTTCTGTAAAGGAGAAAGGGTCTACCGCCCGGGGATGCTGGACACCGGAGCAGACGTGACCATCATCGCCCGCTCCGAGTGGCCAGGGAATTGGGAACTGGAGCCAGTGGCAGGTATGATCTCCGGGATTGGTGGGGTTGCAGTATCCATGAGAAGCAAACGAAATGTTGTCATCGAAGGACCCGAAGGCAAGATAGCAACCACCCGACCATTCGTGGTAAGAGCCCTCATCACCCTATGGGGCAGAGACCTTCTATCCCAGTGGGGTGCCACCCTTACCATTCCCAGCCAGGATTTCTGACTGGGGCCACTGAGAAACACGCGCTGCCATCTACTCCCCCGCTCACCTGGAAGACTGACAACCCAAAATGAACAAGGCAGTGGCCCCTTGAAAAAGAAAAACTCAGCGCGCTGGAAACCCTGGTGGAAGAGCAACTTGCCAAAGGTCATATCACCGAAACCACAAGCCCTTGGAATTCCTGTCTTTGTACAGAAAAAGTCCGGCAAAGACAAATGGAGACTACTCCAGGACCTACGAAAGATCAATGAGGTCATTGAAGACATGGGCCCCCTCCAACCCCGCCTGCCATCACCATTGATGCTGCCCCGAGACTGGCTGCTTGCCATCATAGACATTAAAGACTGTTTCTTTAACATCCCGCTCCATCCTCAGGACGCACCATGGTTCGTCTTCTCCATCCCCTCTCTTAATGAACAAGCCCCACTCAGAAGATACCATTGGCTCGTCCTCCCACAAGGCATGAAGAACAGCACGACCATCTGCCAGTGGTACGTCGCCCACATTCTGTCCCCCATCAGGAGCCTATCCCCAGAAGCAATCATATACCACTATATGGATGACATACTAATCTGTGCATCAGAAAAAACTTACTTGGACAGAACTCTTAAAAAGACAATTGAAGCCATAGAAGAAGCAGGGTTCGAGATCCGTGAGGACAAAGTGCAGCACTCCAGCCCATGGACTTACCTCGGCCTCCAGATCTATGAGAGAACCATCGTACCCCAGCAACTCGCCATCAAAAACGACCCCAAAACCCTAAGGGACTTACACAGTCTGTGCGGATCCATAAATTGGATACGCCCCCTACTGGGAGTCACAACAGAAGACCTCACTCCCCTCTTCAACCTCCTCCGCGGCAGCGAAGACTTGGACTCTCCACGCGCCCTCACACCTGAAGCCCGAGATGCCATCACCAAAGTCCAGGAAGCCCTGTCTTCACGCCAAGCCCATCGCGTCGAACCCAGCCTGCCTCTCCAGTTTGCAGTTTTGGGTAAACCTCCCTGTTTCTACAGACTGATCTTCCAATGGGACCCTCAACTCAGAGACCCTTTGCTGATACTTGAATGGGTCTTCACAAGCCATCAACCTACAAAGACATTAACCACCTTCCAAGAAGTAATGGCACATTTAATAAAAAAGGCCAGAACTCGTCTCTGCTCTCTTGCAGGGTGTGAGTTCACATGCATATACTTGCCATTGACCACTGAAGATCTGAAGCATTTGCTCCAGACCAATGAAAGCCTCCAGTTAGACCTAGATAGCTACACAGGCCAAATTTCCATCCACATGCCAAAACATAGACTTTTCTACCGTGATACAGCCTTTAAATTGATTCCAAAATTAATCCAAAGTAGAAAACCTCTTAAAGCTCTGACCATCTTTACCGATGGGTCTGGTTCGTCCTATCGGTCTGTCATGACATGGAGGCAACCCAATACCCAAAACTGGGAATCTGATATCCAAATAGTAGAGGGATTTCCACAGATTGCTGAATTAGCAGCTGTTGTCAGGGCCTTTGAGAAGTTTAAAGATGAACCTTTTAATTTGGTCACAGATTCGGCTTATGTCGCTGGCATAGCTATGAGGGCTGAACATGCTTTTCTAAAGGAGGTCTCAAACCAAAAATTATACCAATTGGTTTCTACATTAATTCATTTAATCTCCCACAGAAAACAGCCTTACTACATTATGCATGTGAGGTCACACACTGACCTCCCTGGTCCCATTGACAAAGGGAACAGGAGAGCAGATACACTGGCCATGCCAGCAGAGACTGCAAACGTCCCTGACATCTTTGCCCAGGCGAAGTTGTCACATGCATTTTTTCACCAAAACATTCCTGCCCTCGTCAGAATGTTCAAGCTTTCAAAAGATCAAGCAAAAGCTATCATTGCAACGTGCCCAAACTGCCAGAAATACCAAATACCATCTATGGGTACCGGAGTCAACCCCCGCGGTCTGAACAGCTGCCAATTGTGGCAAACCGATGTAACTCACTTCCCATCCTTTGGGAGATCCAAATACGTGCACGTGTCAGTTGACACATTTTCTGGGGAAGTGTTTGCCTCAGCCCATGCAGGGGAAGATGTCATCCACGTCATCAAGCATTTTCTCCTTGCCTTTGCCACCCTGGGAGTCCCTGAAGAAATCAAAACAGATAATGGGCCTGCCTACACCTCTCGTAAGTTAAAAGATTTCTTCAACCAATGGAGAATAAAACACAAGACAGGCATACCTAGCAATCCCACAGGACAATCCATTGTAGAAAGGACCCACCAAACCCTCAAAAGAGTCCTCAATCAGCAACGGAGAGAAACAGAAATCTTGTCTCCTGTTGAAAGACTCTGTAAGGCTCTCTATGTCATTAACTTCCTAAATGGTACCTCATCAGAGCCTGACCCCCCAATACTCCGCCACTTCTCAAATTCAACCCAAGCTAAGCTCACAGAGAAGCCACCAGTGCTGGTGAAGGACCCTGAATCACACCAGGTCTCTGGGCCTTTCCAATTGATTACCTGGGGGAGAGGCTACGCCTGTGTCCAGCTATCCTCTGGCCCGAAGTGCTTCCCAGGAAAAAGTATAAAACCATACTTAGGCCCTACAAACACTGCTTCCACAAACACCAACAAGAACTCTCCTGAGTCAAATACAGGACCTCCCCAAAACCAGACCAGCTCTGCATGGAGACGAAGATGTCGCCGAATGCTCACCAACCAGGAGAAAGACCGTCCCACCACACGGCAGCAGACGAAACAGAAAGCTGAACAAGAAGCTATGGCAAAAGTCAAGCCGTAGGCCAGACACAGCCTGAAAAACTGATCCTTAGTTTATATGTTAGCACCCCTTGTGTCATAGGTTAACAAGCATAGTCCCAGAAGGGACGTCCTTGCTAGAGGGTGCTTACAGTTTCCTCTGGGGCCTGATAGAACCTATCAGCTGGCCAGTTTGAATATGGACAATTCTTTAATCCACTTAAAGTTGTGACCGCCTCTGTGATACACACTTAAGAATAGACAAACTCCCCCCCAAGCTCTCTCTCGTTTCCGGTGCTGGGACAGGTGGCTGCAGGCCCCATGCGGGAGCCAGTGGGCCCGGCCAGGCCCTGCTCGGGCCAGGCCGGGCCGGGCCACGGCCATCCTGAAGTCGATGGACCTGTTCCATCCGTGGAACCGCCCCCCCCACTGCTTTGCCGTGGGCAGCCGGAGCAGATTGGCTCTCCCCCCTCTCCACTGCGATAAGAAAAATTCAACATTCCAGCTGCAAAGCTGCAAGGCCGAGGTGAGATTAACCCTGTTATTGCTGTGAAGAGCTGAAAACCTGAGGGAAGAGAAAGAGTAGATGCTTAAAGCTGAAATTCTGTTGTGAAGCTATGATATATCAGAGTATCCCGTTGTAATTTCATGAAGATATGGGGGTGGAGTGTTCCAGCTCGTAAGCAAAAGCACCCGCGCTGAGATAGGCAGATGCTGACGCAGCTGTAATTTCATGAGAAGTTTGGACAGGGAGAGATGGAAGCGATGAGGACTTTTGCTCCAAATGGGAAAGGAGAAAACCTCAGTTCCTAGAGATGGACCAGATGAGGACTTTTGCTCTAAATGGGAAAGGAGAAAACCTCAGTTCCTAGAGATGCTCCCAGAGATAGTCCTAACGATGAAGATGATGAAGACCCTTTTCTCCCAGGGAAGGAGAAGGGCCTCTGTTTTTGTTTCTGAACGGCTCAACCTTAAAATTGTACCCCAAAAAACTTCAAGAGTGGACCCCCAAAAGCAGTTGCAGGAAAAGCTGCAAGTTGGGGGAAGGGACTCACATGCGAGCAGAGAGACTCCTCTTCCTAAATGGACTGAACAATATTTGGAAGTGGGTGGCTGTCTCGTTGTGATAATGTTTTCATAGCACGAGCAAGAAGAGACTTCTCTAAATGAACTGAACAAGGTTATTATGGAAGTGGTAAACAGACTGAACAGCTTAAGGGTTGTCTTTTTACATTGTCAGTGGGAGAAGGGAGGAAGGTGGGGGGAGGAGGAGAGTTCTGAAGGTGGTGTAATTTTTTTTTCTTCTTTTAGGTCTGTTAATAAACTTCTTTATATTCTTTCAAGTTTGGTGCCTGCTTTGCATTTCTCCTAATTCTTATCTCACAGAAGATAAACAGTAATGAGTATTTTTGACCAAACCACTATACCTTGTTACCCCAAAATATCCCCTTCCCTCAACCCTTGTCAAACCTCCCTAAACCCCAAAACTTCCCCTCTCACCACAAAGCTAACAGATCTCGCTTATATTCCCTCTCAGAAGCCCCATCCCTGTCCAAAGATGAAATCTATCTACGTTGATGCTGTCCTCACCACTGCCTCGATGACCTAAAAGTAGATAATGTCCTTTTTGGACAATGGGGAATAACGGGATGGATTGCATCTTTGACTAAGGGAGCTTTGTGGGTATTCATTGTAATTATTACTGTGTTACTTATGTTCTCTTGCCTCCTACGTTGCTGCAGAAAGGCTGCTGGGAATGCCTTTTTAATAAGTACAGAAGGGGGAGTTGTGGGGTATGCCCAGCCCCTGCCCTGGAGGGATCTCTGCTGAGATAAGAGATTTCGCAATCGCCCAGCAGGACTCCCTGGAAAGGCAACCACTTCTTTGGTCACGACGAGAAAAGACAGACCCACAATCCTTTAGGAGACCCTATGCAGATCCTTCGTAACCCATTGGTCCTCACCCATCCCAGATCCTCTGTAACCCATTGGTCCTCACCTATCCCCTGTATCCCTATAAAAGCAAGCCCTCTGGCCCTGTGGGGCTCAGAGAGGGTTCTCGTCCCTGGCTTTCCCCTTCGCTGGAGGGGACCAACAATAAAGGTACCTTCGTGCGGAACCAGCCACACGAACCTCTCGTCTCTCTCTCTGGTCTGGCTTGGCCTGGAGGCTGCCCTGCAGAGCTGAGCTGGAATCACGAGCTGATAATCACTAAAGAGCTGACAGTCTCTGCAAGGGCCCTCCTGCCAGCAGCTGAGGGAAGACACCGGGCCTAGGGAAGGCGATTCCTTTTGGGACCATCTCACCGGACCGGTCACCTCTTCCTGGGTCAGAGCCGCTGACCTCACCACCAGCTGTAATAGAGGCATGCCAGCAGAGATACCTCAGGAAAGCCCTTTGGGAGTTATGTTAGCCAATTGGAATACTAACTCAAGTACAAGAAAAAAGAGCAGTCAAAATGATACAGTTTTGTATGTTTTATTGGGCCGAGAAGGAAATAAGATCTGACCATGTTTTCTGGCCCAGATATGGCTCTTTTGAAGTTTGGATCTGTCAGGCTTTGCAAGTATTTGTAAATTCAAAAGAACCCTTTAACACAGAAGAAGGCAAGTATGCCTCATGCTGGGTGGGAAACGTAGAGACTAAGGGATAAGAATTTTTAAGTTGTCAGAGACCCAAGAAAAGGAGAAAAGGGAAAAGAAGAAAGAGAAGGGCTGGGACCCCCTGGAAGCATTGCCCCCTCCATTCCCGCTTGTTCCCCCCAAGCCCAGGCTCCTGTGGCACCACTCGCAGCTGCACCGCCGGTCCTGGAGCCCGAGGTCCCACCCGTCCTGGCTCTTATGGCACCACCCATGGCTCCACCACCTGTCCCAGCGGCGGTGGCTCCGCCGGTAGCCCCGGTGTTCTCGCCGCCCCCTTCATCCCTTGCGGGTCCTGTGGGAGCCCAGGCCACCGCTTATGGGGTCCCCTTGGCCCCAGTCCTGGCTCTGGCCTCGGTCCCGGCTCTGGCCCCGGTCCCGGCTCCGGCACCAATTCCAATGTCCGTGGCTGTTCCATCAGCCCCTACCGCTACTGCGTTGTCTGCCACAGCTCCGCCGGTAGCCCCGGCATTCCCGCCTCCCCCTCCAGCCCCTGCGGGTCCAGTGGCAGCCCAGCCTACTGCTTTTGGTGTCCCACCCATCCCTAGTCCGGGTGTCTGCTGCGCGGAAGCCCAGCCCGCCGCTTTTGGTGCCCACCCCGCCCCTGCCCCGGCCCCAGTGGCGGCCCCAGTCCCGGCTCTGGCCCCAGTTCCGATATCCGCAGCCATTCCACCAGCCCCTGCCCCCACTGCATTGTCTGCCACAGCTCCATTGAACCCAGCTTTGGCCCCGCGGGCCACACTGGGTCCGCCGGCAGCACAGAGGCCTGCCGCCATGGCTGCTGTGGACCGTGTGCAGAGAGTCCACGCTAAACTCTGGCATCTGGCGGAAGAACTTGTCCCCTTGGCGGTTCCGGGGGCAGTCCCTGCCTATGCCCCCCCACTCCTGGAGGAATCAGCTTCAGAGAGGACTCCCACCTCCTACCCCCCCTCCCTCGCCTGCACCGTTCCCCTGGCAACGACCACTTCTGCTGTTCCTCTTAAAGAGGAAGCAAAATCCCAAAGTACGGGGAGCTCAGTTACAGAACAGCCCTCTCCTGACACTCCCCAAGACAAGGAAGAAGTATCATATGTTGCCTCTGATGGAGGCGTAGCGACCTGGTTCAGGAACGGTACGACGACCACCTCAGGTCGTTCGGGCCATCAGCTCACAGACACCAATTTGGTGGATGGCAAATGGCGTTTATTCATGGGTTACACAGGGTTAAATAACCTGGGTTTACCGCGTCACTTCCTTCTGGTCAGGTATTACCTGTAGAGGGGAGGGGCTTTACCTGTCCCGCACAACGCGATATCTTCCGAACGCCTGTCCCTAATCTCCTACAATCATAAGAGAAAAAGGACACAAGAATTGGGATGGGGAGGAATACTTCCGCTCCAAACAGGAGGATCAGCAATATTTCGGTCTGAGTTCTCATATTCTGGCCTTAACCTCTGACTTATTTAAAAAGGAGGAGGAATTGCCACTTCCAACAGTGTCATACCATATACCCTGTCTGATTCATCCCAATACTGGACATGCCAACTGGGTTAAATGTAAATGTCTAGACTATAAAAATTATTGGTATTGTAGTTCACTAAAGAGTAACCTTGCTTTGTGGATGGGAATTACTAGTGCCTGTTGAATAGGAGATACCTGAGGAACAGTGGAAAGCTACAATTAAGAAGTGCCAAAAGCAATTTCCCTGGAAATTAGTGAAAAGGAAGTGATGAGGAAATAGAGGGCAAGACCGAATCGACCACTGTACCTGCCACCAAGAAGATCATATACCCCTGCTGTGGGTAGCAACCCCATAGGCATGGGAGGTGGTGGTATAAGCCATATCGGACCTCTGTTATTCCTTTATCTGTCACTCCTTTTTTTTTGTCTCTTCCCTCTGGGGATACCGACACAGCCATGCCATGGGTGTTACCGAATGCTGTATATGGAAAAACACTGAGGTTCCTTTTCCATTGCGCATACCCATGTCAACAGTCACCGTTATAACCCATCCAAATTAGGAAACTGTATACAAAATGGAAAAAAAATATACTGGATTGTAGAAAACTTAGGAACAAGTGGTAGCAGGTTAGGAAGTAAATGTCCAAAAGGGGAAAGATGGATTTGTTTCACATATATTGTTGGGAGTAAGGCTTAGTAAAAGAACCAAACTGGTCAGGCATTAGAATTACTAGCTAGCCAACAAAGCCAAACAAGAGATGAGGTGTATCAGAATAGGTTGGCTTTAGACTATCTATTGGCTGAAAAAGGAGGTGTTTGTGGAAAATTTAATACATCAGACTGTTGTTTGAAGATAGATGACCATGGGGATGCCCTCCTAGATACAGCCAAAAATATCAGAAAAATAGCCCATGTACCAGTCCAAAAGTGGGAATCCGCACTAAAACTTAGCTGATGGGATAATGTATTGGGAATAGAATGGTGGAAGAAGCTAGGTTTGTTCCTTTTATGTGCCGCCGCAGGCTTGATATTTCTCCCTTGCTTGGTCCCCTGTTTTATTCGATTAATATCTACTGTGGTCCAAGGCATGCAAATAGTACCAATGCCTGTGAAACCAAAATTGGCCATATCTGGAACGGCACAAAAAAACCCATGGTGTTGAAGAAGACAAATGATATCAAAGACCCCTTTGAGAAGCAAGGTTGATTTGTGAAAAAATGAGCAAAAAATAAAGGCTAGAAAACAAGGGATACTGCTCAAGCCAAATGATCTGTAAAAAAAGGAAAAGTGAGGTATTGTTATGAATGTATAGTGATGTTGGCTTTTCGCATGTTACATAATGTTAGAAAAACTTTACATAGGTTCTGTAATGTAATACATGATATAGAATGTCTATTGTTTATGTAGCCAATTTAGAAAAGATAGGCAGAGAAAGTCTTCACATTCCTGGAGTATCTTATCAGAGAAGAAGAAAAACCAGAAACCAGAGAGAGAAGAATTTATGGAGGGAGCAGAGACGGAATGGAGCCAAAGAGGAAGATAAGGCTGATGGGATGATACATAGGAACTCCAAAGAATTTATGAATCATGCATGATTGCGATGAATATGCAATAAGAGATGTACTTTTAAAGACGATCTTTTGGATGTAGAGGTGTGCCTTTGGCTCTGCCACCAGCCCTCGGACCTTTCTAGGTCCCCCCTAGCCTCTCTTCGGGTCGGGACTGATCACCCCGTCCTGGGGGGACCCCTAACCCCCCTCCCGAAGCCCCAAAGTCCTGCAGTCTCGACCCTAGCAGGTTTTCAAAATGGCGGTGACCGCGTGGCTGGACGCGCCATCTTGCCTTCTTCTTCAAATTTGCCCATGCTTGCCGGGACCCCGGCCCCTCCCTAACCCTGCCCACAGCGTCACTGCTTGTCCCCGCGTCGGGCCCCTCCCCCGCGTCGGCGCGTGTTTCCCCGTCTGCCCCTCCCCTCACTATGGGGAGTTCCCTCCCAAGCGTGGGCCCCGCCCATGTTTACGCCCCCCTCTCTGGCAGTCCCGCCCCTGGGCAGCCCATCCCCGCTGCCGCCCGGACCACCCCCCCCGCCGGTTCCCATGCTGCCGAAACTGAAAGTGAAAGCGGCGCCGGCCGGACAGGAGCTACCCCGGCCCCCGCAGCGTCGCATCAGCAGCGCCGCCGGGGCCGCCGGACCCGCTGGGCCCACCGCGCTCGGCACTGGGATACCCCCTCCTCCTCGGAGCAGGGAGAGAGTGATACCTCAGATACCGAAGATTACTGGGCAAAGATACAGAGGCGAGCCGCGAGGGGGGGAGACTGGGACCTGGCCAGCAGACTCGATGTAAGAGCAACCCCGGTCCGATTAGACCGGGGGGGGGGGGGGGGGGAAGCTGCGGTGGGAGGCATTTTCCTACGAGCAGTTAAAGGACATAAAAATCATTATGTCGTGCCTTCTCTCCCCTGCAGAGTACATGCTATGGGAAAGAACTTGGAAAAGGCTGTTGCAGGACCTCCTCCGAAGTTATAGGAGAGACCCCAACAGACCTAATTTGACATTAGACCACCTTTGTGGCCAGGGGGATTTGGAAAAGCCTCAGGATCAGGCGAAGCTACTTTCTGAACTTGTCCTGGGAGATATTAAAAGGCTAGCTGAAAGAGCTTTGCTTCTAACGCCTAGTGACTCCACCCCCTCTCATAATTTCTCCACCATAAAGTAGGCAGTCGATGAGACTTTCATAAAGTTCATTGACAGACTTAAAGAGTCAGTTGAAAAGCCGGTTGAAAATTTGGAAGCCCAAAAAGAGCTGATGTGTGTATTGGCTATGGCAAATGCAAATGAGAACTGTAAAAATACCCTCCGGGCTCTTCCTTTGGATCCGGCTCCTACTATCGATTAAATGATCAAGGCCTGCACTAAATTTACCTCCCCTGAGGTGACTATAGCCCAGGCGGTCTCAAAAGGGGTGGTGGAAGCACTGGCAGTTTCAAATAAAATACAGAGAGAGAAGCCAAGATGCTTCAATTGTGGAAGCTTTAAACACCTGGTTAAAAATTGTCCTGAATCAAAAGATAATAACAAGGATTTCAAGCCTGTCCCCCCAGACTGTCCCACATGCAAACACCATCACCAGAAACATTCGGGAAACGGATAATAGAGCGTGGGATGGCCCTGCGCGAGGACATAAAGCATCGAGCCGTTTCCCTCCACCATGCTTCCAGCCTGAAGAATGGACCTCAGAACTGTAAGCAGAAACTCATCAGGTTTTGGTGAGTGAGATTTCTTTTCTCTTTGAGGACATTACACCACACACGATAACTGTGGGACAGATTGGATTTTTGGACAGGACTACAGACATCCTAATCAGGGGACACCCTGTGCGTGGACCACCTGAACTTCTCTCTTTTCCGAGGTTCAGACTGTGAACATAAACGGGACAGTGACTGTTATTGTTTGCTGTAACAACCCATCATGGTTCATTGTCGCGGGTTCGGTTTGTGTCCCGGGCGGAAACACCAATTTAGTGTAGTGGTTTGGTCCAAAATACTCATTACTGTTTATCTGCTGTGAGATAAGAATTAGGAGAAATGCAAAGCAGGCACCAAACTTGAAAGAATATAAAGTTTATTAACAGACCTAAAAGAGGGAAGAAAAAAAAATTATACCACCTTCAGAACTCTCCTCCTCCCCCCACCTTCCTCCCTTCTCCCACTAACAATGTAAAAAGACAACCCTTAAGATGTTCAGTCTGTTTACCACTTCCATAATAACCTTGTTTAGTCCATTTAGAAAGAGAAGTCTCTTCTTGCTCATGCTATGAAAACATTATCACAACGAGACAGCCGCCCACTTCCAAATATTGTTCAGTCCATTTAGGAAGAGGAGTCTCTCTGCCTGCGTGTGAGTCCCTTCCCCCGACTTGCAGCTTTTCCTGCAACTGCTTTCGAGGGTCCACTCTTGAAGGTTTTTGGGGTACAATTTTAAGGTTGAGCCGTTCAGAAACAAAAACAGAGGCCCTTCTCCTTCCCTGGGAGCAAAGGGTCTTCATCATCTTCATCGTTAGGACTATCTCTAGGAACATCTCTAGGGATTGAGGTTTTCTCCTTTCCCGTTTGGAGCAAAAGTCCTCATCTGGTTCATCTCTCCCTGTCCAAACTTCTCCTGAAATTACAGCTGCGTCAGCATCTGCCTATCTCAGCGCAGGTGCTTTTGCTTACGAGTTGAACACTCCACCCCCCATATCTTCATGAAATTACAACAGGATACTCTGATATATCATAGCTTCACAACAGAATTTCAGCTTTAAGCATCTCCTCTCTCTCTTCCCTCAGGTTTTCAGCTCTTCACAGCAGTAAAAGGGTTAATCTCACCTCGGCCTTGCAGCTTTGCAGCTGGAATGTTGAATTTTTCTTATCGCAGTGGAGAGGGGGGAGAGCCGAGCCGCTCCGGCTGCCCACGGCAAGGCAGTGGGGGGGGGGTTCCATGGCTGGAACAGGTCCATGGCTTCAGGATGGCCGTGGCCCGGCCCGGCCTGGCCCAAGCAGGGCCTGGCCGGGCCCGCTGGCCCCCACACGGGGCCTGCAGCTACCTGTCCCAGTGCCAGAAACGAGAGAGAGCTTGGAGGGGGAGTTTGCCTATTCTTAAATGTGGATCACAGAGGTGGTCACAACTTTAAGTGGCTTAGAGAATTGTCCATATTCAAACTGGCCAGCTGATAGGTTCTATCAGTTCCCAGAGGAAACTGTAAGCACCCCTTAGCAAGGACATCCCTTCCGGGACTATGCTTGCTAACCTATGACATTCATGAACAAAGGGACACCTATTGCACAGGCCAATCCCCTCCCCCAAGAGTTCCCACAGTGCCAGAGAACACTGTCCATATGGTGGGCAGAGATTGTGGGCAGGGACAAACCTATGTTACATTGTAAACTTCACAATGGGAAAACCACTGTTTACTTGTCAGGGATGGTGGACACAGGGGCAGATGTGACCATCATTTCTTGAGCTGAGTGGCCCTGAGAGTGGAAGGTCAAACCAATGAACGGGAGGATCACGGGTATAGGGGGGTCAGCGACTTCCATTGAGGAGTGCTAATAACATAGTGGTAGAAGGACCCAATGGTCATGTGGCCACAGTCCAACCTTTTGTAATTGACTCAGGCTTTACACTCTGGGGCAGAGACCTACTATCCCACTGGGGGATTTGGCTGGAAATCCCATCTCCACGGGATTTCTAGCTGGGACCACTGTGGAGCGCGCCACCCCACGTCTTACCTGGAAGACAGATAAAGTGATCTGGGTGGACCAGTGGTCCCAGTCAGCAGAGAAATTACACGCTCTCGAGTCCCTAGTGGAGGAGCAGCTTGCCAAGGGCCACATAACTCCCACCAATAGCCCCTGGAACTCCCCTGTCTTTGTAGTAAAAAAGCCAGGCAAAGACAGGTGGAAACTTCTCCACGACCTTAGAAGAATTAACAAGGTATTCAAGGACATGGGTCCCCTGCAACCAGGGTTACCCTCGCCCTCTATGCTTCCCCAAAAATGGAAGCTCACTGTCTTAGACATCAAAGATTGTTTTTTCAATATACCCCTGCACCCCCGTGATGCTCCCAGGTTTGCGTTCTCTGTCCCATCCCCCAAACGTCAAGCCCCGTTGTGCAGGTACCACTGGCGGATTCTTCCCCAGGGAATGAAGAACTCACCCACAATTTGTCAATGGGATGTTGCCCATGTCTTGTCCCCTGTCCGCAAGGAGTTCTCGAAGTCCATTATCCTCCACTATATGGATGATGTATTAATCTGTGCACCGGA
The DNA here is from genome assembly GCF_965178545.1 of Coloeus monedula. NCBI lineage: Eukaryota > Metazoa > Chordata > Aves > Passeriformes > Corvidae > Coloeus > Coloeus monedula. The sequence continues at coordinate 2,269,911 of NC_138821.1, read as the reverse complement.
AAATACTTACCTGGACTTGACGTTAGAAAAAACTGTTCAGGCCATGAAAAAGGCAGGGTTTGAAATACAGCAGGAAAAGATCCAATGTACCTGCCTGTGGACTTACCTGGGACTCTGCATCAGCGAACAGACCATTGTGCCTGTTGGGGTTTTGGGAATTCCCCTTCTGTGTTTTTCCCTCTTGAGGAATTTTTCCATATATGTTGCCGGGGCAACAAATTGCTGGGTACTTGGGGAGGACAAAGGACCTAGCCATTGAGGGTGTGGTCCAACAGGCTATTCTCTTTCTCCTGGGTGTGTGGGCGGTTTGTGCTCGGAGTTCAGAGGGAGAGAGAGGCTGCTGCCATCTTGTCAGCACTGCAGGCTTTCTGCTTTCGGCTGCCTTCTTTCTACCGGAGAAACCCCGGGATTCCCAAACCCGCCTTTCCCTGCCCCTGCTGCTGCGTTTGAGCCTTCGCTACTCTGTAGCCCCCGCATGTCCTGCCTGCCCAGACCTCCCAGGGTTTCCCACCGCAGCTCTGGAGTTTGATCCATCTTGTCTGACACCCGGGATTTGTGCTCGTCCCTGCTGTTCCAGCCTGCCGTTCCCAAGGGTCCGGCCGGACACCACAATCGGCTGCCCAGGGGGTTTGTGAAGCCTTTGTTCCATCCCTTCCCGGGACCCCAAGCCGCCATTACCACATGCTCCCTGAGCTCTCTCCGGAGCGCCCCCTGCAGCCATGAGGGAACCATCACACCTGCCCTGTTCACCGGGAGCCGCCAGAGCCCCTGCCGGCTGCGACCGGAACTCCACCAAAGGGGAAAGGGACTGACAGCCGGGAAGGCTGGCACTGGGTTTATGGTTCTGTTTGCTGTTACTGCCACAGTTATTGCTGTTTGTTTGCCTTGTTATACACACACACATATATATAATAGTAAAGAACTGTTATTCCTATTCCTCACACCTTTGCCTGAAAACCCCTTGATTTCGAAATTATAATAATTCGGAGGGAAGGGGTTGCATTTTCTTTTTCATTTCAAGGGAGACTCCTGCTTTCCTTGGCAGACACCTGTCTTTCAAACCAAGACAGATCTTGGTGCCCAATGTGGGGCTCGAGGGCATTAAGAAAAAGGAATAACAGTTCCTGAGTAACTTAATTCTGTGTGCTGGATATAGGAACCTCGTTAGGTGGCACCATGTGGGCTAGCTTACCCTGGTTCGGGTGTCACGTGTTCATGGCTATATTTCTCCCCTTTGCATCTCCTTGTCTAAACATGGGTCCTCTGACTAAGGCTACGGTCGCTGTTATCCAGTTCATGCTATGGGTTGATAAGGTGAGGAATTAATGGGTTTTTAATTTCCTCTTGAATGTGGGCATATGGATAAAAAGCTGTCATACACTAAGCGTATGTTTTTGGGGTCACATTAACAATGGTACCTTCTGTGAGGAAATAACCCCAAGGGAAATTTTCTCCCAACCCTTCAAGCAGTTCTTTGGGCCTACCCCACCAGTTTTTGAAGGGTGTAGGTTTCCTGTAGCTACTAGCCAAGTGTTGTGGATAGGTTTACTCTATCTGGTGTTGTTGATAGTTCTACTCTATTTAGCACTCAGGGATAAGGTGAAATTGGCTTGTATAACTACACAGGCACCTGCCCCAGAGTCTAGGGATGCTACCCCAGAACCTGAGATGGCCCCAGAAACTAGAGATCCGGCTCCAGAGACTAGAGATTTTGCCACAGAGCCTGATCCTGCCCCAGAGCCCGACATGGCCCCAGAGACTAGAGATCCTGTCCCACGGCCTGATACTGCCCAACAGCCTACCTCAGAAATGGACCACCTGAACTGGGTGGGGGTACTGGTAAAGGGGATGCAGGAGATGAGCCAGGAGATGGGCCAGGTGCGCCAGGAGATATGCCAGGTGCTGAGGGAATACACTTCCCCAGCTAGTGAAAAACCATCTCCCTGCCCAGAAGAGGGTGAGTCCGATGGCACAGCAGTGGAACCCACGGATGTTACAACTGTCCAGGTTCCAGCTGAACCACAAGGGCAATCACAGCCAGCAGCAGTCGCCCCTGTGCAGAGGAGGAAGTATAAGACCAAATCAGTACGACCAGTTAATGATGATGGGCAACCAGGGCCCTCGCTACCAGCAGGAGAGTCAGAGCTGGAAATCATCACTGAGTCCCTGTCGTATGACAGTCTCCGTAATATGCGAAAAGACACTGTGCGAAGGGGGCGTGAGCCTTATACAACCTGGCTGCTTTGGGTTTGGGACCTTATGGACACAGGCATGCAACTGAATAGTGGTGAGGCAAGGTATCTGGGATCGTTGACCCAGGACCCAGGTGTGGATCAGATATTTGTGAGGGAGCCAGGGCCCCTTTCTCTCTGGGAGCAGCTCTTAACAAGTGTTGCAGTGGGGATACTGCAACATACATATATCAAACCAGGAGTCCCGTGGAAAGGAAATATATATGGACAGACAGATTCTTGATAGCTGTTTCAGAGAGATGTTTATTTCTCCAGCCGCAGGGCCGGAGCTCTGCAGAGGAACTGTTACAGTCATGGGACCAAGGGTCCTTCTGCCCGCGCAGGGAAACACAAACCAACCAATGGGGAACAACAAGGCTGAGCAGGGGCAGGGAAACCCTGTGTCTGTCCCCTCAGGGCCCCTCTCCCAGGGCTACACAGCGAGGGGAGGAGACCCCAAAACCTCACCCGTTTTATTTTAATAAAAGGAGAATGAAAACAACTGGATAAACATAACAAGAACAGTTTCAAAACAAAGCAAGCCACCCTCCTGAGTCTTTAAATGTCCAAACAGATTCTGTGGAACATCTTAGGGCTGACAGAAGGGAGACAGAACTCTCTGAGCATGCTTTGTGGGGAAACTGAGGCAGGAGAGGGTTTAATTTCTTCCCTCCCCTTTTTCATCCCCCACTCAGCATTGGAAAGGGATTTTTGGGGAAAAAATTGGCAAAAGCATGGTTTTGTGAGGGAAACCATGGATGAAAAAGGGGATTGGGAATACACTGGGGGTAATAGGACATAGGGTAAAAGGGAAAGGTGGGATTAGGAAAGGGAGACTGTAGGGGGGGCTTACAATGGAGATACTGTCTAACATGACTACGATTTTTTGCATATATACTGCCTTTTACAGGAACACCATCAGGCCCAGTGACCTGCGATGCTTGTAACCCTTTTCTACCTTGTATAATTTTGAATTTCACCACCTCTCCATCTCCCAAGCTTGGGATGCATTTTTCAGGGTTATTCTTTTTAATAGCAGTTCTATGCACGAATATGTCTTGCTGGTTGTCACACCTTGTTATAAAACCATAATTTTGCTTAACATTATACCATTTTACTATCCCTAAGATCTTAGCTACTATGATCTTTTCCTTTTTCCGAGTGGCTGCTGTTTTCTGTCTTGCTGCGTCTTTGCTCTCTCTTTCGGTCGCTCCCGTGTTGGAATTGTCGGGGCTGCTGGTGCCGGAGCTGCTCTTCCCGGGGTCGCATTCGGGGCTGCGCGGGCCGGGCCGGGCCGTGCCGCTCAGTTCTCCATGCGTCGCCTCCTCTGGTCGCAGCTTCACTGCCGCTGCCAGGCACTGCAGCCACGTCTCGGCCAGGCCCCCGAGCGACGACCCCCCCGCGCCCTGCTCCAGCACGTGTTTCGACTGGGCGCAGCTCCGCTCCACCGCCACCGCCGCCAGCCGCCGCCCGCGCACCGCCCCTCTCGGTCGGGCGTTCACGGGGCTCGCTCCACCACGCGCTGCGCAGGGCCGGGTGGGCTCCGCCGGGTCCCACTGCGCCTCGCTCTGCCACCGACACTGGGCTCGCATCGCTCCGCCCGCGCACGGGAACTGCCTTGCTGCTGCTTGCAGAGCGCTCGGTGCACGTGGCCTGGGTCGCACGGTCCCTGAAGCAGGCTTCCCTTCGCCAAGACACAGCTGACATTGCTCAACAGTCTTGGTAATTAAATAATATTCACGAAAATATTCTTCCATTGGCATATATTTTGACTCCAATATTAACTGTGTCCAAACGGTTTTCCAAAAGCCCTTGGTAAGAATTAAATCCCAAGGAACATAGAAAAAGTTCTTAAACAACCATGCCAGGAAGTGTTTCAGTTCTTTTTGAGCTTGAATCAAGCTAAAATTTACAAATCGTTGTTCAAGAATCATTTTAAGTTTAAGATAAATGTCCATATGCGGCTCTGAAAGCCAAGAGTCTTCCCACGGTTCCTCCATAGTTTAGATATGGAATAGCAAAGCAAAACCAAGAAGAGGAATCCAAAGTTTCCAGGGTTTACTCACACAAATCAGTTGCTTAGGGATCGGGGATTGTTCTGCTCACAAATCTCCACCATTATGTTGCAGTGGGGATACTGCAACATACATATATCAAACCAGGAGTCCCGTGGAAAGGAAATATATATGGACAGACAGATTCTTGATAGCTGTTTCAGAGAGATGTTTATTTCTCCAGCCGCATGGCTGGGATCTGCTGAGGAACTGTTACAGTCACCTGACCAAGGGTCCTTTTGCCTGCGCAGGGAAACACAAACCAACCAATGGGGACGAGGCTGACCAGGGGCAGGGAAACCCCGTGTCTGTCCCCCCAGGGCCCCTCTCCCAGGGCTACACGGCAGGGGAGGAGACCCCAACAAACAAGTGTGAGAGAAAGGTTCATTCACAAAGAAAGAATGCCGGAGTACCATCATAGAATGCAGTGGAAGACACTTGAGGAAGGGATCCAGCATCTAAGAGAGGTGGCAGTATTAGAGGTACTCTTTGGGAGGGATGGACAGCATGATAATGACCCCAACAAGGTCAGGTGCACAGGACAGATGGTGTGGAACCTGGCAATGCTAGGTCCACAGCAATACACCTCCTTCATTGCAACGATTGATGCCGAGAACAACCGAGAAACAGTGGGCTCTGTCGCCAACAGGCTCAGGAAGTATGACAGTATGGTCAATGGTCCGCTGAAAGCTCATGTCTCTGGAGGGGTTTTCAGCCACTGGGAGCTGGCAGAAGGGGAATTTACCCCTCGCTTGCCGACACAAAGAAGCCCAGAGGTCAACGCTAAAACCCCTCTGGAAGGCGGCACTCACTGCCCATCACACAATAAAAAACGGTTAGAGCTCCTCACCCAAAAGGGGCTGTATCTTTATGTCACCGTGTCTGTCTAAATATGTGCTGGTTTGGCCAAATTTAGAAATATATCCTCTGAGAGAAGGCAGGTCACCACCCCTCCCCCACCAGGTTTGGGAAAAAATAAATTTTCCTCAAAGGAAAGTGAAAGAGATAAAAACTATTTATTTAACAAACACACGGGAAAAGGAAAATAATGCTAAATAATAAAAATCTCTTGCTGTGGAGGAAAAACCTGGGAAAGTGTTCGAGTCCTCTCTTTGGTCTCCTCGGAGCTGGGACTTGGCCCAGGGCCAGGCCCTCTGTGCTCGGTGGAAAGTCCTCCCGATGTGTTCTGATATTGAAGCAGTCCAGTAGAAAAGGGAGAAAATCTGAAATTCCAGGGAAGGGAAAAAAAGTTCAACTCTCACTCTCCGGAGAAAAAGAAACTGAACAACTGGCCAAAAACTGACCCGGGTGCTTCCTCGCTTCCTTGACGCAGCTGAAAAAAAAAAAGTCGCTATCTCTGTGTGACCTTGAACAAGCTGCAAACTGCTTTGAAAAAGTTTTGCTCAGTTTTTCCTTCCCCCTCTCAGGCTCAGTTTAGAGGCATAGAAAGGCACAAGAATTAATTCTGGGCATAGGGCAGCGATATGGGATACACATCATAAAGTCACCCCAAGACACGCCATTAAGCAGGCACACAGGCAAAGGCAAAGAAGTAAAGAGGGGACTCGCCGTATGTGTTCCACGCAGGTTTATTCCCGTGAAAAGACAGGCACAAAGAGGCCAATTGGTGGGAGGGACCAGGGATCTTATATTGGGTACAGAATAGGTGGGGAAAAGGATCTCAGCCAATGGGATAGGGACAAGCAGGTGAGATTGACAGGAAGGGAACCAATGGGAACAACACATAGGAGGGATTCAGGGAAGGATCCAGGGGGCGTCAAGGAACAAGGAACTTTCTAGAATACATATTAAAGAAGTGTGGGAACCTAGAATGCAGAGAATATTTCTCTGCCTGTTTTGAAAGGTTTTACCCCCCTGGACAGTACTGTTTTTGGCCTTTGTCCATGGGAAAATTTGCCTAGCCTCTGGGAAGAATTTGAATCTACAATGGTGTGAATTAGGTGATAGAATACTATGTGAGATTATCACAGGGTGAAAAATTTGGAGTTTTTAGGTCTATTTGCATAGTAAATAGATAGAAGTAGAAAACCTCAAAATGGAGGATAAGTTGTAGTTAAAAGCTTCTTTCTCTTTCTTCACTAACTCCATATTTTGCAGCAATAGTTGTTTGGGATGATTGGATAACGAATTCCGCAGTTCCTGTCTATGTGATTTAGGAACTTGTTGGACATTGGTAAAAAAGTGAAAATATCTTGCGTTTTAAGCTTTCATTGGGTAATTTACCTTTTAAAAGGCTGTGAGATCTTGATAAATTGTCTTCTTGCTGCATTCTCTGCTCTGTGCTATGTCTAGGCCATGCCAGTGGCTTGTACTCCTTAGATAAGAATTAATAAACACCTATCTGGAGACTCAGAAGCATGAAGTCCCATTCGTCTCCTTTTTTCTCCTGGCAAAAATCTACGTCTCCCCCATCAGGGAAGACAACAATTAATGACGCAGACAGCATTAAAGAAGGAAAATGAATATATATAACTTCATACATAAAACAGGAGGACAAAATATTAACCAATCAGGGGAAAACATGCAAAAGGCAAAACAAGGGAATCATGGGTTCTCACTATGACTGTAAAGTTACATGCTAAACTTGGGTTGCTAACCACCACATCTGGTTGTCTGAGTTCTCCTCAGGAGAAAGAGTAGCTGCAGCCACCTGAACCGCTACATGTCTCTGCTGTGGTTAAGGGCCTCAAAGAGGAGATGAAGGAGATGAGCAAGAAGATGAGGAAGATCAGTGTGGCACCAGTGCAAGTCACAGGCTCCCAAGTCAGAGCCCGACGTCCCCCAGCTAGGGAGAGAGGGTACACCCCACAAGCTGAGCTGTGGTATTTTCTGTGACCACGGGGAAGACATGAGAAGGTGGGATAGGAAATCCACTTCTGTCCTGGCAGCACGGGTACGTGAACTCAAAGGGGAAGAGACTAATCGCAGGGGTTCTGCTAAAGTGAAAGTAGCCTCCCCATCCTGTGATGAAGCTGCCAGTTATTACAGAATGGAAGATATGTCAAATCCCCTTGAAGGCACCTCTACTATGTATGCCCAGGGAGGGAAATATGAAGCATTGGTTGATACTGGTGCGCAGTGTACTCTAATGCCATCGAGACATGAGGGGGCAGTACCTGTTTCTATTACTGGAGTGAAAGGAGGATTGTCGGGGTCCCTTCCCCCTGCCATGTGGTCCTGGGAGAGGGACCCTGGGGGGGAGACACGGGGTTTCCCTAGCCCCTGGTCAACCTCGTTCCCCATTGGTTGTTTTGTGTTCCCCTGCACGGGCAAGGACCCTCGGGTCCCGTGATTGTAACAGTTTTTCGGCAGAGCTCCGGCCATGCGGCTGGAGAAATAAACATCTCTCTGAAACATCTATCAAGAATCGGTCCATATATATTCTTTCCATGGGCCTCATTGTCTGATACACGTGTTGCAGTATCCCCACTGCAACAAATGGTAGAGAATTGCGAGCAGAACGATCCCCGATCCCTAAGGACAGCGACTGATTTGTGAGTAAACTCTGGATTTCTCTTCTTGTTTTTGTTTTGCTGTTCCATCTCTAAACTATGGAGGAACCGTGGAAAGACTCTTGGCTCTCAGAGCCGCATATGGACATTTATCTTAAACTTGAAAAGATTCTTGAACAACGATTTGTAAATTTTAGCTTAATTCAAGCTCAAAAGGAACTGAAACATTTCCTTTCACGGTTGTTTAAGAACGTTCTCTACGTTTCTTGGGATTTGATTCTTACCAAAGACTTTTGGAAGACTGTTTGGACACAGTTAATTTCTGAGTCAAAATATATGCCGATGGAAGAATATTTTCGTGAATATTATTTAATTACTGAGACTGTTGAGCAATGTCAGCTGTGTCTTGGCGAAGGGAAGCCTGCTTCAGGGACCATGCAGCCTCGCCCACGTGGACCGAGCGCTCTCCGAGCAGCAGCAAGGCAGTTCCCGTGCGCGGGCAGAGCGATGCGAGCTGCAGTGTCGGCAGCAGAGTGAGGCGCGGCCGGAGCCCGCCCAGTCCCGCGCAGCGCGTGGTGGAGCGAGCCCCGTGAGAGGAGTGGCGCGCAGGTGGCGGCTGGCGGTGGAGCGGAGCCGCACCTAGCCGAAAGGTGCCCTGGAGCAGGGTGCAGGGGTGTCGTCGCTCGGGGGCCTGGCTGAGACGTGGGCGCAGCCACAGGCAGCGGCAGCGCAGCTGAGAGCAGAGGAGGCGGCGCACAGGGAGCTGAGCAGGGCAGCCTGGCCCAAGCAGCCCCAAATGCGACCCCGGGAAGAGAGCGCGGGCACGAGCAGCTCCGGCAGCCCCAGCAGCCCTTGCAGTTCCAACGTGGGAGCGAGCGAAAACAAAAGAGAAAGCAAAAACTCAGAGAGACAGAAAACAGCAGCCACTCGGAAAAAAGAAAAAATCACCGTAGCTAAGGTTTTAGGAATGGTAAAATGGTATAATGTTAAACAAAATTATGGATTTATAACAAGATGTGACAACCAAGAAGACATATTCGTTCATAGAACTGCTATTAAAAAGAATAACCCTGAAAAATACATCCCAAGTTTAGGAGATAGAGAAGTAGAGTTCAAAATTGTGCAAGGTAGAAAAGGGTTACAAGCAGCAGAGGTCACTGGGCCTGATGGTGTTTCTGTAAAAGGCAGTATATATGCTAAAAATCATAGTCATGTTAGACAATATCCGCATTATAAACAGCCCCTACAGTCTCCCTTTCCTAATCCCGCCTTTCCCTTTTACCCGATATCCTATTACCCCCAGCGTATTCCCAATCCATTTTTTCACCCATAGTTTCCCTCACAAAACCATGCCTTTGCCAATTTTTTCCCAAAAATCCCTTTCCAAGGCCGAGTGAGGGATGAAGAGGGGGAGGGAAGAAATTAACTATTGTTATTAGGAGTTCCAACAGGTACAAATGCAAGAAACTCTCTCCTGCCTCAGTTTCCCCACAAAGCATGCTCGGAGAGTCCTGTCTCCCTTCTGTCAGCCTTAAGATGTTCCAGAGAATCTGTTAAGAAATTTAAAGACTCAGGAGGGTGGCTCGTTTTGTTTTGAAACTGTTCTTGTTATGTTTATCCAGTTGTTTTCAATTTAAGTTTTAAATCTCTTTTTGTTAAAAATAAACAGGTGAAATGTCAGGGTCCCTTCCCCCTGCCATGTGGTCCTGGGAGAGTGGCCGTGGGGGGGAGACACGGGGTTTTCCTAGCCCCTGGTCAACCTCATTTCCCATTGGTTGTCTTGTGTTTCCCTGCGTGGGCAAGGACCCTCAAGTCCCGTGATTGCCTCAGTTCCTTGGCAGACCTCTGGCCAAGTGGCTGGAGAAAAAAACATCTCTCTGAAACATCTATCAAGAATCGGTCCATATATATATTCTTTCCACGGGCCTTGTTGTCTGATACACGTGTTGCAGTATCCCCACTGTAACAGGGGATCACAGCAGTTGACCCTGTTGGAAGCCGAGGTGAGCCTGACCGGGAAGGAGTGGCAGAAAAATCCAACTGTGACCGGCCCAGAGGCCCCGTGTATTCTGGGCATAGACTTCCTCCGGAACGGCTATTACAAAGACCCAAAAGGACTCAGGTGAGCATTTGGGATTGCTGCTGTGGAGGCAGAGGGCATTAGGCAATTGAACACCCTGCCTAGACTATCTGAGAATCCTTCTGCAGTTGGACTCCTTAAGGTAGAAGAGCAATGAGTGCCAATTGCCACCACGACAGTCCACCGCCAGCAGTATTGGACGAATCGGGATGCTGTGATCCCCATCCACAAGATGATCCGTGAGCTGGAGAGCCAAGGGATGGTCAGCAAGACCCACTCACCCTTCAACAGCCCCATCTGGCCTGTGCACAAGTCTGACGGGGAACGGAGATAGACTGTGGACTGTCGTGGCTTGAATGAAGTGACCCCACCATTGAGCGCTGCTGTGCCGGACATGTTGGAGTTCCAGTACGAGCTAGAGTCCAAAGCAGCGAAGTGGTACGCCACTATTGACATTGCTAATGCATTTTTCTCCATTCCTCTGGCAGCAGAGTGCAGGTCTCAGTTTGCCTTCACCTGGAGGGGTGTGCAGTACACCTGGAACTGACTGCCCCAGGGGTGGAAGCACAATCCTACAATCTGCCATGGACTGATCCAGACCGCACTAGAAAAGGGTGAGGCTCCAGAACATCTGCAGTACATTGATGACATCATTGTGTGGGGGAACACAGCATCGGAGGTATTTGGGAAAGGAGAAAAGATCATCCAGATTCTCCTGGAGGCCGGTTTTGCCATCAAGAAGAGCAAAGTCAAGGGACCTGCCCAGGAGGTCCAGTTCCTCGGGGTAAAGTGGCAAGACAGAAGGCATCAGATTCCCACCGAGGTCATCAATAAGATCACCGCAATGTCTCCACCGACCAACAAAAAGGAAACCCAGGCTTTTCTAGGTGCCATAGTCTTTTGGAGAATGCACATTCCTGAGTACACCCAGATTGTGAGTCCTCTCTACCTGGTTACCTACAAGAAGAACGATTTCCACTGGGGCCCTGAACAACAACAAGCCTTCACCCAGATCAAGTAGGAAATCCCTCATGCGGTAGCCCTTGGCCCAGTCAGGATGGGACCAGAAGTGAAGAACGTGCTCTACTCTGCAGCCAGGAACAAGGGTCTGTCCTGGAGCCTTTGGCAGAAGGTGCTTGGTGACAGTTGGGGCTGACCACTGGGATTCTGGAGCCAAAGCTACAGAGGTTCCAAAGCCAACTACACCGAACAGAGAAGGAAATCTTGGCTGCCTACGAAGGAGTCCAAGCTGCCTCAGAGGTAATCGGCACTGAAACACAACTCCTCCTGGCACCCCGAATATCGGTGCTGGGGTAGATGTTTAAGGGAAAGGTTCCTTCCACGCATCACACCACCAACGCTACTTGGAGCAAATGGATTGCCCTCATCACACAGCGCGCCCGAATTGGAAACCCAAGTCGCTCTGGGATTTTGGAAATAATTACAAACTGGCCGGAAGGTGAGACCTTTGGATTATCTGATGAAAAAGAGCAAGTGACACGTGCCGAGGAAGCTCAACCATATAATGAGCTACCAGAGACTGAAAGATGATATGCCCTCCTCACTGATGGTTCCTGATGAATTGTAGGTGCAAGCCGGAAATGGAAAGCTGCTGTATGGAGCCCCACACGATAAGTTGCAGAAGCTACCGAGGAAGAGGTTGGATCGAGCCAACTTGCTGAACTCAAAGCCGTCCAATTAGCCCTGGACATTGCTGAAAGAGAGAAGTGGTCAAAGCTCTACCTCTACACTGATTCATGGATGGTAGCCAATGCTCTGTGGGGATGGCTGGAAAGGTGGAAGAAGGCCAAGTGGCAGTGTAGGGGAAAACCAATCTGGGCTGCTGAGGAGTGGAAAGACATTGCCACTCAGGTAAGCTGCCTGTGAAAGTCTGTCACGTAGATGCTCATGTTCCCAAGAGTAGGGCTAATGAAGAACACCAAGACAACAAACAGGTAGATCAGGCTGCAAAGATAGAAGTGTCCCAGATAGACTTAGATTGGAAACATAAAGGAGAGTTGTTCTTAGCTTGATGGGTCCATGATGCTTCAGGCCATCAGGGCAGAGATGCCACCTATAAGTGGGCACGAGATCGAGGGGTGGATCTAACCATGGACAGTATCTCCCAGGTGATCCATGACTGTGAGACATGCGCTGCTATCAAGCAGGCCAAGCGGGTGAAGCCCCTGTGGTATGGTGGGCGGTGGTCCAAATACAAGTATGGGGAGGCCTGGCAGATTGATTACATCACACTGCCTCAAACACGCCAAGGCAAGCGCTATGTGCTCACAGTGGTAGAAGCCACTATTGGGTGGCTGGAGACCTACCCTGTGCCTCATGCTACTGCCCGGAACACCATCCTGGGCCTTGTAAAGGAGGTCCTTTGGAAACATGGTACCCCTGAGAGAATCGAGTCTGACAACGGGACTCACTTCAAGAACAGCCTTATAAACACCTGGGCTAGCGAACATGGCATTGAGTGGGTGTACCACATCCCTTACTGTGGAAGGTATCTTTTCAGCTTTTAACGGGCTAGGCTAGTGGTTTAATGCCTTAGAAAGCCTCGAGCAGCCTAGAGAGGTAGCACGGGCAATCTAGCACTTTAATAGCTCTAAAATCGGTAACTGTATCAGCTGCAAAGCAAATACCATCAGCAGAAGCAAAGAGGGAGAAATATAGCTCTCTGCTCGCTCAATTTCCCGCAGTTAAAAGCTTTCAAAAGAACAGACAGCAAGAGATGTTCACAGGAAGGTAGCTGAGCCAAGAGAGGGCGGGGCCTCCCTCGATCATCCCTTTTATTCAGAGAAGGGGAAAGGCGCGGACTGGGGGTGAACCTGGGGTGACCGGCCAATCAGACACTGCTAAAGAGTTTGAGTTACATTTGGTTTTGCCCGCACTTAGAACAAAGGAGCTCGGAGCACATGGCAGGAGCAAGTGTCTTTGGGAGGGGGAGGGGAAACTCACAACAGGCAGCAACACCTTACCATGCACCAGCAGCTGGGAAGGTTGAGCAGTGTAACAGATTGCTTAAAACCACCTTGAAGGCATTGGGTGGAGGGACTTTCAAAAACTGGGAGGTGCATTTAGCAAGAGCCACCTGGTTAGTTAACACCCGAGGCTCCACCAGCCGAGCAGGCCCTGCCCAATCCGAACCCCTACAAACAACAGACGGGGATAAGGTTCCAGTGGTGCACATGAGAGGTATGCTTGGAAAAACTGGGTTAATTCTGCCTCAAGCAAAGAAAGACAAACCCATCCGTAGGGTTGTCTTCGCTCAGGGACCAGGTTGCACCTGGTGGGTGATGCAAAAGGATGGAGAGACCCGATGCATACCTCAAGGGGACCTTGTTTTAGGGTGAACTACCCATGGCACTGTACTCGTATCAGTATCTGCATTTATATATGTATATGATTAGGGTGATGCATGTGTGTATATGGTTAAAATGATTAAGTTTGATGTAACATGTTAGTATGGGAAAAATTCGGGGTGGATAATGTTGAGGTTGTGGGAGTTCCCCTTCTGTTTTTTTCCCTCTTGAGGAATTTTCCCCATATATGGCGCCGGGGTGAAAAGATGCTGTGTACTTGGGGAGGACAAAGGACCTAGCCACTGAGGGTGTGGTCCAACAGGCTACTATCTTCCACCTAGGTGTGTGGGTGGTTGGTGCTCGTCGTTCAGACGGAGAGAGAGGCTGCTGCCATCTCGTCAGCACTGCAGGCTTTCTGCTTTCGGCTGCCTTCTTTCTACTGGAGAAACCCCGGGATTCCCAAACCCACCTTTCCCTGCCCCTGCTGCTGCGTTTGAGCCTTCGCTACTCTGTAGCCCTGTCTTGGGGTGACTTTATGATGTGTATGCCATATCGCTGCCCTATGCCCAGAAATTAATTCTTGTGCCTTTCTATGCCTTTAAACTGTGACTGAGAGGGGGAAGGAAAAAACTGAGCAAAACTTTTTCAAAGCAGTTTGCAGCTTGTTCAAGGTCACACAGACATAGCAACTTTTTTTTCCCAGCTGCATTAGGGGAGCGAGGAAGCACCCGGCTTGCTGTTTCCCGAGGACAGTTTTTTGGCCAGTTGTTCAGTTTCTTTTTCTCTGGAGAGAGACTGAGAGTTGAAATGTTTTTCCTTCCCTGGAATTTCGGATTTTCTCCCTTTTCTACTGGACTGCTTCAATATCAGAGAACATCAGGAGGACTTTCCACCGAGCACAGAGGGCCTGGCCCTGGGCCAAGCCCCAGCTCCAAGGAGACCATAGGGAGGACTCTAAACCTTTCCCAAGTTTTTTCTCCACAGAGAGAGATTTTATTATTTAGCATTATTTTCCTTTTCCCGTGTGTTTGTTAAATAAATAGTTTTTATCTCTTTCACTTTCCTTTGAGGAAAATTTATTTTTTCCCAAACCTGGTGGGGGAGGGGGGGGGGGGGTGACCTGCCTTCTCTCAGGGGATATATTTCTAAATTTGGCCAAACCGGCACATATTTTGTGGTGCCCAACTGCGTGGCTCGAAGGAAAGTGAAAAAACCTGTACTAATTACATTTTAGTTTGAATTTACTCATTCTGTGTCGGGTTAAAGTAGTCACCATGTTGGTTGAGTTCATAATGTCTCTGTGGCTTGATGTATTCAGTTCTTTCTGGTCCTTAGGCTTGATTGAGGTACTAGTGCTTTTTTGGTCCCTAGGGTTGTTTGCCTATCCACAACTTGCTCCAATCTCGTCCCTGATACGTAAATTTTGCAAAGCAGGGACGCGAATTCGGATTTCTATCTTGCTGTGCTTGGTGATAATGATTTATAAGAAGTTAACAGAGGTACAGTCAGCTGTTCGAAGTGTGTATGATATGTGGTTTCTCCATCCTAACCCCAGTCCTAGCTTCAGTAGCCTGTTTTGGGAATTTATTAGTAATTGAACCCAGATTGTTATTGGAAGAGGAGACGGGGTTTCCCTTCCCTTTAAATTTGTTAGGTTATCTTTTGAGAATGTTCAGTTTCCCCTGGATGTTAAAGAGACCACCCTCCTAGTATTTAATCTGGTAAGCTTCCTCTATGTGCTCTATATGTCTCGCAGCTTGTCTAGAATAAGAGCTCAGATTTCCAGGGTGACTGATGAGACACCTGACCCAGAGGTGGAAAATCTTGAGTGGTGTGGGGAATGGGAGGACATAGGCAAAACCCTAAAGAAATTCTCTGACCCGATAGTTTGGGATTTCCCATCTGAACAAATTCAGAAACCAGCTGAGGTGGGAAAATATCTGAAAGAGAAATACAATGACAATTCTAATGAGAACAAGCTCCTTGCAATATGTTGGGCCTTGGAATATGACTATCGCACACTGCAGCAGGTAAAGGTAGAGAGGCAAGAAGATCAATCAACAAAGCCTGCAGATACCCCAGTCACTCAGGCTGCAGATAAACCAGACAGCCAGCCCAAACCAGATGGAGAGTCTAAGCCATTGACAGTGGCTCCTGTCACGAGGAAAAAGAACACAACCAAAACTGATCGCCCAGTGAAAGATGATGATGATGCAGGGGAAGGAACTTCAAAACCATCGACTCAGGCACAGAAACCATTACTGAGTCCATGTCCATAAAGGACCTTCACAGCCTAAGAAAGGATTACACCCGACGGTCCGATGAATCCATAATAAGTTGGATGGTCTGTATTTGGGATGCGGCAGGTGATGATGCGATGCTGGACGGTGCTGCAGCGAGGCATTTGGGATCCCTGTCATGTGATTCAGTGATCGACGATGTCATGATAAGGGGGACTGAGTCTGCCAGTCTCAGGAGACAGATTTTGAGAGGTGTGATTGAAAGATGTACGTGCGGAGATGATCTTTACATGCAGCAAACGAAGTGGAAGACCATAGAACAAGGGATCCAGCGCCTGAGAGAACTAGGGGTGGTAGAGATTGTCTTCACAGATGACCCAGGACTGAGGAGTCCAGACCAGGCCAGAGTTATTCCATATATGTGGCGAAAACTCATACATCTTGGGCCACAAGAATACGCTTCTGCTTTAGCAATAATGAAACCGGACTACGGTGCAAATGAGACCGTGAAGAATAGGGCAGTGAAGCTCCGAGCATATGCAGACTCTGTGCATGGCCCAACACATGCAAGAATCGCAGCTGTGGAAACACGTGTGCAGAAAATGGAAGATAAGATAGAGAAGAATCACCAGGAGATTAAAGAGTGCCTTCTCCGCGGATGTTCCCCAGAGAGAAGGTACATCCCACAAAGTGAGCTGTGGAATTTCCTGTGTGACAGTGGGGAAAACATGAGGAAGTTGGGTGGACAGCCCACTTCTGTTCTGGCAGCACGAGTGAATTGAAGGAGCGCAAGTCTCAGAAAGGAGGATCTACCAAAAAGGAAGAAGCTCCAGTTGCCTGTAGCCAAACTGCTGGAAATGATGGAAAAGACGATGGCATGTCTAATTCCCATGAAGGAACCTCTAAGATACAGGCCCAGGGAAAGAAGGATAACCAGGCGTAGAGGGGCCTTGCCTGTAGCCAGGTAGAGGTCAGGGAAAACCGTGTTTTTTGGACTGTGTGGATTTGTTGGCCTGGTACATCAGAACCACAAAGATATGATGCCTTGGTTGACACTGGTGCGCAGTGTACAATAATTCCATCGCAGCATGTGGGGGTAGAATCTGTTTCTGTTTCTGGTGTAACAGGTGGATCACAAAATTTGACCTTGGTGGAAGCCGAGGTGAGCCTGACTGGAAATGAGTGGAAGAGACATCTCATTGTGACTGGCCGAGAGGCCCCGTGCATTTTGGGCATAGACTTTCTCCGGAATGGGTATTTCAGGGACCCAAAGGGACTCAGGTGGGCTTTTGGAATAGCTGCTGTGGAGACAGAGGACATTAAGCAATTGAACGCTTTGCCTGGAATTACAGAGAATCCATCTGCAGTAGGCCCTCTGAAGGTGGAAGAACAAAGAGTACCAATTGCTACCTCGATAGTGCATCGCCGACAGTACCGGACAACTCGAGATGCTGTGATTCCCATCCACAAGATGATCCGTGAGCTGGAGAGCCAAGGGGTGGTCAGCAAGACCCACTCACCCTTCCACAGCCCCATCTGGCCAGTGCGCAAGTCTGAAGGAGAATGGAGATTGACTGTGGACTATCGTGCCTTGAATGAAGTGACTCCACCATTGAGCGCTGCTGTGCCGGATATGTTGGAGCTCCAGTACGAGCTAGAGTCCAAAGCAGCGAAATGGTACGCCACTATTGACATTGCTAATGCATTTTTATCCATTCCTCTGGCAGCAGAGTGCAGGCCCCAGTTTGCTTTTACCTGGAAGGGTGTGCAGTACACCTGGAACCGACTGCCCCAGGGGTGGAAGCACAGTCCCACCATCTGCCATGGACTGATCCAGACTGCACTAGAAAAGGGTGAGGCCCAAGAACATTTGCAGTACATTGATGACATCACTGTGTGGGGGAACACCGCAACAGGAGTGTTTGAGAAAGGAGAGAAAGTTTTCCGGATTCTCCTGGAAGCTGGTTTCGCCATCAAGAAGAGCAAAGTCAAGGGACCTGCTCAAGAGATCCAGTTCCTGGGAGTAAAGTGGCAAGATAGATGGCGTCAGATTCCCACTGAGGTCGTCAATAAGATCACAGCAATGCCTCCACCAACCAACAAGAAGGAAACACAAGCTTTCCTAGGTGCCATAGGCTTTTGGAGGATGCATATTCCTGAGTACAGCCAGATCGTGAGTCCTCTTTACCTGGTTACCCGCAAGAAGAACGATTTCCATTGGGGCCCTGAACAGCAACAAGCTTTTGCCCAAATCAAGCAGGAAATCGCTCATGCTGTAGCCCTTGGCCCAGTTAGGTCAGGACCCGAAGTGAAGAACGTGCTCTATTCTGCAGCCGGAAGCCATGGCCTGTCCTGGAGCCTTTGGCAGAAGGTGCCTGGTGAGACTTGAGGTCGACCACTGGGATTTTGGAGCCGAAGCTACAGAGGGTCTGAAGCCAACTACACCCCAACAGAGAAGGAAATCTTGGCAGCCTATGAAGGAATCCAAGCCGTCTCAGAGGTAATTGGCACTGAGGCACAACTCCTCCTGGCACCCTGACTACTGGTGCTGGGGTGGATGTGCAAAGCAGAGGTTCCCTCTACCCACCACACCACCAATGCCACATGGAGCAAATGGATTGCTCTCATCACACAGCGCGCCCGTATCGGAAAACTGAATCGCCCTGGGATTTTGGAAATAATTACAAACTGGCCTGAAGGTAAAAACTTTGGTCTCACTGATGAAGAAGAACAAGTGACACATGCTGAAGAAGCTCCACCTTACAACCAACTGCCATCAGAAGACACACGCTACGCTCTTTTCACCGACGGGTCTTGCCCATCGTAGAGATGAAACTAAAGTGGAAAGCAGCCGTATGGAGTCCCACACGACGGCTTGCAGAAGCTACTGAAGGAGAAGGTGGATCAAGCCAATTTGCTGAACTCAAAGCTGTTCAACTAGCCCTGGACATTGCTGAAAGAGAGAAGTGTCCAAAGCTCTACCTCTACACTGATTCATGGATGGTAGCCAATGCTCTGTAGGGATGGTTAGAAAAGTGGGAAAAAGCGAATTGGCAGCATAGGGGAAAACCAATCTGGGCTGCTGAAGAGTGGAAAAACATCGCTGCTCGAGTAAGAAAGCTGGTTGTGAAAGTCCGCCATGTAGATGCCCATGTCCCCAAGAGTAGGGCTAATGAAGAACACCAAGAAAACAAACAGGTAGATCAGGCTGCGAAGATAGAAGTGTCACAGGTAGACTTGGACTGGAAACACAAGGGAGAGTAGTTCCTAGCTCAATGGGCCCATGATGCTTCAGGCCATCAGGGCAGAGATGCCACCTATAAGTGGGCACGAGATCGAGGGGTGGATCTAACCATGGACAGTATCTCCCAGGTGATCCATGACTGTGAGACATGCGCTGCGATCAAGCAGGCCAAGTGGGTGAAGCCCCTGTGGTACGGTGGGCGGTGGTCCAAATACAAGTATGGGGAGGCCTGGCAGGTTGATTACATCACACTGCCTCAAACCCGCCAAGGCAAGCGCTATGTGCTCACAGTGGTAGAAGCCACTATTGGGTGGCTGGAGACCTACCCTGTGCCTCACGCTACTGCCCGTAACACCATCCTGGGCCTTGAAAAGCAAGTCCTTTGGAGGCATGGCACCCCTGAGAGAATTGAATCTGACAATGGGACTCATTTTAAGAATAGCCTTGTTAACACCTGGGCTAGAGAACATGGCATTGAGTGGGTGCACCATATCCCTTACCATGCACCAGCTGCAGGCAAAGTGGAATGGTGTAATGGATTGTTGAAAACCACTTTGAAGGCACTGAGTGGGGGAACTTTCAAAAATTGGGAACAGAATCTAGCAAAGGCCACCTGGTTAGTTAACACCCGAGGTTCCACCAGCCGAGCTGGTCCAGCCCAATCTGAATCCCTGCATACAACAGATGGAGATAAGGTCCCAGTAGTGCATGTCAGGGGTCTGATAGGAAAGACTGTGTGGATAAATTCTACCTCGAGTACAGACAAACCCATCCGTGCGGTTGTCTTTGCTCAGGGACCTGGTTGTACATGGTGGGTAATGCAGAAAGATGGCACAACACGTTGTGTACCACAGGGAGATCTGATTGTTGTGTGAAAACTACCTGTAGTGTGAAATGTTTTGTATACCCCTGCTTGCTGATTGTCACTGTCACTGTTCCTATATAGCTGTGTATATATATATATATATATGTATTAATGTGTGTGTAGAATTAGAATATCTTAGTTTGGGCATTGAGCCAACAATATGGGATAAGGGGTGGAATATCTTGGGATGACCTTATGATGTGTATCCCATATCTCTGCCTATGCCCAGAAATTAATTTTTGGGCCTTTTATGCCTCTAAACTGAGCCTGAGAGGGGGAAGGAAAAAACCTGAGCAAAACTTTCTCAAAGCAGTTTGCAGCTTGTTCAAGATCACATAAAGATAGCAGGGGTTTTTTTTCCCCAGCTGAGGCAGGGGAGCAAGGAAGCACCCGGCTTGCAGCTTTTCCAGTCAGCTTTTGGCCAGTTTTTCCAGTTTCTTGTTCTCCGGAGAGAGACTGAGAGTTGGACTTTTCCTTCTCTGGAATTCCAGATTTTCTCCCTTTTCTACTGGACTGCTTCATTGCTGTAACATCAGAGCACATCGGGAGGACTTTCTACCGGGCACAGAGGGCCCGGCCCTGGGCCAAGCCCCAGCTCCGAGGAGACCAAAGGGAGGACTCGAACACTTTCCCAGGTTTTTCCTCTACAGAGAGAGATTTTACCATTTAACATTATTTTCCTTTCCCGTGCGTTTGTTAAATAAATAGTTTTATCTTCTTCACTTTCCTTCGAGGAAAATTTATTTTTTCCCGAACCTGGTGGGGGGAGGGGTGGTTGTGCCCTCTCTCAGAGGATATATATTTCTAAATTTGGCCAAACCAGAACACAGCCACACCAGACAGCAAGCCCAAACCAGATGGAGAGTCTAAGCCATTGACATTGGCTCCGGTCACGAGGAAAAAACACACAACCAAAACTGATCGCCCAGTGAAAGATGAGGATAATGCAGGGGAAGGAACCTCAAAAGATGCAAGGGAAGGAACCTCAAAACCACCAACTGACTCAGGCACAGAAACCATTACTAAGTCCATGTCCATAAAGGACCTTCACAGCCTAAGAAAGGATTACACCCGAAGGTCTGATGAATCCATAATAAGTTGGATGGTCTGTATTTGGGATGCGGCAGGTGATGATGTGATGCTGGACAGTGCTGCAGCGAGGCATTTGGGATCCCTGTCATGTGATTCAGTGATCGACGATGTCATGATAAGGGGGACTGAGTCTGCCAGTCTCAGGAGACAGATTTTGAGAGGTGTGATTGAAAGATGTACGTGCGGAGATGATCTTTACATGCAGCAAACGAAGTGGAAGACCATAGAACAAGGGATCCAGCGCCTGAGAGAACTAGGGGTGGTAGAGATTGTCTTCACAGATGACCCAGGACTGAGGAGTCCAGACCAGGCCAGAGTTATTCCATATATGTGGCGAAAACTCATACATCTTGGGCCACAAGAATACGCTTCTGCTTTAGCAATAATGAAACCGGACTACGGTGCAAATGAGACCGTGAAGAATAGGGCAGTGAAGCTCCGAGCATATGCAGACTCTGTGCATGGCCCAACACATGCAAGAATCGCAGCTGTGGAAACACGTGTGCAGAAAATGGAAGATAAGATAGAGAAGAATCACCAGGAGATTAAAGAGTGCCTTCTCCGCGGATGTTCCCCAGAGAGAAGGTACATCCCACAAAGTGAGCTGTGGAATTTCCTGTGTGACAGTGGGGAAAACATGAGGAAGTTGGGTGGACAGCCCACTTCTGTTCTGGCAGCACGAGTGAATTGAAGGAGCGCAAGTCTCAGAAAGGAGGATCTACCAAAAAGGAAGAAGCTCCAGTTGCCTGTAGCCAAACTGCTGGAAATGATGGAAAAGACGATGGCATGTCTAATTCCCATGAAGGAACCTCTAAGATACAGGCCCAGGGAAAGAAGGATAACCAGGCGTAGAGGGGCCTTGCCTGTAGCCAGGTAGAGGTCAGGGAAAACCGTGTTTTTTGGACTGTGTGGATTTGTTGGCCTGGTACATCAGAACCACAAAGATATGATGCCTTGGTTGACACTGGTGCGCAGTGTACAATAATTCCATCGCAGCATGTGGGGGTAGAATCTGTTTCTGTTTCTGGTGTAACAGGTGGATCACAAAATTTGACCTTGGTGGAAGCCGAGGTGAGCCTGACTGGAAATGAGTGGAAGAGACATCTCATTGTGACTGGCCGAGAGGCCCCGTGCATTTTGGGCATAGACTTTCTCCGGAATGGGTATTTCAGGGACCCAAAGGGACTCAGGTGGGCTTTTGGAATAGCTGCTGTGGAGACAGAGGACATTAAGCAATTGAACGCTTTGCCTGGAATTACAGAGAATCCATCTGCAGTAGGCCCTCTGAAGGTGGAAGAACAAAGAGTACCAATTGCTACCTCGATAGTGCATCGCCGACAGTACCGGACAACTCGAGATGCTGTGATTCCCATCCACAAGATGATCCGTGAGCTGGAGAGCCAAGGGGTGGTCAGCAAGACCCACTCACCCTTCCACAGCCCCATCTGGCCAGTGCGCAAGTCTGAAGGAGAATGGAGATTGACTGTGGACTATCGTGCCTTGAATGAAGTGACTCCACCATTGAGCGCTGCTGTGCCGGATATGTTGGAGCTCCAGTACGAGCTAGAGTCCAAAGCAGCGAAATGGTACGCCACTATTGACATTGCTAATGCATTTTTATCCATTCCTCTGGCAGCAGAGTGCAGGCCCCAGTTTGCTTTTACCTGGAAGGGTGTGCAGTACACCTGGAACCGACTGCCCCAGGGGTGGAAGCACAGTCCCACCATCTGCCATGGACTGATCCAGACTGCACTAGAAAAGGGTGAGGCCCAAGAACATTTGCAGTACATTGATGACATCACTGTGTGGGGGAACACCGCAACAGGAGTGTTTGAGAAAGGAGAGAAAGTTTTCCGGATTCTCCTGGAAGCTGGTTTCGCCATCAAGAAGAGCAAAGTCAAGGGACCTGCTCAAGAGATCCAGTTCCTGGGAGTAAAGTGGCAAGATAGATGGCGTCAGATTCCCACTGAGGTCGTCAATAAGATCACAGCAATGCCTCCACCAACCAACAAGAAGGAAACACAAGCTTTCCTAGGTGCCATAGGCTTTTGGAGGATGCATATTCCTGAGTACAGCCAGATCGTGAGTCCTCTTTACCTGGTTACCCGCAAGAAGAACGGTTTCCATTGGGGCCCTGAACAGCAACAAGCTTTTGCCCAAATCAAGCAGGAAATCGCTCATGCTGTAGCCCTTGGCCCAGTTAGGTCAGGACCCGAAGTGAAGAACGTGCTCTATTCTGCAGCCGGAAGCCATGGCCTGTCCTGGAGCCTTTGGCAGAAGGTGCCTGGTGAGACTTGAGGTCGACCACTGGGATTTTGGAGCCGAAGCTACAGAGGGTCTGAAGCCAACTACACCCCAACAGAGAAGGAAATCTTGGCAGCCTATGAAGGAATCCAAGCCGTCTCAGAGGTAATTGGCACTGAGGCACAACTCCTCCTGGCACCCTGACTACTGGTGCTGGGGTGGATGTGCAAAGCAGAGGTTCCCTCTACCCACCACACCACCAATGCCACATGGAGCAAATGGACTGCTCTCATCACACAGCGCGCCCGTATCGGAAAACTGAATCGCCCTGGGATTTTGGAAATAATTACAAACTGGCCTGAAGGTAAAAACTTTGGTCTCACTGATGAAGAAGAACAAGTGACACATGCTGAAGAAGCTCCACCTTACAACCAACTGCCATCAGAAGACACACGCTACGCTCTTTTCACCGACGGGTCTTGCCCATCGTAGAGATGAAACTAAAGTGGAAAGCAGCCGTATGGAGTCCCACACGACGGCTTGCAGAAGCTACTGAAGGAGAAGGTGGATCAAGCCAATTTGCTGAACTCAAAGCTGTTCAACTAGCCCTGGACATTGCTGAAAGAGAGAAGTGTCCAAAGCTCTACCTCTACACTGATTCATGGATGGTAGCCAATGCTCTGTAGGGATGGTTAGAAAAGTGGGAAAAAGCGAATTGGCAGCATAGGGGAAAACCAATCTGGGCTGCTGAAGAGTGGAAAAACATCGCTGCTCGAGTAAGAAAGCTGGTTGTGAAAGTCCGCCATGTAGATGCCCATGTCCCCAAGAGTAGGGCTAATGAAGAACACCAAGAAAACAAACAGGTAGATCAGGCTGCGAAGATAGAAGTGTCACAGGTAGACTTGGACTGGAAACACAAGGGAGAGTAGTTCCTAGCTCAATGGGCCCATGATGCTTCAGGCCATCAGGGCAGAGATGCCACCTATAAGTGGGCACGAGATCGAGGGGTGGATCTAACCATGGACAGTATCTCCCAGGTGATCCATGACTGTGAGACATGCGCTGCGATCAAGCAGGCCAAGTGGGTGAAGCCCCTGTGGTACGGTGGGCGGTGGTCCAAATACAAGTATGGGGAGGCCTGGCAGGTTGATTACATCACACTGCCTCAAACCCGCCAAGGCAAGCGCTATGTGCTCACAGTGGTAGAAGCCACTATTGGGTGGCTGGAGACCTACCCTGTGCCTCACGCTACTGCCCGTAACACCATCCTGGGCCTTGAAAAGCAAGTCCTTTGGAGGCATGGCACCCCTGAGAGAATTGAATCTGACAATGGGACTCATTTTAAGAATAGCCTTGTTAACACCTGGGCTAGAGAACATGGCATTGAGTGGGTGCACCATATCCCTTACCATGCACCAGCTGCAGGCAAAGTGGAATGGTGTAATGGATTGTTGAAAACCACTTTGAAGGCACTGAGTGGGGGAACTTTCAAAAATTGGGAACAGAATCTAGCAAAGGCCACCTGGTTAGTTAACACCCGAGGTTCCACCAGCCGAGCTGGTCCAGCCCAATCTGAATCCCTGCATACAACAGATGGAGATAAGGTCCCAGTAGTGCATGTCAGGGGTCTGATAGGAAAGACTGTGTGGATAAATTCTACCTCGAGTACAGACAAACCCATCCGTGCGGTTGTCTTTGCTCAGGGACCTGGTTGTACATGGTGGGTAATGCAGAAAGATGGCACAACACGTTGTGTACCACAGGGAGATCTGATTGTTGTGTGAAAACTACCTGTAGTGTGAAATGCTTTGTATACCCCTGCTTGCTGATTGTCACTGTCACTGTTCCTATATAGCTGTGTATATATATATATATATATATATATATATGTATTAATGTGTGTGTAGAATTAGAATATCTTAGTTTGGGCATTGAGCCAACAATATGGGATAAGGGGTGGAATATCTTGGGATGACCTTATGATGTGTATCCCATATCTCTGCCTATGCCCAGAAATTAATTTTTGGGCCTTTTATGCCTCTAAACTGAGCCTGAGAGGGGGAAGGAAAAAACCTGAGCAAAACTTTCTCAAAGCAGTTTGCAGCTTGTTCAAGATCACATAAAGATAGCAGGGGTTTTTTTTCCCCAGCTGAGGCAGGGGAGCAAGGAAGCACCCGGCTTGCAGCTTTTCCAGTCAGCTTTTGGCCAGTTTTTCCAGTTTCTTGTTCTCCGGAGAGAGACTGAGAGTTGGACTTTTCCTTCTCTGGAATTCCAGATTTTCTCCCTTTTCTACTGGACTGCTTCATTGCTGTAACATCAGAGCACATCGGGAGGACTTTCTACCGGGCACAGAGGGCCCGGCCCTGGGCCAAGCCCCAGCTCCGAGGAGACCAAAGGGAGGACTCGAACACTTTCCCAGGTTTTTCCTCTACAGAGAGAGATTTTACCATTTAACATTATTTTCCTTTCCCGTGCGTTTGTTAAATAAATAGTTTTATCTTCTTCACTTTCCTTCGAGGAAAATTTATTTTTTCCCGAACCTGGTGGGGGGAGGGGTGGTTGTGCCCTCTCTCAGAGGATATATATTTCTAAATTTGGCCAAACCAGAACACAGCCACACCAGACAGCAAGCCCAAACCAGATGGAGAGTCTAAGCCATTGACATTGGCTCCGGTCACGAGGAAAAAACACACAACCAAAACTGATCGCCCAGTGAAAGATGAGGATAATGCAGGGGAAGGAACCTCAAAAGATGCAAGGGAAGGAACCTCAAAACCACCAACTGACTCAGGCACAGAAACCATTACTAAGTCCATGTCCATAAAGGACCTTCACAGCCTAAGAAAGGATTACACCCGAAGGTCTGATGAATCCATAATAAGTTGGATGGTCTGTATTTGGGATGCGGCAGGTGATGATGTGATGCTGGACAGTGCTGCAGCGAGGCATTTGGGATCCCTGTCATGTGATTCAGTGATCGACGATGTCATGATAAGGGGGACTGAGTCTGCCAGTCTCAGGAGACAGATTTTGAGAGGTGTGATTGAAAGATGTACGTGCGGAGATGATCTTTACATGCAGCAAACGAAGTGGAAGACCATAGAACAAGGGATCCAGCGCCTGAGAGAACTAGGGGTGGTAGAGATTGTCTTCACAGATGACCCAGGACTGAGGAGTCCAGACCAGGCCAGAGTTATTCCATATATGTGGCGAAAACTCATACATCTTGGGCCACAAGAATACGCTTCTGCTTTAGCAATAATGAAACCGGACTACGGTGCAAATGAGACCGTGAAGAATAGGGCAGTGAAGCTCCGAGCATATGCAGACTCTGTGCATGGCCCAACACATGCAAGAATCGCAGCTGTGGAAACACGTGTGCAGAAAATGGAAGATAAGATAGAGAAGAATCACCAGGAGATTAAAGAGTGCCTTCTCCGCGGATGTTCCCCAGAGAGA
The DNA here is from genome assembly GCF_965178545.1 of Coloeus monedula. NCBI lineage: Eukaryota > Metazoa > Chordata > Aves > Passeriformes > Corvidae > Coloeus > Coloeus monedula. The sequence goes on along the minus strand of NC_138821.1, from coordinate 2,243,621 downwards.
AGGTACATCCCACAAAGTGAGCTGTGGAATTTCCTGTGTGACAGTGGGGAAAACATGAGGAAGTTGGGTGGACAGCCCACTTCTGTTCTGGCAGCACGAGTGAATTGAAGGAGCGCAAGTCTCAGAAAGGAGGATCTACCAAAAAGGAAGAAGCTCCAGTTGCCTGTAGCCAAACTGCTGGAAATGATGGAAAAGACGATGGCATGTCTAATTCCCATGAAGGAACCTCTAAGATACAGGCCCAGGGAAAGAAGGATAACCAGGCGTAGAGGGGCCTTGCCTGTAGCCAGGTAGAGGTCAGGGAAAACCGTGTTTTTTGGACTGTGTGGATTTGTTGGCCTGGTACATCAGAACCACAAAGATATGATGCCTTGGTTGACACTGGTGCGCAGTGTACAATAATTCCATCGCAGCATGTGGGGGTAGAATCTGTTTCTGTTTCTGGTGTAACAGGTGGATCACAAAATTTGACCTTGGTGGAAGCCGAGGTGAGCCTGACTGGAAATGAGTGGAAGAGACATCTCATTGTGACTGGCCGAGAGGCCCCGTGCATTTTGGGCATAGACTTTCTCCGGAATGGGTATTTCAGGGACCCAAAGGGACTCAGGTGGGCTTTTGGAATAGCTGCTGTGGAGACAGAGGACATTAAGCAATTGAACGCTTTGCCTGGAATTACAGAGAATCCATCTGCAGTAGGCCCTCTGAAGGTGGAAGAACAAAGAGTACCAATTGCTACCTCGATAGTGCATCGCCGACAGTACCGGACAACTCGAGATGCTGTGATTCCCATCCACAAGATGATCCGTGAGCTGGAGAGCCAAGGGGTGGTCAGCAAGACCCACTCACCCTTCCACAGCCCCATCTGGCCAGTGCGCAAGTCTGAAGGAGAATGGAGATTGACTGTGGACTATCGTGCCTTGAATGAAGTGACTCCACCATTGAGCGCTGCTGTGCCGGATATGTTGGAGCTCCAGTACGAGCTAGAGTCCAAAGCAGCGAAATGGTACGCCACTATTGACATTGCTAATGCATTTTTATCCATTCCTCTGGCAGCAGAGTGCAGGCCCCAGTTTGCTTTTACCTGGAAGGGTGTGCAGTACACCTGGAACCGACTGCCCCAGGGGTGGAAGCACAGTCCCACCATCTGCCATGGACTGATCCAGACTGCACTAGAAAAGGGTGAGGCCCAAGAACATTTGCAGTACATTGATGACATCACTGTGTGGGGGAACACCGCAACAGGAGTGTTTGAGAAAGGAGAGAAAGTTTTCCGGATTCTCCTGGAAGCTGGTTTCGCCATCAAGAAGAGCAAAGTCAAGGGACCTGCTCAAGAGATCCAGTTCCTGGGAGTAAAGTGGCAAGATAGATGGCGTCAGATTCCCACTGAGGTCGTCAATAAGATCACAGCAATGCCTCCACCAACCAACAAGAAGGAAACACAAGCTTTCCTAGGTGCCATAGGCTTTTGGAGGATGCATATTCCTGAGTACAGCCAGATCGTGAGTCCTCTTTACCTGGTTACCCGCAAGAAGAACGGTTTCCATTGGGGCCCTGAACAGCAACAAGCTTTTGCCCAAATCAAGCAGGAAATCGCTCATGCTGTAGCCCTTGGCCCAGTTAGGTCAGGACCCGAAGTGAAGAACGTGCTCTATTCTGCAGCCGGAAGCCATGGCCTGTCCTGGAGCCTTTGGCAGAAGGTGCCTGGTGAGACTTGAGGTCGACCACTGGGATTTTGGAGCCGAAGCTACAGAGGGTCTGAAGCCAACTACACCCCAACAGAGAAGGAAATCTTGGCAGCCTATGAAGGAATCCAAGCCGTCTCAGAGGTAATTGGCACTGAGGCACAACTCCTCCTGGCACCCTGACTACTGGTGCTGGGGTGGATGTGCAAAGCAGAGGTTCCCTCTACCCACCACACCACCAATGCCACATGGAGCAAATGGACTGCTCTCATCACACAGCGCGCCCGTATCGGAAAACTGAATCGCCCTGGGATTTTGGAAATAATTACAAACTGGCCTGAAGGTAAAAACTTTGGTCTCACTGATGAAGAAGAACAAGTGACACATGCTGAAGAAGCTCCACCTTACAACCAACTGCCATCAGAAGACACACGCTACGCTCTTTTCACCGACGGGTCTTGCCCATCGTAGAGATGAAACTAAAGTGGAAAGCAGCCGTATGGAGTCCCACACGACGGCTTGCAGAAGCTACTGAAGGAGAAGGTGGATCAAGCCAATTTGCTGAACTCAAAGCTGTTCAACTAGCCCTGGACATTGCTGAAAGAGAGAAGTGTCCAAAGCTCTACCTCTACACTGATTCATGGATGGTAGCCAATGCTCTGTAGGGATGGTTAGAAAAGTGGGAAAAAGCGAATTGGCAGCATAGGGGAAAACCAATCTGGGCTGCTGAAGAGTGGAAAAACATCGCTGCTCGAGTAAGAAAGCTGGTTGTGAAAGTCCGCCATGTAGATGCCCATGTCCCCAAGAGTAGGGCTAATGAAGAACACCAAGAAAACAAACAGGTAGATCAGGCTGCGAAGATAGAAGTGTCACAGGTAGACTTGGACTGGAAACACAAGGGAGAGTAGTTCCTAGCTCAATGGGCCCATGATGCTTCAGGCCATCAGGGCAGAGATGCCACCTATAAGTGGGCACGAGATCGAGGGGTGGATCTAACCATGGACAGTATCTCCCAGGTGATCCATGACTGTGAGACATGCGCTGCGATCAAGCAGGCCAAGTGGGTGAAGCCCCTGTGGTACGGTGGGCGGTGGTCCAAATACAAGTATGGGGAGGCCTGGCAGGTTGATTACATCACACTGCCTCAAACCCGCCAAGGCAAGCGCTATGTGCTCACAGTGGTAGAAGCCACTATTGGGTGGCTGGAGACCTACCCTGTGCCTCACGCTACTGCCCGTAACACCATCCTGGGCCTTGAAAAGCAAGTCCTTTGGAGGCATGGCACCCCTGAGAGAATTGAATCTGACAATGGGACTCATTTTAAGAATAGCCTTGTTAACACCTGGGCTAGAGAACATGGCATTGAGTGGGTGCACCATATCCCTTACCATGCACCAGCTGCAGGCAAAGTGGAATGGTGTAATGGATTGTTGAAAACCACTTTGAAGGCACTGAGTGGGGGAACTTTCAAAAATTGGGAACAGAATCTAGCAAAGGCCACCTGGTTAGTTAACACCCGAGGTTCCACCAGCCGAGCTGGTCCAGCCCAATCTGAATCCCTGCATACAACAGATGGAGATAAGGTCCCAGTAGTGCATGTCAGGGGTCTGATAGGAAAGACTGTGTGGATAAATTCTACCTCGAGTACAGACAAACCCATCCGTGCGGTTGTCTTTGCTCAGGGACCTGGTTGTACATGGTGGGTAATGCAGAAAGATGGCACAACACGTTGTGTACCACAGGGAGATCTGATTGTTGTGTGAAAACTACCTGTAGTGTGAAATGTTTTGTATACCCCTGCTTGCTGATTGTCACTGTCACTGTTCCTATATAGCTGTGTATATATATATATATATATGTATTAATGTGTGTGTAGAATTAGAATATCTTAGTTTGGGCATTGAGCCAACAATATGGGATAAGGGGTGGAATATCTTGGGATGACCTTATGATGTGTATCCCATATCTCTGCCTATGCCCAGAAATTAATTTTTGGGCCTTTTATGCCTCTAAACTGAGCCTGAGAGGGGGAAGGAAAAAACCTGAGCAAAACTTTCTCAAAGCAGTTTGCAGCTTGTTCAAGATCACATAAAGATAGCAGGGGTTTTTTTTCCCCAGCTGAGGCAGGGGAGCAAGGAAGCACCCGGCTTGCAGCTTTTCCAGTCAGCTTTTGGCCAGTTTTTCCAGTTTCTTGTTCTCCGGAGAGAGACTGAGAGTTGGACTTTTCCTTCTCTGGAATTCCAGATTTTCTCCCTTTTCTACTGGACTGCTTCATTGCTGTAACATCAGAGCACATCGGGAGGACTTTCTACCGGGCACAGAGGGCCCGGCCCTGGGCCAAGCCCCAGCTCCGAGGAGACCAAAGGGAGGACTCGAACACTTTCCCAGGTTTTTCCTCTACAGAGAGAGATTTTACCATTTAACATTATTTTCCTTTCCCGTGCGTTTGTTAAATAAATAGTTTTATCTTCTTCACTTTCCTTCGAGGAAAATTTATTTTTTCCCGAACCTGGTGGGGGGAGGGGTGGTTGTGCCCTCTCTCAGAGGATATATATTTCTAAATTTGGCCAAACCAGAACACAGCCACACCAGACAGCAAGCCCAAACCAGATGGAGAGTCTAAGCCATTGACATTGGCTCCGGTCACGAGGAAAAAACACACAACCAAAACTGATCGCCCAGTGAAAGATGAGGATAATGCAGGGGAAGGAACCTCAAAAGATGCAAGGGAAGGAACCTCAAAACCACCAACTGACTCAGGCACAGAAACCATTACTAAGTCCATGTCCATAAAGGACCTTCACAGCCTAAGAAAGGATTACACCCGAAGGTCTGATGAATCCATAATAAGTTGGATGGTCTGTATTTGGGATGCGGCAGGTGATGATGTGATGCTGGACAGTGCTGCAGCGAGGCATTTGGGATCCCTGTCATGTGATTCAGTGATCGACGATGTCATGATAAGGGGGACTGAGTCTGCCAGTCTCAGGAGACAGATTTTGAGAGGTGTGATTGAAAGATGTACGTGCGGAGATGATCTTTACATGCAGCAAACGAAGTGGAAGACCATAGAACAAGGGATCCAGCGCCTGAGAGAACTAGGGGTGGTAGAGATTGTCTTCACAGATGACCCAGGACTGAGGAGTCCAGACCAGGCCAGAGTTATTCCATATATGTGGCGAAAACTCATACATCTTGGGCCACAAGAATACGCTTCTGCTTTAGCAATAATGAAACCGGACTACGGTGCAAATGAGACCGTGAAGAATAGGGCAGTGAAGCTCCGAGCATATGCAGACTCTGTGCATGGCCCAACACATGCAAGAATCGCAGCTGTGGAAACACGTGTGCAGAAAATGGAAGATAAGATAGAGAAGAATCACCAGGAGATTAAAGAGTGCCTTCTCCGCGGATGTTCCCCAGAGAGAAGGTACATCCCACAAAGTGAGCTGTGGAATTTCCTGTGTGACAGTGGGGAAAACATGAGGAAGTTGGGTGGACAGCCCACTTCTGTTCTGGCAGCACGAGTGAATTGAAGGAGCGCAAGTCTCAGAAAGGAGGATCTACCAAAAAGGAAGAAGCTCCAGTTGCCTGTAGCCAAACTGCTGGAAATGATGGAAAAGACGATGGCATGTCTAATTCCCATGAAGGAACCTCTAAGATACAGGCCCAGGGAAAGAAGGATAACCAGGCGTAGAGGGGCCTTGCCTGTAGCCAGGTAGAGGTCAGGGAAAACCGTGTTTTTTGGACTGTGTGGATTTGTTGGCCTGGTACATCAGAACCACAAAGATATGATGCCTTGGTTGACACTGGTGCGCAGTGTACAATAATTCCATCGCAGCATGTGGGGGTAGAATCTGTTTCTGTTTCTGGTGTAACAGGTGGATCACAAAATTTGACCTTGGTGGAAGCCGAGGTGAGCCTGACTGGAAATGAGTGGAAGAGACATCTCATTGTGACTGGCCGAGAGGCCCCGTGCATTTTGGGCATAGACTTTCTCCGGAATGGGTATTTCAGGGACCCAAAGGGACTCAGGTGGGCTTTTGGAATAGCTGCTGTGGAGACAGAGGACATTAAGCAATTGAACGCTTTGCCTGGAATTACAGAGAATCCATCTGCAGTAGGCCCTCTGAAGGTGGAAGAACAAAGAGTACCAATTGCTACCTCGATAGTGCATCGCCGACAGTACCGGACAACTCGAGATGCTGTGATTCCCATCCACAAGATGATCCGTGAGCTGGAGAGCCAAGGGGTGGTCAGCAAGACCCACTCACCCTTCCACAGCCCCATCTGGCCAGTGCGCAAGTCTGAAGGAGAATGGAGATTGACTGTGGACTATCGTGCCTTGAATGAAGTGACTCCACCATTGAGCGCTGCTGTGCCGGATATGTTGGAGCTCCAGTACGAGCTAGAGTCCAAAGCAGCGAAATGGTACGCCACTATTGACATTGCTAATGCATTTTTATCCATTCCTCTGGCAGCAGAGTGCAGGCCCCAGTTTGCTTTTACCTGGAAGGGTGTGCAGTACACCTGGAACCGACTGCCCCAGGGGTGGAAGCACAGTCCCACCATCTGCCATGGACTGATCCAGACTGCACTAGAAAAGGGTGAGGCCCAAGAACATTTGCAGTACATTGATGACATCACTGTGTGGGGGAACACCGCAACAGGAGTGTTTGAGAAAGGAGAGAAAGTTTTCCGGATTCTCCTGGAAGCTGGTTTCGCCATCAAGAAGAGCAAAGTCAAGGGACCTGCTCAAGAGATCCAGTTCCTGGGAGTAAAGTGGCAAGATAGATGGCGTCAGATTCCCACTGAGGTCGTCAATAAGATCACAGCAATGCCTCCACCAACCAACAAGAAGGAAACACAAGCTTTCCTAGGTGCCATAGGCTTTTGGAGGATGCATATTCCTGAGTACAGCCAGATCGTGAGTCCTCTTTACCTGGTTACCCGCAAGAAGAACGATTTCCATTGGGGCCCTGAACAGCAACAAGCTTTTGCCCAAATCAAGCAGGAAATCGCTCATGCTGTAGCCCTTGGCCCAGTTAGGTCAGGACCCGAAGTGAAGAACGTGCTCTATTCTGCAGCCGGAAGCCATGGCCTGTCCTGGAGCCTTTGGCAGAAGGTGCCTGGTGAGACTTGAGGTCGACCACTGGGATTTTGGAGCCGAAGCTACAGAGGGTCTGAAGCCAACTACACCCCAACAGAGAAGGAAATCTTGGCAGCCTATGAAGGAATCCAAGCCGTCTCAGAGGTAATTGGCACTGAGGCACAACTCCTCCTGGCACCCTGACTACTGGTGCTGGGGTGGATGTGCAAAGCAGAGGTTCCCTCTACCCACCACACCACCAATGCCACATGGAGCAAATGGATTGCTCTCATCACACAGCGCGCCCGTATCGGAAAACTGAATCGCCCTGGGATTTTGGAAATAATTACAAACTGGCCTGAAGGTAAAAACTTTGGTCTCACTGATGAAGAAGAACAAGTGACACATGCTGAAGAAGCTCCACCTTACAACCAACTGCCATCAGAAGACACACGCTACGCTCTTTTCACCGACGGGTCTTGCCCATCGTAGAGATGAAACTAAAGTGGAAAGCAGCCGTATGGAGTCCCACACGACGGCTTGCAGAAGCTACTGAAGGAGAAGGTGGATCAAGCCAATTTGCTGAACTCAAAGCTGTTCAACTAGCCCTGGACATTGCTGAAAGAGAGAAGTGTCCAAAGCTCTACCTCTACACTGATTCATGGATGGTAGCCAATGCTCTGTAGGGATGGTTAGAAAAGTGGGAAAAAGCGAATTGGCAGCATAGGGGAAAACCAATCTGGGCTGCTGAAGAGTGGAAAAACATCGCTGCTCGAGTAAGAAAGCTGGTTGTGAAAGTCCGCCATGTAGATGCCCATGTCCCCAAGAGTAGGGCTAATGAAGAACACCAAGAAAACAAACAGGTAGATCAGGCTGCGAAGATAGAAGTGTCACAGGTAGACTTGGACTGGAAACACAAGGGAGAGTAGTTCCTAGCTCAATGGGCCCATGATGCTTCAGGCCATCAGGGCAGAGATGCCACCTATAAGTGGGCACGAGATCGAGGGGTGGATCTAACCATGGACAGTATCTCCCAGGTGATCCATGACTGTGAGACATGCGCTGCGATCAAGCAGGCCAAGTGGGTGAAGCCCCTGTGGTACGGTGGGCGGTGGTCCAAATACAAGTATGGGGAGGCCTGGCAGGTTGATTACATCACACTGCCTCAAACCCGCCAAGGCAAGCGCTATGTGCTCACAGTGGTAGAAGCCACTATTGGGTGGCTGGAGACCTACCCTGTGCCTCACGCTACTGCCCGTAACACCATCCTGGGCCTTGAAAAGCAAGTCCTTTGGAGGCATGGCACCCCTGAGAGAATTGAATCTGACAATGGGACTCATTTTAAGAATAGCCTTGTTAACACCTGGGCTAGAGAACATGGCATTGAGTGGGTGCACCATATCCCTTACCATGCACCAGCTGCAGGCAAAGTGGAATGGTGTAATGGATTGTTGAAAACCACTTTGAAGGCACTGAGTGGGGGAACTTTCAAAAATTGGGAACAGAATCTAGCAAAGGCCACCTGGTTAGTTAACACCCGAGGTTCCACCAGCCGAGCTGGTCCAGCCCAATCTGAATCCCTGCATACAACAGATGGAGATAAGGTCCCAGTAGTGCATGTCAGGGGTCTGATAGGAAAGACTGTGTGGATAAATTCTACCTCGAGTACAGACAAACCCATCCGTGCGGTTGTCTTTGCTCAGGGACCTGGTTGTACATGGTGGGTAATGCAGAAAGATGGCACAACACGTTGTGTACCACAGGGAGATCTGATTGTTGTGTGAAAACTACCTGTAGTGTGAAATGCTTTGTATACCCCTGCTTGCTGATTGTCACTGTCACTGTTCCTATATAGCTGTGTATATATATATATATATATATATATATATGTATTAATGTGTGTGTAGAATTAGAATATCTTAGTTTGGGCATTGAGCCAACAATATGGGATAAGGGGTGGAATATCTTGGGATGACCTTATGATGTGTATCCCATATCTCTGCCTATGCCCAGAAATTAATTTTTGGGCCTTTTATGCCTCTAAACTGAGCCTGAGAGGGGGAAGGAAAAAACCTGAGCAAAACTTTCTCAAAGCAGTTTGCAGCTTGTTCAAGATCACATAAAGATAGCAGGGGTTTTTTTTCCCCAGCTGAGGCAGGGGAGCAAGGAAGCACCCGGCTTGCAGCTTTTCCAGTCAGCTTTTGGCCAGTTTTTCCAGTTTCTTGTTCTCCGGAGAGAGACTGAGAGTTGGACTTTTCCTTCTCTGGAATTCCAGATTTTCTCCCTTTTCTACTGGACTGCTTCATTGCTGTAACATCAGAGCACATCGGGAGGACTTTCTACCGGGCACAGAGGGCCCGGCCCTGGGCCAAGCCCCAGCTCCGAGGAGACCAAAGGGAGGACTCGAACACTTTCCCAGGTTTTTCCTCTACAGAGAGAGATTTTACCATTTAACATTATTTTCCTTTCCCGTGCGTTTGTTAAATAAATAGTTTTATCTTCTTCACTTTCCTTCGAGGAAAATTTATTTTTTCCCGAACCTGGTGGGGGGAGGGGTGGTTGTGCCCTCTCTCAGAGGATATATATTTCTAAATTTGGCCAAACCAGAACACAGCCACACCAGACAGCAAGCCCAAACCAGATGGAGAGTCTAAGCCATTGACATTGGCTCCGGTCACGAGGAAAAAACACACAACCAAAACTGATCGCCCAGTGAAAGATGAGGATAATGCAGGGGAAGGAACCTCAAAAGATGCAAGGGAAGGAACCTCAAAACCACCAACTGACTCAGGCACAGAAACCATTACTAAGTCCATGTCCATAAAGGACCTTCACAGCCTAAGAAAGGATTACACCCGAAGGTCTGATGAATCCATAATAAGTTGGATGGTCTGTATTTGGGATGCGGCAGGTGATGATGTGATGCTGGACAGTGCTGCAGCGAGGCATTTGGGATCCCTGTCATGTGATTCAGTGATCGACGATGTCATGATAAGGGGGACTGAGTCTGCCAGTCTCAGGAGACAGATTTTGAGAGGTGTGATTGAAAGATGTACGTGCGGAGATGATCTTTACATGCAGCAAACGAAGTGGAAGACCATAGAACAAGGGATCCAGCGCCTGAGAGAACTAGGGGTGGTAGAGATTGTCTTCACAGATGACCCAGGACTGAGGAGTCCAGACCAGGCCAGAGTTAATCCACTCATGTGGTGAAAACTCATACGACTTGGGCCACAAGAATACGCTTCTGGTTTAGCAATAATGAAACCAAACTACGGTGCGAATGAGACCGTGCAGGATATGGCAGTGAGGCTCCGAGTATATGCAGACTCCGTACATGGCACAACACATGCAAAAATCTCAGCTGTGGAAACACGTATGCAGAAAATGGAAGATAAGTTGGAGAAGAGTCTCCAGGAGATTGAAGAGTGCCTTCTCCAAATCTCAGTGGTACAGATCAGAGATTCCAATACCAAACGCGGACGTTCCCAAGAGAGAAAAAGTACATCCCATGAAGTGAGCTGTGGAATTTCCTGTGTGACAGTGAGGAAAACATGAAGAAGTGGGGTGTACAATCTACTTCTGCTCTGGCAGCCAGTGTGTGAATTAAAGGAGCGCAAGTCTCAGAAAGGAGGATCTACCAAAAAGGAAGAAGCTCCAGTTGCCTGTAGCCAAACTGCTGGAAATGATGGAAAAGACGATGGCATGTCCAATTCCCATGAAGGAAACTCTAAGACACAGGCCCAGGGAAAGAAGGATAACCAGGCATAGAGGGGCCTTGCCTGTAGCCAGGTAGAGGTCAGGGAAAACCGTGTTTTTTGGACTGTGTTGATTTGTTGGCCTGGTACATCAGAACCACAGAAATATGATGCCTTGGTTGACACTGGTGTGCAGTGCACAATAATCCCATTCCAACATGTGGGGGTAGAATCTGTTTCTATTGCTGGTGTAACAGGTGGATCACAAGATTTGACCTTGGTGGAAGCTGAGGTGAGCCTGACTGGAAATGAGTGGAAAACGCATCTCAAATGAGTGGAAAACACATCTCATTGTGACTGGCCCAGAGGCCCTGTGCATTTTGGGCATAGACTTCCACCGAAGTGGGTATTTCAGGGACCCAAAGGGACTCAAGTCAGCTTTTGGAATAGCTGCTGTGGAGACAGAGGACATTAAGCAATTGAACACTTTGCCTGGACTATCAGAGAACCCGTCTGCAGTAGGCCCTCTGAAGGTGGAAGAACAAAGAGTACCAATTGCTACCTCGACAGTGCATCGCCAACAGTAACGGACAACTCGAGATGCTGTGATTCCCACCCACAAGATGATCCATGAGCTGGAGAGCCAAGGGGTGGTCAGCAAGACCCACTCACCCTTCAATAGTCCCATTTGGCCCGTGCGCAAATCTGAAGGGGAATGGAGATTGACTGTGGACTATTGTGCCTTGAATGAAGTGACTCCACCATTGAGCGCTGCCGTGCCGGACATGTTGGAGCTCCAGTACGAGCTGGAGTCCAAAGCAGCAAGTGGTATGCCACTATTGATATTGCCAATGCATTTTTCTCCATTCCTCTGGCAGCAGAGTGGAGGCCTCAATTTGCCTTCACCTGGGGGGCGTGCAGTACACCTGGAACCGACTGCCCCAGGGGTGGAAGCACAGTCCCACCATCTGCCATGGACTGATCCAGACTGCACTAGAAAAGGGTGAGGCGCCAGAACATTTGCAGTACATTGATGACATCATTTTGTGGGGGTGTAGATACAAAAATGCTGCTAGCGAGGATTTTCTTGCTAGTTTCTAAGTCCGTGAGAGACTTTTCTCTCTCACAGAAGAGGTAGCAGAGTATGTAAACAACCAAGCCACCTGCAACCTTGGAAAGTCTTGTTTATGGTATAGTAGAAAAATATTTTGACAATGGATGTTTTAGGATTGTTCCGGTTTGGCCAAATTTGGAAATATATCCTCTGAGAGAAGGCACAACCACCTCTCCCCCCACCAGGTTCGGGGAAAAAATAAATTTTCCTCGAAGGAAAGTGAAGAAGATAAAACTATTTATTTAACAAACACATGGGAAAGGAAAATAATGTTAAATGGTAAAATCTTTCGCTGTAGAGGAAAAACCTGGGAAAGCGTTAGAGTCCTCCCTTTGGTCTCCTTGGAGCTGGGGTTTGGGCCGGGGCCAGGCCCTCTGTGCCCGGTAGGAAGTCCTCCCGATGTGCTCTGATGTTACAGCAATGAAGCAGTCCAGTAGAAAAGGGAGAAAATCTGGAATTCCAGAGAAGAAAAAGCAAAGTCCAACTCTCAGTCTCTCTCCGGAGAACAAGAAACTGAAACAACTGGCCAAAAGCTGACTGGAAAGCAGCAAGCCAGGTGCTTCCTTGCTCCCCTGCCACAGCTGGGGGAAAAAAAACCCACCCTGCTATCTTTATGTGACCTTGAACAAGCTGCAAACTGCTTTGAGAAAGTTTTGCTCAGTTTTTTCTTTTGCCCTCACAGGCTCAGTTTAGAGGCATAGAAAGGCACAAAAATTAATTTCTGGGCATAGGCAGAGATATGGGATACACATCATAAGGTCACCCAGACGGGTGGCTGGTCCTTTGTCCAATTAGACTAGGAAGAAAAAAGTCTATAAAAGAGTTTGTAAAATAATTAAATAAATCAATCTTGCTGCACAATTCCTGCCTGCTGGATCTTCTCTCCTCCTCCTCCTTATGGCTGCAGGACACGGTGATATACCGTAGGAACCAGGCCTGCGGTAATATTTGGTGCTGCCCGACGTGATCTGCACTCTCTGACATCTCCTGCTGCTGCGAGCCAAGCCGAATTTCTCTAGAGGTACGCTGTTCCCCTTCCCCCCCCGGGACCGGGAGGTCCGACGGGACTGAGAAATGGCAAACAGTGGCTCACAAACTGATGCTGTGGTAATGTTCTGGAAAGGTGTGCTTAGCATATTGTACACATCCATTCCTGAAAACTCAGTTCAGGAATTATTAGATTGGGCTACCTTAAAAGGGATTTCCATGGACAGAGATACTGCCCTGGACTTTGCCTTATGGCAGGAACTTGGCTGTGCTGTCTGGCATGAACGCCCGTTTGGGGAACCATCAGTGTTAGAATTATACCAGACCTGGCGTTCGTTATTTATTCTGCTGACAGACCTTGACTGTGGCAGCAGAGCTGCCTCGCCTATTTCGGTGATGAGTGATGGAGGAATGTCCGAGGGGGACCCCGCTGACCAGGCTTCCGGGGCAAATGATGGTGGATTCGGAAAAACCCCCCCGGCTCCACAGGCAGAGCCTGCGCCGCCTCACCCTGCACAATCGCAGGACTCCGCGGTCCCCAGGGACCCCGTGGCGGCAGAGGCGGGGGTGTCGGGGCAGCAGGAGAGCGCGCAGTATGTCTTGCCGCTCAGCTCGGCAGCGGCCACGGGTTATCCAGGGCCGCGAATTAGCGACTTAGCAAATTGGACCCCCAGAGTGGCTCCTAGCCCGTTTGCCTATGCACCAACAGAGCCAAAATCGCCTGGATCTCACTTCTTAGCCGACATAGCACCAGGTGTGCCTGCTCCGAGACTGCCTGGGTGTGGTCCGCTGCCCTCCTTGGCGCCGGACTGTTCTGCACCGCTGCAGAACCGAGCCATCGACCTTTTAATACAGCATCTGCCTTTGCTGACAGTTACCAAACATATCCCGGCAGCTGGGAGAATTGCTAAGCCTGAAAAAACAGCTGCTGCAGATAACAGAGGCACCCTACCGTGCGGGGGGTGCAGCGCCCGCGCCACCGGCACTGCCCGCGCCGCCCGCAGGAGCCATGGCTCCAAACCAAGGAGTGGCGTGGCTGGCAGCGAACCCGGAAGTGGCGCTGCCATGGGAAAACCCAGAAGTGGCGGCGGCTGCGGAGCGGCGGCCAGGGGCAGCGGCATCGAACGCAGCCGGGGAGCGAGAAACAGCAGTGGTTTCGGCAGCAGAGCCGGGCGCGGCCGCGGAGCAAGGGCCAGCGGCGGCGCCAGGCGCAGCTGCAGCACAAGAACCAGCAACGGTGCCGAACGCTGCCACGGAGCAAGAGATGAGCGCAGCACCGGGCACAGCTGTAGCCCCAGAGATGGCGGCAGAAGCTCCAGTCCCGGTTCGGTCGGGACTGGCCGAGACGGCATCCCATAAAGAAGCTGCTGTTCAAACTGCAGCGCTGCCAGCTGTAGTCTGTGCTGTCTGTTCTGCCCCAAGCCAACCTAGCCAATGTGCCTGTCATAGGTTAGCAAGCATAGTCCCAGAAGGGATGTCCTTGCTAAGGGGTGTTTACAGCTTCCTCTGGGACCCGATAGAACTTATCAGATGGCCAGTTTGAATATGGACAATTCTCTAAGCCACTTAAAGTTGTGAACACCTCTGTGATCCACACTTAAGAATAGACAAACCCCCCACAGCTCTCTCTCTTTCGTTTCTGGCGCTGGGACAGGTGGCTGCGGGGCCCGAGCAGGGGCCCAGTGGGCCCGGCCAGGCCCTGCTCGGGCCAGGTGGGCCGGACCAGGTGGGCAGCCAGAGCGGCTCGGAACCACCCCACTCTCCACTGCAGCCAAGATTTCAGCAAAGCCGCACCTCTGTCCGGCAGAGGTCAGGTGACCAACAGCGATAAACCACACAGCTGCAAGGCCGAGGTGAGATTAACCCTTTTATTGTTGTGAAGAGCTGAAAATCTGAGGGAAGAGAAAGAGGAGATGCTTAAAGCTGAAAGTCTGTTGTGAAGCTATGATATGTCGGAGTATCCCGTTGTAATTTCATGAAGATATGGGGGGTGGAGTGTTCAACTCATAAGCAAAAGCACCGTCGCTGAGATAGGCAGATGCTGACGCAGCTGTAATTTCATGAGAAGTTTGGACAGGGAGAGATGGACCAGATGAGGACTTTTGCTCCAAATGGGAAAGGAGAAAACCTCAGTTCCTAGAGATGCTCCCAGAGATAGCCCTAACAATGAAGATGATGAAGACCCTTTGCTCCCAGGGAAGGAGAAGGGCCTCTGTTTTTGTTTCTGAACGGCTCAACCTTAAAATTGTACCCCAAAATCTTCAAGAGTGGACCCTCAAAATCAGTTGCGGGAAAAGCTGCAAGTCGGGAGGGAAGGGACTCACATGCGAGCAGAGAACCAACCCGGGCGGCTGTCTCATTGTGATACTGTTTTCATAGCACGAGCAAGAAGAGACTTCTCTTTATAAATGAACTGAACAAGGTTATTATGGAAGTGGTAAACAGACTGAACATCTGAAGGGTTGTCTTTTCACATTGTCAGTGGGAGAAGGGAGGAAGGTGGGGGGAGGAGGAGAGTTCTGAAGGTGGTATAATTTTTTTTCTTCTTTTAGGTCTGTTAATAAACTTCTTTATATTCTTTCACGTTTGGTACCTGCTTTGCATTTCTCCTAATTCTTATCTCACAGAAGATAAACAGTAAAACAGTAACGAGTATTTTGGACCAAACCACTACACTAAATTGGTGTTTCCACCCGGTTACAAACCCAGCCCGCTACAGTGCCCCTCTCCGTCCACCTCTGTTCGCTCCCAGCGTCTCAGAGTTGCCTTTGCCTGATGATTCCTTGTCAGGAAGTGAGGCAGAGGAGGTTCTGGCCCCAGGTCGTCAGGCGGCTGTAGCCGCGCGGCGAAGAAAAAGGCTGCGCCAGTCTGGCTCCTGGACCTTTCAGGACTGCACGGTAACAGTGCGTCCGACCCACTACAATCGCTTCTTAGAGCCAGTTAAAATGCGAGCATTGGAGGAGGGTGACTGGAGGTTATTGGAAACACTTGGAATGCCAAATAGATCTGAGGATTCTGGGGGTAATCGAGAAGCTGTTACACTGCATCCACAGGCTGTGCCAGAAGTTCAGGATCGTAGTGACTCCCCAAAAGGAGAGATCCAAGCTTTCCCAGTGTATAAGGCTCTCCCAAATTCAGGCGAGCGTGATAAGCATGAGGTAATTGCTTGGAAAGTTGCCCAGGACCTGCAATCCAAGGTGGCACAACATGGGCTAGGTTCTGCTGAGGTTATGCAGATAATAAGGGGGATAAATATAGATTTCCTTGCTCTATTTGATATCAGACACTTAGGTGAAATTCTATTTCGACCTGTACAATTTACAGTTTTTGAGAAAACCTGGAGAAAGCTGGCCAACAAGGCTGCATTAGCAAATATGCAGCTCCCTGCTGCCGATCCTAGACAGACAGCAGGAATGGATGCTTTGATGGGGACTGGTCCCTTCTCTGATCCCAGTCTACAGGGTGCTTTGTCCTCTAGCGTTCTACAGCAAGCTTAACAGGTTGGCATGGCCTCCCTGTTGAAAACCATAGAGTTGTCTGCGCCTAGAAAGCTATATACTGAAATAGTTCAAGGGAAATCAGAGTCATTCCTCTCTTTTGTAGACAAAGTCGCTGCTTCTCTCGAGAAGCAGGTTGAGGATGACGGGTTAAGACAGATGTTGTTAAGGCAGTTAGCGAGAGATAACGCAAATGAGGAGTGCAGAAAAATCATAGATGCCTTACCAGGGGATCCTGAGGTAACAGACATGGTCGAAGCTTGCGCTAAGGTGGGATCTGGGAACCAGAAAAGGTCTGCTTTGGCTGCGTTCCTGCAGCCTGGTCGCACATCTTCTGATCGTGAACCAAAGCAACCAAAACAGGCGAAAAAACAGAAGCGGCCTAAGCCGAGACAAAAAGAGAACACACCGATCCCCCAGTGCAAGAGGTGTGGCAGGCCAGGGCATTGCTTGGACTACTGTAGATCCCAGACTCATGCCGATGGTCGGCCTTTGTCGGGAAACTTCTGCCGGGGTGCAAGGAGGGGGAATAGCTCTCCGATGCAGTCGCTCCCCCAGAGAGTGG
Organism: Coloeus monedula; assembly: GCF_965178545.1. Lineage (NCBI taxonomy): Eukaryota > Metazoa > Chordata > Aves > Passeriformes > Corvidae > Coloeus > Coloeus monedula. The sequence continues at coordinate 2,226,989 of NC_138821.1, read as the reverse complement.
CACAGGTACAGGCACAGGCCTACCCAGCCACCCTAGAGACAGCACCCAGGGATCAGACGGCACCCAGGGATCAGATGGTTTTGACGTCCACACCGCAGCCGCAGTCGTCTTAGACTCTAGCGGTATTTATAAGGTTCCCTTGGATGCATATGGACCCTTGGCCCAGGGATCCAGTGCAATGCTGGTAGGAAAACCTGATGTTCCACATCAAGGAATCTTAGTGCACTCAGGAGTTACTGACGCTGACTTTAAAGGTCAGATTTGCGCTATGGTCTCCACGCAAAAACCCCCTGTAACTATTCCTGAAAAGACCTGCCTTGCTAAATTAGTGCCTTTTAAGTCTTGTGTCCCCAGGATAGAAGTACAAACTCACGAAGATAACAGCAGTGGATCTACGGGACTTCCGCAGGCCTTCTGGACTGCAGACATCTCTGACCAAAGGCCACAGGTGACATGTACCCTGATCCTGCCGAACGCCCGTCCACCCCGGACTCAGCTTCGAGGTTTGATTGATATGGGTGCTGATGTAACTATCATCTCCTTCTCTGTATGGCCTCCCTCATGGCCTTTAGCCCCGGTGGGATCGGCCATTGCAAGATTAGGAGGAACCACACAGAGCTATTTAAGCGAACAGCTTGTGGTGGTGAAGGACTCAGAGGGGCGCACAGCTACAGTTAGGCCTTATGTTAGTACCACTCCCCTTAACCTTTGGGGATGGGACGTGTTGGCAGCTTGGGGCGTATGGATTGGGACAAATTTTTAGCAGGGGTCACTGTGCGTAAGGGCGCACAGTATCCTACACTACCTTTGAGGTGGTTCATTAACACACCAATCCAAGTCAGACTCTGCTCAGTTAGTTGAATTAAGAGCTGTTATCATGGCTTTTCAATGATTCTCACAGGAACCTTTGAATTTGGTTACTGAAGCCAACTAGAAAAAGCTTTGTATACAATTAATCACCTTACAGTACCACAAAATTCAAATAATCCTGTTATTCTGAATCATTTTTTCTCATTGCAATCTTCAGGTGAGACACAACTGCCCCGGGCAAAAGTCTGGGTACGGAATTTACTCACTAACCAGTGGGAAGGCCCACATGAGCTTATCGTTTGGGGTCGTGGATATGCTTGCGTTTCCACAGATACTGGGGTACAGTGGCTACCTTCAAAATGTGTTCGCCCTGACCTACGGCACCAGAGGCAGAACAGGCAAACTCCAAATGATGACCAGAACGCCAACCATCCAAATGGCGACCAGAATGTAGATCATCAGCCTAATGACTCTTCTGATGATGACCAAGATGTTAACCATCAGGCAGATGGTCCTTCTACAAGCAGAGACTGGGATGGTCCTTCCACAAGCAGAGACTGAACTTTAAATTTCTTGTTATGGAGTCAGATAGTTAAAGCCTTAAGGACATATTTAGAATTAATAACTGATGTAGATTTCTATTTAGGATTAATAGTAGGGTTGTTATCTTATAAAACAAAAAGGGGGAATTGTAGATACAAAAATGCTGTTAAGCGAGGATTTTCTTGCTAGTTTCTAAGTCCACGAGAGACTTTTCTCTCTCACAGAAGAGGTAGCAGAGCATATAAACAACCAAGCCACCTGCAACCTTGAAAAGTCTTGTTTATGGTATAGTAGAAAAATATTTTGACAATGGATGTTTTAAGATTTTAGCCAATCACCCCAAGGGGTGGCTGATCCTTTGTCCAATTAGACTATGAAGAAACAAGTCTATAAAAGAGTTTGTAAAATAATTAAATTGTTCTGGTTTGGCCAAATTTAGAAATATATCCTCTGAGAGAAGGTACAATCACCCCTCTCTTACCAGGTTCGGGAAAAAATAAATTTTCCTCAAAGGAAAGTGAAGGAGATAAAAACTATTTATTTAAGAAACACAGAGGAAAGGAAAATAATGCTAAATAATAAAATCTTTCACTGTGGAGGAAAAACCTGGGAAAGTGTTAGAGTCGTCCCTTTGGTCTCCTCGGAGACAGAGTGTACCCCATTTCTTAAAACCTCTTTTATGGGTTAGACCACCTGGCTGCAAAAACATATGCCCCATATGTATAGAAAAGAGAAAGATCTTACCCAGTTACTGGGGACAGGACTGGGAGTTTTAAACACAATAGATTCAGAAATATTAATGAACAAATTGACAACAATTGAGAGCAATATGGTTAAATTACAACAACCTTTGCAATCCTCCTTATTAGCACTAGGCACTAGCCAATGGAAATTGTCCAAAATATTGCCAGAGTGGGAAGACATAGAAGAGCGTGACCATGAATTAATCATTAACGCCCTAGGCACTGCTAGTGAAAACATTTCCTTAGCCCTTAGATGCACATAAGCACAGTTGTGGATGCAATCAGTAGCTGCTTCAGTCATTTGAGAAAGAAGAGAAGGCACATTCCCTGCCAAAATTCGTAAAATTGTTTGGGATAAAGCCTCAGATTTAGAAAAAGAACTCAAATCCTAGTGGGTTTCAGTTAATTTTACCTATAACCCTGTGACAAGCATAGTAACAGCTTTTGTTTTAACTATACACAATGCATCAGTAAGCTTGATACATACAATTGTTGCTTTATGGTTAAATCATGAGGGGACCATATTATATCCCTCTGAACACAGGATGTGGGCACAAAAAGTTGAAGGAAAGTGGAAAACTATTAACTTAGAATCCTGCTCTATAAAAGAAAAATTAAAGTTTATATGTGAAAGAAGTGTAAATGATGACAAAGATATTTGTTTAGATACAGAGCAGAGCATTTATCACTTTGAAATGCATTCCATTAACCAAACAACCCTACTTGTATATACAGGACAAGGTTGTGTATGCCTTAGAACATCATGTCCTACTATAATGGTAGATGAAATCACTGTGACTGAAACTCAATTTAACCAGTGCATTTGTAATTTTATCAAAATTGAAGGATGCGACTTTTCCTATCAAGCACCTGTTATATTGCACCAACAGATAAAAGCAAATTTGATTATTGTGCAAGAAATATTGCCTGTGCCTATAGGAATGAACTTAACCTTAGTCACACAATTACTGAAACACAATGAATTAAAGGAAATTCTTGAAGAAGTTAAAAATGCAGGAAAGAAAACTCTAATTACAATACACCATGACAAAGACCATACGGAGAGTATTTAAAAGATTAGAAAAAGACTCATCTCATCATTGGTGGGATGTGCTTTTTAGATGGTCACCAACAGCAACCGGTTTACTTAATGCCCTGGTGCACCCAATTATTGTTTTACTTATTTTAGTTAGTATAAGTTTGATTTTGCCTATTGTAATATTTGTTTGGAACTGGAGTGTGCTATGACGAATAGCAACCCTGACTTCAGCATCAAGGGCATATGGTACGATTTTAAGACTCCTGCCGTACAACTTAGATGAAGAAGAATCTATATATTAGTAAGAGAATTTACTAATCCTAAAGAAGAAGGGAGGAAATGAGTCAAGGTTCTAGAAAATTAAAATTTTAGCTGTTAAAAGAAATTTGAATTGATTAAGATATAAAGTAGAAAAACAAAAGATAAGTTAATGATTAGTAGATGCCTAAGCTAGACCTAAGTGATGTATTATTTGCCATTATATTTTTGTTTTAAGTTTTGTTTATAGAAAGTAACAGAATAAATGAACTGTCATCAAAACAAATTGAAACTAATAGAACCAAGAACAGCACCTGGGTTTCATAATAATTAATCAAAAGTAGGAGATCTTGGACTACGCCAAGAAGTCATGAAGGCCTGCCAACAGCAAGAAGGTAAAAAGGTCACTGTGAGGAAGACATTCCTGACTTCATCTTTCAATACCACTGACCCAATTCAAGACCACTAACCCAATTCAAGAGAGAAACTGTGCGTGCGTGAAAGACTAATGATCTCATTTTAATACAAAGCGGAAGATGGGAGGTGCTGGGGTCATACATATGTAGAAGATGTAAAACTTTGAGTAATAAATAGAGAACAAAAAACCTTGTATTTTGCTGGCATGTCTTTAGGAGGCTACTCCCATGCCGCCTGCCAGTGCCTGAATAAACATACCACTCTTTTTGTCTGTGGATATCGGGATTTAACGAATCAGTACCTTTAAGTTGAGCCTGTTTTGCCCTTGGAGTGTTTTCTCCCTGTCCTTATCTCAACTCATGAACCCTTCGTTAAATTTTCCTCTCCTCTTTCCAGCTGTAGCAGGGGAGGGTGAGTGAGCAGTTTTCGTGGGTGCTTGGCATTTGGGCAGTGTAAAACCACGACTCCACATAAATGACAATAATGTACACAGAGTTGTTTTGATACAGGGGGCTTAGAATTTTAAGAGTTAACTACTGACCGTGGTATTGCTAGTATTGCTAAATTTTGCAGCTCCTTGCTTAACACTCGTGCTTGCCAGGCAAAGAGAAGGATGTAAGGGAGGATAAGGGGAGGATCCAGGACCACTGACAAGGGGAAGAAACTGTGACCAAAGATCCTACTCTTGGACCCTGAAAACCAGCCTAAGCCAGCTTTGAAGTTTGGACTTGGGCAGGAACACAAAGGAATCTGCGCAAGAAGGTGAGGTAAAAAGTTCAACCCTGTTGGAACCCTGGGTTTAGAGAATTTAGGTTTCTGGGATATAATTATATATATATGGAGGATTTTGGGTGTGGATTTGTTCTTCTTTTCTCCTTCTTCATAAATCTGGGTGTTCTGGTATTGGGTTAAAAAATCTGCAGTGCGGATCATGAATAGTTAGTTATTGGATTATAAGTAAAAATAAATTCTTTGGCCTTTCATAATTGGACAGTTTGGACTTTAAATGGCCTTGGAAGTTAGAACTCGGGGCCATTTTCCACCTTGTTAACTTGGAGGCACACTCTGTGCAGCTGTGCTATAGATAAGAAAATAATAAACATCATTTAGAAGAAAAGCCTGGCATCTTCTATGTTTCAATCCGAACTCTGAGTAAAAGAACTCATGATTCAAAGGCAAAACAAAAATAGAGACATAGACAATTGGTGCCCGCATGTGAGGACTCAGAGTTTGGAAAAGGAGAAAATTAATAATTGGTGCTCCCTTGTTCCAGGACTAAGAGTTTGGACTCCCTGAAGAAAACGAGAGAAAAGAAGAAAAAGCAACTTCGAGCTGGAAAAGGAAAAGGAAGAAGAATATTCCCCGGGGAAAAAAGAAAAAGGACCTCGGACCCTAGTGGCTGGTGAAAGGAACCAGGACCGTACTTCTGAACAGTTACGGAACAGAGGGAACTGAGGAAGACTTCTGACGGCAAAGTCAGGTATGGATTATATGCTTCAGGGTTAATCCTAGAGTCATAATGGGAAATGTTACGTCAAAATCGCAGAGAGATGCTTTTAATAAGTTAATAAGCAGCCTCCCGTGGAAATGGTCCAGCTGCAAAGCTTCTTCCCATTTGCAGAGCTGTATATGAAGTTATAGCAAGCAAAAATCAGATAGAACAGCGCAGTGAGATGCCAGCAGCTTCTCATACCGATATGGCTCACGCACAGCCTATGCTGCCTGGACAGGAGGGGGAGGGAGCCCCGCCTCCTTCTCAGGCTCAGGCGGCGGGAGCTAAAACTCCGGAACAGAAGGAGTTTGTAACAGAGCACGAGCTGCCTGAAATGCTAAACACAATTGCCAGCGCAGCAGGTACGGCAAAAGCTTAGCAGATAACACAGGGGGTGCAGGGAAGCCCGGGTTCATCCCTGGTCGATTCGCGAACCGCGGCGTGGACCGAACCGGGACTGGAGCAGTCAAAGCAGTAGGGGCCGCCCCAGACAACCGAGAGAGAAGCAGAATGTGATACTTTACCCGTCGCTGCGGCGCGTGGTCCCCCTCAGTTGCCTGCTTTTGTGCAAAATTCTGCAGAGTCCAACCCTGGAGACTTGCTCCGAAACTTTTTAATAGAGCTACAAAGCTGCACACGGGACATGTGCTTCCTGCAAAATGGCGGCGCACAGCTCACTTCCGCCGTATAACAAAATGGCGGCGCCCTAGTCACTTCCGTAAACAATGCCTACGTACTTCGGCCTGCGCCATCTTGTGACCAACAAGTTGCTTGTCCTCCAGCTACAGCACCACCTGTGGCCACTTCTATTATTGCACCCTCAAATATATATAATTGTACTAGTTTGAAAACAAACTAGTGGGAGACACCAAGTCAGAATAACAATTTAATAGGGAAATAAAAAGAGGGGAAAAAAATAAAGGCAGATAACACTGGGTTAAACTGACAGAGTCAAGATACAACCTGACACCCTGTTAATCAGGGTGGTGGTAGCAGTCCAGTAGAATGGTGGCTGCAGTCCTCCTGAAGCAGTGATCCTGTAGAAAGAAGGTCTCCTCTTCCTCAGAAGGTCCAGTGGTGGCTGTGTAGCTCCTGTCCTCTGGAGATCCAATGGAAAGGTTGTCTCTGGTGTTCAGAAACTCAGATTATATCCAGGATGGGATGCTTGGTTCCTCCCTCTGGGTGGAGCATCTCACAATGGGGTAATGAGTCATGAGGCCAAGTGTTGATTAAGCTCATTAACAGAAGATAGTCTGGAGGGAGTTATCTATGAGTCGTGGCAGGACAATGATGGGCCATTAACAGAAAGATAGTCTGGGGGGGAGGAGGCAAGGAAACACTGCCCCACCTGATTTCAACAGCTCATGAGGATGGTAATAGAATACACTGCAACCCAGGACAATAATAAACAGACACAAAGACAATCACATTTCTGCACAGGGGAAGAAAGCATGAATGCAGCTTTGAAGACAGAGGGAAAAACATCTTTACAAGTCATAAATGTACAAAATGCAAATAATCTACACAATGCAAATAGAGAATTAGTCACATTTTCTCCTAATTTAGGAGTATTTTCAAACAATAATCCAAGTAATTCTTCAAAAGATATGCCTAACCCTACCAACTGGACAGAGATTAGAAGAAAGGCACTGAAGGAAGGAGATTTCAATATGGCAGCAACAGGAATGATAGCGATGCCAATAAGATATGGTAAAAAGAATGCAAATCCCAGATGGATACTGCTGGCACATGACATCATTAAAGACTTGAGACAAGTGATTAAAGACAGCGGCTTATGTTCTCCATATTTCAAACAGCTACTGAAAGGCATCTTCAGTAACTATGATTTGGTGCCTTATGATTGTAAACACATAGCATCTATGGTCCTGACAGACTCACAATACATGCTACGAGAAGTCAGATGGAGAAGAGCTCTCACCAAACTGATAGAGACTTATGCTGGAGACGTAAATGCAGCTCTTACATTAACAGAAATAGCAGATGATGCTCCCCATGACAAACCAGAAGACCAAGCGGACTTGCCTCGGGAAGTGATTTCAGACATCAAAGAAGAAGCTCAGAAGGCAATTCTGCAAATTCAACCTACTGGAATCCCAGAGGGCGTTTATACAGAAGTAAGACAAGGAGTATCTGAATCATTTGCTTCTTTCATAGACCGCTTTACTCAAGCAATAGAAAGACAATGCAGTGATGAAGTGGCACATCCCCATCTACTTCAAAGCCTCTCTTTTGCTAATGCAAATGAAGAATGCAAGCGCTTAATCAGTGCCTTACCAGATCCACAGCCAACCTTGCCTCAAATGATAGAGACCTGCAGCAAGATAAGCACTCCTCAACATATAGCAGTAATACAAGCGAACATCTTAGGGGAACAACTTGGGAAAGTCCTCGAAGCAGCAGACCAAAGACTTGCAAAAACCCTTGCTGCTCTCCATGTAACTCCTCATTAAGACAATTCCGCAGAAGTAATGGCAGCAGAACTGAGTCTCATAATCTGAAGGTCGTGAGTTCAATTTCTTAGAGATTTTCTTACCCTACAGATCTCCAAAAAGAATTTTCACAACACTTGAAATGATAGCTCAGATTGTAATCAGAGCCAGATCAAGGTTGCTGTCAATGGCAGGCAAAGATTTTGCAATATTTTGATTGGGCATTGCAAAACAACCTGAGGAAGACTACTTCATCTGAGGAAGACCTTTATTTCATCCCAGGGACCCTGGCCCGCGACCACCAGGCGTCACTGCACAAGCGCACTGATATGTTAATGACTTTAGAGCTAATTATAATGTGAAGCAGGGACAGGTGATGAATATGTATAGGCGTATTGTGTAATCTGATGCATATGTAGTTTGTAACTAGATAAATATTAAGCCAAGAGCCACTGAAGATGCGCATGTCTTTGGAGGAAAAATCCCCCATGTGCCTCAGCTGATTAAAACATACCTACTTTGCAACTTTCAAGTTGTGGAGTCTTTTCCGCGGATCACTTTGGCGAGCCATCCAGGAGCTTGTCTACCTGGCTGAAGTATTGGCTGAGGGGGAGGACATGCTAGCCACGGCCCGGGAGATTTTCCTGGTGGAACTCCAATTCTCAGCTCGCTCACTGCGGGGGCAGAAAATGACCTGCTGGGACTGCGGACAAATGGTATGTTTATGTTTCCTAATGGGTGGTGTCTGTAAGTTGTACACAAGGCTAGGGCAGCTGATAAGTCACCAGACGTCTGGTGCACAGCACAGTCTCCATTGTAGAGCCCAGATTAGGAGCCAGCAGTTTGAGGAGACCTATTATTGGTCCCAAGTGTGTCCCTGGGCAGGTAAACCAGGGGACGGTGTGTGTGGGGCCCCTCGGTATAAACGGTATTGACATTTATTGCTGGTATTTTATTGTTGCTGCTATTTTGTGTGTGCTTGTGTATGACTGAATTTTGTGTGTGCCTTATTAGTTTTAAGCTTTGTGAGAAATGAAGTGAGAGATGGAATGCATGAGTAATAAACAATGAGTGCTTGGCTGTGGCTAAGTGTGACTATTTTTGGTTTGTGTGTGTTGGGGCTGGTTGGTTGCTTTATTTTTATTGTAGGGGTGAAAATTTGCCATGTGCTCCATGCATTGTTTAAAAGTGTGTCTTGGGGTGACTTTATGATGTGTATCCCATATCGCTGCCCTATGCCCAGAAATTAATTTTTGTGCCTTTCTATGCCTTTAAACTGAGCCTGAGAGGGGGAAGGAAATTTATTTTTCCCGAACCTGGTGGGGGAGGGGTGGTGACCTGCCTTCTCTCAGAGGATATATTTCTAAATTTGGCTAAACCGGCACAAAGTGTAAAGTTATTAATTTTTAAGAAGTAAAAACAACAGTGGCAACGTGGGGAGGGAGGTCGTTGCCCCCCTCCATCCCTCAACAATTATATAATAGAAGCATAGCCCCTAACTCCTTTCATTCTTTTGTCCTACCAGCACGCATGATAGAAGGGATTTTTTGCTTTGTGTGTGAGCATAAGGAGACTTTAGCCCCACACCAGCTGTGGGTTTTAGCACAGTGTGAGTTTGGTGGTAGTCAGAGATACTACGATTCTACCTATTTGGCCGACAGACATCCGTGCCTGGAGTGTCAGGAAAGAAAGGGCCACCTTGTTTTAAAGTTTTTGTGTGGAAAAGAGTATTGTGGGCTTAAAAACAGTAGCATGTTAGAAAAGGATTGGGAGGAGGTGTTAAAGGTAGAATGCAGGTGGGGGCAAGGAAGGCTTGTCAGAAAGCTTAGAAAAGCTTACAAGGAGTGGCTTATACACAATATGGGAGACATGGAGTGGGTGACACAGTATTTGAGTGAACTTGAGCTTTGAGTAAGATGGGAACCAGACAGAGCAAGGAAATCTCTAGAGCAAGCCCGCTTGGTTGTGTTTTGGCACGTTGGAAAGAGATAGTAGGAACTGGAGGCACAGAAGATAAGAGGACTGAAGTAAAGTATTGCATCCAATGGTGGCCAGTGTATAAATTAGAAGATGGGACAAAGTGGCCACCTAATGGAACCTTAGATTATAATACTTTGTTGCAGTTAATGTTGTTTTTAAGGCGGGAAGGCAAATGGGAAGAAGTGTCCTACAGTGACACATTTTTTTCTCTCCGAAATCACCCTGAATGGCAAAAAGACTGTGGACTCACAACCCCTAGTGATCCTTTGGTGTTAGCTCTTGAAAAGGAAAATAAGAAAGACCGAGGAAGGATTAGGTGGTGTTGTTCGTCATGCAGTATAGGTCAGAGATGCACAAGGTCGGATAAAGTCTATAAGGCAGTGGCTCACGGAAAAGATGATGACGAACTAAGCAATTTGCTTAAGCCTCCCCTTAGGAGACGGGAAGAGGATGCGGACTCAGAAGGAACACCAACACCAACTCCCTCTCCTCCGGGAAGCCCTGTTTCGTCCCAAACCAGGAAGCAGGTATTGCTGGCACCCCTGCGAGAAGCAGTGGCACCTGATGGGGGCACAATGTTGGTTAGAGTGCCTTTTTCCACTGCTGACCTGGACAGGTGGAATCAGGTTGCTAAAAATTACCAAAGCGACCCAGGAGGTACTGCCAAATGTTTGTGGCTCATAATAAAACAACATAATCCAGACTGGGGTGATATGCAATTATTGTTGTGTGGCTTAACGGAAACAGAAAGACAATTGGTTATGAAAACAGCAAAAGATTTTGCAGAAGATTATTATAAAGCACAACAATTAGATGTAAAAGATTAGTTTCCACTCCAAGAACCACAATGGAGTCCAAATAGAACAGCCGAATTGGAGAAATTAAAAGCTTATCAAGATTGGGTAGCAAAAGGGATGGAGAGGGCCGTTCCCAAAACTTTAAATTGGTTGGCTTTATATGCAGTAAAACAGGGTCCTTCCGAGTCGCCATCCGAATTCTTGGATCACCTGAGGGACACAATGCACCACAATAAATTGCTGGACCCCGAGACTGAGGTAGGGATACAACAGCTTGTATCCTTGTTCCTAGGGCAATCCACTGCAGATATTAGACATAAATTGCAGAAGCTTCAGGCACCAGAGGGGAGGAACCTAGAGACTGTTAGAAGTGGCATGGAAAGTATTTAGCAATCTGGAAGAAAGCTCCAAACAAGAGTTGAAGAAATTAGTTGCAGTAGTGAGGGAAGGAAATAGCGAAAGACTTAGACAGGGAGCCCCCAGACAAGGACCTCACAGACAGGGCCCACCCCGGCTAGGTAAAGACCAGTGCGCGATTTGCAGAAAGTTCAGTCATTGGAAGAATCAGTGCCTGGAAAGAAGACAAGATCGCCAGAATAAAGGAGACCACCAAGAGAGGGGGAAGATGGTTGCACACAGAAAAGAAGATTGAAGGGGACCAGGGGATTCTACCGTAGCAGATCCACTGGTTATAATGAAGCTAGGGGAAAAAGAAAAAAAAGTGGAATTTCTGATGGATACCGGAGCAACACATTTGGTTTTAAATAAAGCTTTGATGCCTGTGGGGGATGATTATATTGTGGTTACAGGGGCAACTCGCCAATCTGAAAAAGCATACTTTTGTAAACCATTGAAGTACAAACTTGGAAAGCAATGGGGTATTCATAAATTTCTATACATACCCAACTCCCTGAAAGCACTTTTGGGCAGAGATTTATTGGAACAATTACAAGCGGTCATTACATTCAAAAATGGGGAAATTACTCTGGAGGTAAATGATCAGGAGTATGTAGAAATACTGAGTTTAATATTAACAACTACTGAAACCAAAGAAGAAATTAGTGAGGAAATATTAAGCCAGGTGTACCCCGGAGTATGGGCAACTAAAGTACCAGGAAGAGCAAAGAATGCACTTCCCATCCAAATTAAAGAGGGGAAGCAGGCAGTCAGGATTAAACAATACCCCCTGAGAAAGGAGGATAGAGAGGGGATTACCCCAGTGACTGACAATCTTTTACAATTGGGATTGCTAAAGGAGTGCCAATCAGATTTTAACACTCCCATTGTCTTGGTTTTGAAAAACAGGTGTCTGCTAAGGAAGGCAGAAGCCTCCCTTGAAGTGGCAGATGTAACCCCTTTCCCTCCAAGTTATTATAATTTTGAAATCAAGGGCCTTTAGGCAAAGATGTGGGAAATAGGAATAACAGTTCTTTACTATTATATATATAACCAGTCAAACAAACAACAATAACTATGGCAGTAACAGCAAACAATCACAAACCCAGTCCCAACCTTCTCGGCTGTCAGGCTCTTTCCTCTCGGGTGCAGTTCTGCTTGCAGCCGGCAGGGGCGGTGGCGGCTCCCGGTGAGCAGGGCAGGTGCGATGGTTTCTCCACGGCTACAGGGGGCGCTCCGGAGCGAGCTCGGGGAGTACACGGCACCGGTGGCCTGGGGTCCTGGGGAAGGATGGAACAAAGGCTTCACAAACCCCCAGACAGATGGCCCTGGTGTCCGGCTGGACCTTCGGGAACAGCAGGCTGGAACGGCAGACTGGAACGGCAGGCTGGAGCAGCAGGCTGGAGCAGCAGGCTGAGCACAAATCCTGGGTGGCAGACGCGATGTATCCAAGCGGGGAACCCCCCAGAGGTCTAGGCAGGCAGGGTGAGCACGGCTACAACACAGCGAAGGCTCGAAGCAGCGGCAGGGCAGGGCGGCCACAGCCCAGCCTCCAGCGGGGCAGGGAAGGCAGGCGGGGGATCCTAGGATCTTCCTCCGCAGAAAGAAAAAGCGGCCGAAAAGAACCAGCAGCTTCTCTCTCCGAACACCGAGAGCAAACTGACCCCACACCCAGGTGAAACAAAAGAGTAGCCAGGCACACCCCACCCCCAGTGGGTAGCTCTTTGTTTTCTTAAGTATCCAGCGATCAGCGATTTGTTCCCTTAGCAACATGTATAGGGGGGGAAAATTCCTTTAACAGAAAAAAAACTAGGACTAAACTAAAACCCCAACACCCATTTTACCTGTTAGAAAGCCTGATGGGTCATACTGAGTGGTACAGGACCTAAGAGCTGTTAACAAAATAACTGAGGATCTCTATCTTGTGGTGGCCAACCCATACACTTTGCTAACATGTTTAACACCAGAACTAACCTGGTTTATTGTTTTAGATTCGAAGGATGCCTTCTTTTGCCTCCCTCTCCATGAAGTCAGCCAGAAAATTTTTGCATTTGAATGGGAAAGTCCTAAGAGTGGATGAAAAACCCAGCTCACATGGACAATGTTGCCTCAAGTATTCAAGAACAGCCCCACACTGTTTGGTGAGCAATTTGCAAAAGACTTGGAATCTTGGGAAGCTCCGTGAGAGGAAGTGTACCAGTTTGTCTAAATTTAGAAATATATCCTCTGAGAGAAGGCAGGCCACAACCACCCCTCCCCCACCAGGTTCGGGAAAAAATTGAATTTTCCCTGAAGGAAAGTGAAAGAGATAAAAACTATTTATTTAGCAAACACACAGGAAAAGAATAATAATGCTAAATAATATAACTTCTTGCTGTGGAGAGAAAAACCTGGGAAAATTTCAGAGTCCTCCCGTAGTTTCTCTCTCCCCCTCCTTGGTGCTGGGACAGGGTGGTGGGCCCCCCTCTTGGGCCAAGGCCTCGGTGGAAATTCCTCCCAATGTATTCTGATATTGAAACAGTCCAGCAGAGAAAAAGGGACAAAAACGAAATCCCAGGAAAACAAAAGTTCAACTCTCCGGAGGAAAAGGAGCTGAAAAACTGGCCGAAAGCTGGCTGGAAAGCAAGCAGGGTGCTTTCTCTGCTCTTGCTCTCCCAGCCGCAGAACACCAAAGCCAAAAAAAAAAAATGCAGAGAATGAGAGTGTGTTATCTCTGTGTCCTTGAGGGTTTTTTTTCTTCTCTCTCCGCTCAGGCTCAGTTTAAAAGCATAGAAAGGTATATATACTAATTTCTGGGCATAGTGCAGCGATAGGGAATGCAACATCAAGTCACCCCAAGACAGGAAGGAAAACTACTACAGTATGTAGACAACCTCCTAATAGCTACCCAGACAAAAGAGGCTTGCAAGGACTGGATGGTAAGCCTCTTAAACTTTTTGAGGCTCCAGGGATACAGAGTATCCAAGAAAAAGGCTCAGGTGGTAAAGCAGAAGGTAATTACCTGGGCTATGAGATCAGTGCTGGGCAGCGAACTTTGGGGCAAGACCGCAAAGAAGCAATATGCCAGACTCCAAAACCCCAGACAGTAAGGGAGTTGTGGACCTTTCTGAGGATGAGGGGGTGGTTCAGGTTGTGGATTTATAACTATGGACTACTTATAAAACCCTTGTATGCTCTTATCACAAATGGAAGCAGAGACATCCAGTGGACAAAAGAGGCCACATGGGCCTTTAACCAGCGGAATAATGCTCTTATGTCAGCCCCAGCCTTGGGACTCCCAGATGTGAGTAAACCATTCTTTCTGTTTTCCCATGAAAAACAAGGGATTGCTCTAGGGATCCTGGCACAGGACCTCTAATGCAGTTCTGTGCTCGTGGCACGAGCTCTGGCGTGCCCTCGATCAGAGAGAGTCCAACTGCATTACTTCTGTGCATCGCAGAAGCAACTTCGGCATCAAGAAGGGTGCTGCTGGCTGAGCTAGCTAGCTGGCTTCTTTGCAGAGAAAACACGGCAGGAACCGATGATATAGGTTCACGTTAGTTCAGAGGTAAAGGAAGAGAGAGGCTGTTCTGGTCTGACTTCTAACAGGTTTATTGTCAGAAGTTCAGCAACCAGAACATGGCAATGATCTTAAGCTGGGATCCTCCCGAGCGCCTTTCCCTCAGTTTTATAGGGGGTTTGAAAACCGCGGGGAAAGGGGAAAGCAACCAATGAGTTACAAGCTAGGGGGAGGATACAATTCAACAAGAACCAACGGGGGAAACCAAGAGGCAGGAGATACAACAAAGAACCAGTGAACAACTGAGTAACCAAGAATTTTCCCGAACAGGAGGAGGCCGCTTAGACCTGGGTGCCGCCCAGGGGGGATACAGCTTAGGCTTCTGAGCCACCCCTCGACCCACCCTCTGAGTCTGTGTCTTGGGGAAACTCGATCCAGGGGAGGGACTGGGATTGATTGGCATCTTTTGAGGGGGGCCCGCGTGCTGGAGAGCTTGCCAGAGTAACGACATGAACACAGGTATGATTTGAGCATCATTCTCCCCTTTATTCTTTACTACACAAGCTCATATCTACTTTTGCAAAGATTCACGCCCAGTCCCTCTAGACCGCCCCTAATACGCGGGGGAGCCCACCAGTGTATTGCTTTGCCAAGGACTTTCAGGGGTACCTTCAGCCAGGTGCTTTCCAGGCTTGCCTGCAGCCAGGGGCCAGTTCAGGGGTTTTTCCTCAGCAACCCTGGGTTGTCCAATTTTTCCAGGGATATCATATGCCCCTGTTCCACAAGGGATCCCTCTACAGGCATCTCGCTGCCCCAGCCCTGCAGTGGGCTGGGTCATAGCAACAGACCTCGGCCCGTAACGATGGGCAGTGGCCTACTTCTCTAAGTAGCTAGATGCAGCAGCCAAGGGATGGCCCGGGTGCCTCAGAGCTGTTGCAGCAGTCATGATAAACATCCAAGAAGCATGCAAGTTCACATTAGGCCAGAAAATGACCGTGCTAGTGTCCCACACAGTGTCTGCAGTGCTGGAAAAAAAAGGTGGACACTGGCTTTCCCCACAGAGGTTCTTAAAATACCAAGCCATCATGGTGGAACAGGATGATGTTGAAATAGTGGTAACTAATATTATCAACCCAGCTTCTTTTCTCAGCGGAAACCAAGGGGAACCTGTACACCACGACTGTCTGGAAACCATTGAGGCTACCTACTCCAGTCATCTGGACCTGAAAGATACCCCTTTGGACGACGCAGAGACCTGGTTCATTGATGGAAGCAGTTATGTCATCAGTGGAAAGAGACACGCTGGATATGCAGTTACCACTTGCCCAGAGGTATTAGAATCTGGGCCGCTGCCAACAAACACCTCTGCACAAAAGGCTGAGATAATTGCCTGTAGTGGTTTGGTCCAAAATACTCATTACTGTTTATCTGCTGTGAGATAAGAATTAGGAGAAATGCAAAGCAGGCACCAAACTTGAAAGAATATAAAGTTTATTAACAGACCTAAAAGAGGGAAGAAAAAAAATTATACCACCTTCAGAACTCTCCTCCTCCCCCCGCCTTCCTCCCTTCTCCCACTGACAATGTAAAAAGACAACCCTTAAGATGTTCAGTCTGTTTACCACTTCCATAATAACCATGTTTAGTCCATTTAGAAAGAGAAGTCTCTTCTTGCTCATGCTATGAAAACATTATCACAACGAGACAGCCACCCACTTCCAAATATCGTTCAGTCCATTTAGGAAGAGGAGTCTCTCTGCCTGCGTGTGAGTCCTTTCCCCCGACTTGCAGCTTTTCCCGCAACTGCTTTCGAGGCTCCACTCTTGAAGTTTTTTGGGGTACGATTTTAAGGTTGAGCCGTTCAGAAACAAAAACAGAGGCCCTTCTCCTTCCCTGGGAGCAAAGGGTTTTCATCATCTTCATCGTTAGGACTATCTCTGGTCCATCTCTAGGGACTGAGGTTTTCTCCTTTCCCGTTTGGGGCAAAAGTCCTCATCTGGTTCATCTCTCCCTGTCCAAACTTCTCATGAAATTACAGCTGCGTCAGCATCTGCCTATCTCAGCGCAGGTGCTTTTGCTTACGAGTTGAACACTCCACCCCCCATATCTTCATGAAATTACAACAGGATACTCTGATATATCATAGCTTCACAACAGAATTTCAGCTTTAAGCATCTCCTCTTTCTCTTCCCTCAGGTTTTCAGGTCTTCACAGCAGTAAAAAGGGTTAATCTCACCTCGGCCTTGCAGCTTTGCAGCTGGAATGTTGAATTTTTCTTATCGCAGTGGAGAGGGGGGAGAGCCAAGCCGCTCCGGCTGCCCACGGCAAGGCAGGGGGGGGGTGTTCCATGGCTGGAACAGGTCCATGGCTTCAGGATGGCCGGGCCCGCTGGCCCCCACACGGGGCCCGCAGCCACCTGTCCCAGTGCCAGAAACGAGAGAGAGCTTGGAGGGGGAGTTTGCCTATTCTTAAATGTGGATCACAGAGGTGGTCACAACTTTAAGTGGCTTAGAGAATTGTCCATATTCAAACTGGCCAGCTGATAGGTTCTATCAGTTCCCAGAGGAAACTGTAAGCACCCCTTAGCAAGGACATCCCTTCCGGGACTATGCTTACTAACCTATGACATTGCCCTAATCCGTGCCTTGGAAATGGCAAAAGGAAAGAGAGTAAACATCTACACAGACTCGAGGTATGCATTTGGGGTTGTACATGCACGTGGAATCATTTGGAGAGAAAGAGGACTGTTAAACTCACAAGAGAAAAACATCAAGCATGCACATGAAATAACACGGCTGTTAGAAGCTGTCCAGTTATCTGAGAAGGTAGCAATCATGCACATTAAGGCACACCAAAGGCTAGCTCAGAATTGGAAGAAGGAAATGAGCTGGCGGACTGAGAGGCAAAAGAAGCTGCATAAGGTGAGATAATAACTGAGGGAGCCCTGATCCCAGATGGACAGATTTCTCTTGAAGGTAAGCCAATGTATAACAAAAAGGACAGAAAGCTAATTAAAATTGAGACAGGAACATATAATCAAGAGGGATGAACTATTACTGCAGAAGGAAAATTAGTCATTCCCTCTTATTTGTTGTGGTCATTAGTAAAGGAAGAACACCAGAAAACCCATTGGGGAACAGATGCCCTATATAACTATTTAATTGAAAGAATTATAGCAAGAAACCTACAAGCTACTGCTATACAGGTAACCCAACTAATGCAGCATTTGGTGCTCGAGGCACGAGCTCTGGCGTGCCCCAGGTCAGAGACAGTCCAGCTGTGTTACTTCTGCCCCTCGCAGAAGCGACTTCGGGATCAGGAAAAGAGCTACTTGCTGGGCTAGCTAGCTGGCTTCTCAGCAGAGGAAACACGGCAGGAGCCGATGGGATCGGCTCACGTTAGCTCGGAGACAAAGGAAGAGAGAGGCTGTTCAGGTCTGGCTTCTAACAGGTTTAATGTGATGGGATGATGATGGGATCGGATTGATGGGAATCGATGGGATGGCTCCTCGGAGCCTTGTCCTCAGTTTTATAGGGAATTTGAAAACCCCGGTGAAAGGGGAAAACAACCAATGAGTTACAAGCCAGGGGGAGGATACAATTTAACAAGAACCACTGGCGTAAACCGAGAGGCAGGAGTTGTAACAGAACCAATGAACGACCGAGTAACCGAGAATTTTCCCGAACCGGGGGAGGCGGCTTGTACCCGGGCATCGCCCGGGGGTGTGCGGCTTAGGCTTCTGAGCTGCCCCCTGAGTCTGACTCTTCGGGGAACTCGATCCAGGGGAGGGGCTGGGATTGACTGGCATTGCGCAGCCCCAGCCCTGCAGTGGGCTGGGTCACCACAACACCCAACAATGTGATCTTTGCCTCCAGACTAAGCCCAAGAATACCCCTAAACCAAAAATGGGTAAAATTGGGAAGGGCCATGGGCCTGGGCAACAGTGGCAGATTGATTTCACGGAACTCCTGAGAAAAAGGGGGGTACCGATATTTGCTGGTATTAACAAATACCTTTTCAGGATGGCCAGAAGCCTTCCCCACCAGAACCACTAAAGCTCGGGAGGTAACTAAAGCATTGTTACAAGAAATAATACCACGTTTCAGAGTCCCAGCCACAATTTCCTCAGACACAGGACCACACTTTATTTCAAAGGTGGTACAGCAGATTCGCTGTCATTTGGGCATAGATTGGGAACTTCACACTCCGTATCGCCCTCAATCAAGTGGCCAAGTAGAGAAAATGAACCACTTAATTAAACAACAAATTGTAAGGTTAGGACAAGAAGCCAACTTATCTTGGCCCCAATCTCTCCCACTTGCATTGTTACGAATAAGGACTAAACCCAGAACTAAGGAAAAGTTAAGTCCTTTTGAGATGCTTTATGGGAGACCATACAGAGTGCAAAAAGGAATATCTAATCAAATTGGGGAAGAAACACTAGCCACCTATATGGTAGCTTTAAGCAAGCAGCTCGGGAAATTGAAAAGCATGTGGCTGAGACCCAAAGCCTGGGTTTAGATGTTCTTGTACACGATATACAGCCTGAGGATTATGTATATGTTAAGTCTTTTGCAGAAAAGACTCTGGAGCCAAAGTGGGAAGGACCATTCCAGGTGCTTCTCACTACTTTCACAGTGATCAAGATTAAAGAACAGAACACCTGTGTTGCAGCGGGGATTACTGCAACAAGCATATTTCAAACCAGGAGTCCCGTGGAAACCGAAGTATATATGGACAGATTCGTGGTAGATGTTTCAGAGGTCTTTATTTCTCCAGCCGCATGGCCGGGGCTCAGCTCAGGAATTGTCCGCAGTCACGGGACCCCAGGGTCCTTGGCGTTATTAGGGAACCCAAACCAACCAATGGGGAATGAAGCTGACCAGGGGCAGGGAGACCCCGTGTCTCCCTCCCCAGGGCCCCTCTCCCAGGGCTCCATGGCAGGGGAGGGACCCCAACATCTCACCCGTTTTATTTTAATAAAAGGAGAATGAAAACAACTGGATAAACATAACAAGAACAGTTTCAAGACAAGACAAGCCACCCTCCTCAGTCTTTAAATGTCCAAACAGATTCTGTGGAACATCTTAGGGCTGACAGAAGGGAGACAGAACTCTCCGGGCATGCTCTGTGGGGAAACTGAGGCAGGAGAGGGTTTAATTTCTTCCCTCCCCCTTTTCATCCCCCCCCCCGCCATAGGAGAGGAATTGTAGGGAAATGGAATTGTATAGGGAAGCCATGGGGTGAAAAACAGATTAGGAATAAACTGGGGATAGGGTAAACTTAGGAAGGGGTTCATATTGGGTATAGGGTAAAAGGGGGAAGTAGGCTGTGGGTAGGGAAATTGCAGGGATGGATATTGTTTATAATTTTGTGCATAACGGCTGCCTTTGACTGGAATACCCCCGGGCCCAGTAACATTTGCTGCTTGTAAACCCTTCTTTCCTTGCACTATATCAAACTGTACAACCTCCCCATCTCCTACACTTTCCAGGTAATTTTTAGGGTTATTCCTTTTAATGGCAGTTCTATGGATGAATAGATCTCTCCCTGTATCATCTCGTGTTATAAATCCATAGGTTTTTTTTACATTGTACCATTTCACAGTTCCTGTGACTTTCGTTGCTATAACTCCTCCTATCACGTGCTTGCGTGTTTGTCGTGGCTGCCGGTCCTGCGTGGCCGCCGCCTCGCCGATTCCAACGTCTCGGCCGGGCCCCCGCATTGCGGCTGCTCCGCGCTCTCCTCGCGGCACTGCTCTGCTGCGTGTCTGGGCTCTGCGTGGCCCCGAGTTGCCATCGCTGCCGGCCCCGTGCCCTGTGAGTGGTTCCGCTCGGCCAATTCCACGCTGCTTTGAGAGCGGCCCCGTTCCGACTCGGCGCTGTGCTGCGCGGCTTCTCGTGTCGCTGTGGAAACCGCCGCTTCTCCCTCCGCAGGGCTCTCCGAGCCATATGCTCAGAGCGGGCTGCCACGCTGATGCCCGGTTCCTGGCTGCTCATGGCCCACGGCACCCGCGGTGCCTGCGGCATCGCTCCCTCACTCGCGGCCGCGTGGCCGGGGACCCCGAGACAGGGATGGGGTCCGCGATAAGGCGCGCGCTCCCGAGGGGGCCGGGCGCATCCAGCGCAGGCACCTCCGCCGGCACGGCTGCAGTCATGTGCTCCCAGGGTGGCGGCCGTGCGGCCTCGGCCACAGGATAAGTAGGATCCTCTGCTTTAGAGGTAATGGGACCGTACAAATGCTCCTCAAGAGCTTCTCTGATTATAAGGTATGCACGGAAAGCTTCTCTTTGATCCCATACTTTATCCCATATCTTGTCCCAGAAACACCCCTCACAAGATACAGGAGGTTCGATATTAAAAAGTAAGTCTCGAGAAATACCGGAGAACCTTTTGAAAAGCCAGATGAAAAAGTGTTCTAGATCTCCCGGTTGCATTACTTTTTTGTTTTGTTGTTCAAGGATTCCTTTTACTTCTAGATACATTTTTCTCTGTGGCTCAGAGAGCCCCATTTCCCACGATTCTTCCATAGTCCAGAGAGAATATCCAAACCAAGATGAGAAGAGAGAGGTCTAGAGTGGTTATTTTACTCACGAATATTCCTCAGGGATCGGTGTCTTGCCCGCATTCCTCCACCAGTTTGTTGCAGCGGGGATTACTGCAACAAGCATATTTCAAACCAGGAGTCCCGTGGAAACCGAAGTATATATGGACAGATTCGTGGTAGATGTTTCAGAGGTCTTTATTTCTCCAGCTGCATGGCCGGGGCTCAGCTCAGGAATTGTCCGCAGTCACGGGACCCCAGGGTCCTTGGCATTATCAGGGAACCCAAACCAACCAATGGGGAATGAAGCTGACCAGGGGCAGGGAGACCCCGTGTCTCCCTCCCCAGGGCCCCTCTCCCAGGGCTCCATGGCAGGGGAGGGACCCCAACACACCTGGATTCATCACACCAGAGTAAAGAAAGCTCCAGAGGCCTGTGAAGAGTGACCCCTGGTGGTGATGAACTGAAACTAAAGCTTACCTGAGGTAGAACTGTGGCTGACAAATAACGAGTTCATGACTCGTCCTAACCAGTGCAGCTGTGCAAATTGCAAACCGTGGGTATTGTGTTACTGTCATAGCTGTGGGGAACATTTTTATTGCCACATTTCTAGGGCGCGACCAAGGTGCAGGGAGTGTTTTAGAGGTGAAAACGAGGAGTTGATAATTTGTGAATATTTGTGTGGGAAACAAATCACATCGCCACGCAATTAGGAAGTCCCAGAATGCGACTGGGAAGTAGCCAAATTAAATTGGAAAGAGATAAAGGCCAACCCATCATGGGTTTAATGGAAATCATTCTTTCCACAATTATATTTGTAATTCTAATCTGTGAGGCTGCCTATGGACAAAAGGACATCTGGTCACAAGGAGGAATGGCTGTGCAAAAGAAACATGGGAGTATTACAATAGATGGCCCAACAAGTGTTTTTGTAGAAATTGTAGTTTTGCAAGATGGACACTTATACGAGAAAGATGAATGGATTATCAAAACAGAACACCCATATGATCCAGCACCACATTACTTCCTTAATGGAACTAAAGGACCCACCAGTGTAGGATGCCGAATAGCTGATCACGGAAAATATGAGACCAACCTGGATAACCATAGCAGATGATGAGGACAGGAAAAACAGGCAAACACTCGCTATTTAGATAATGATCTTAGCCCAGTGTGTTGGTTTAACTTTACACTAAATAGCACACAAATAATTGCCTGTTATCTTAGCTATCCAGTAGTTTGGAGATTTGAGTTCCAACTTCAAGCTCTACCCAAACTCATGACAACTACAACTCAAACTCCAGCAACTCAAACCACCACACAAGCTAAAAGAGAAAAATCTAGACCAAGAATTTATGAAATTGGTCCATATGTGGTACGAAATACAGGTCAACAACTATTATTATTTAATCCGGAATGGTCTCTTAAACATGTAGAGCTACTAATGCAGATCAATATTTCTGAGATCCAGCCAGCCTGTTCCCCCTTAATACAGACTTCCTTTAAAGGATGGGCTGCATGGCTGCAAAAACAAACACCCCTCAGAAGTAGAACACAAAGAGATCTAACCCGCATACTAGGAACAGGACTGGGGGTCCTAAATGGAATTGATCAGGAAGTATTGATGAATAAACTAGCCACTGCAACCAGTGACTTGACAAAATTGAAACAACCTCTGCAATCATCTTTACTGGAACTAGGAAATAACCACTGGCAAATTTCAAAAATACTCCCAGATTTTGCAAAAGCCAATGATCAAGATCACAAGCTAATAATTAATGCACTTGGTGCAGTCCAAGACAATGTATCACTAGCCCTTAGCTGCATTCAGGCACAGCTATGGATGCAGTCAACGGCTTCCTTAATTATAAGAGAAGGGAATGAAGGGGCTTTCCCTATTGAAATCTGAGAAGCTGTCTGGAATAACACCACTGGGCCAGAAAGAAAACTCCAATCTTGGTGGACTTTGGTAAACTTCACTTATGATCCAATTACTAATATAGCTGCAGCCTTTGTTCTAACTATATGTAATGCTACCATTCACGTAATCCACCCTATTGTTGCACTAGGACTAAGTCATGAGGGAACAGTCTTCTACCCCTCCAAACATAAAGTATAGGCCTGGATGGCAAAAGAAAAGTGTCAAATTGTGAATATGGAATCCTGTATCACACGAGAACAACAAGGGTTTATCTGTGAAAGTAATACAATTGATGCCAAAGACATATGCCTTGATGCTGAGCAAGGCATTTGTCATTTTGAAATCCATCCAGATACTACTCAGAAGACAGTACTCGTATATATCGGTCAAGGTTGTCTATGTTTGGGAACTGCTTTTGTAGAAATAGATGATAACAAAGTTTTCTTGAAAAAATATTCTAGTTTTTGTGTTTGTAATTTTACTAGAATGTCTAGGTGAGACTTTTCGTACTCAGCACCAATTGTATCCCATCAATTGGTAAGGTCAAACTACACCCTGTACCACCAATTGTCGCCCACACCTATTGGAATGGACCTCACATTAGTAAAGCAACTAGTAGAGCATCAAGACATGATTGAAATTCTGAAAGAAATCTGATGAAATGGGAAAAAGACATTGGTTACTGTTCATCATGACACACAGGAAATAAGTAAAGTTTTGGAAAGGGTGAAACAAGATGCAACCCATAAATGGTCGGATGCGTTATTTGAATGGTCACCCACTGCGACTGCCATTTTGAATACGCTATGTCACCCCATAATTGTGTTGTTGATTTTAGTGTTAGCCTTGTGTTATCCATCATGCTGCTTGTTTGAAACTATAGAATGTTAAGAAAATTATCAGTTTTAACCATTTTGATAAATGCGCATGGTAAAACACTAAGAGATGCTTATCGTAAGTTTGTTAGACGAAGAATCTGTGTATTAGTAAAATAATTTACTAACTTTATAGAAAAGGGGGAACTGATACAGAGGGCTTAGAATTTTAAGAGTTAACTACTGACAGCGGTATTGCTAGTATTGCTGAATTTTGCAGCTGCTTGCTAAACAATGTATATTGCTTGCTTAACACTCATTGCGCTCTCCAGGCAAGGGGAAGGATGTAAGGGAGGATAAGGGGAGGATCCAGGACCATTGACAGGAGGAAGAAACTGTGACCAAGGATCCTGCTCTCGGACCCTGAAAACCAGCCTAAGCCAGCTTTGAAGTTTAGACTTGGGCCAGGAACACAAGGAGTCTGCACAAGAAGGTGAAGTAAAAAGTTCAACCCGAGGAAGACTACATACTTCATCTGAAGAAGACCTTTACTTCATCCCAAGGACCCCGACCCGTGACCACCAGGTGGCACTGCACAAGCACACTGATATGTTAATGACTTTAGAGCTAATTATAATATGAAGCGGGGACAGGTAATGAATATGTATAGGCATATTGTGTAATCTGATGCATATGTAGTTTTTAACTAGATAAATACTAAGCCAAGAGCCGCTGAAGATGCACATGTCTTTGGAAGAAAATTCCCCCATGTGCCTCAGCTGATTAAAACATACCTACTTTGCAACTTTCAAGTTGTGGAGTCTTTTCTGCATATCACTTTCACATAACTTCCGGGGGAGTAACCGCAAAACAGGCATCCCTGCTCAGGGGAGAAACCACACATTTCCAGGAAAATGTATAGAAGATTTCTGCTTTGTGAAAGTTTTGTGTGGCTTTTATAGTTTGTAAAGTGAGGTGTCTGTCAGTCAGAAATCCATCTTATCTTTCCAGATCTCACTTCAAAAGTAAGATGTTTATTGTCAGTTGGCAGATGCCAGACCAATGTTAACCCCCTGGCACCAAAATAACTACAAGACTGCTTGTCCTCTTTGAGTTATCTGACTGGTTAACAAGCGACAGATAAGCTCTTGTGGGGGGAGAGATGCTCTGCTACATTCCCCTTGTTAACAGAATAAGCAAAGCAGTGTGACTGTAAGGGAGAGTCTTTTTGCTGCTGCACGTGCAAAACTGTTTTCACACAGAAGCCATAGGCACGAGACTGCATCTTCTTGGGGCTCAGTTCTCTCTCTGGCCTACAGTGAGGACAGCGAAAGTCTTCTGCTTGCTGGATTCTCATTTGAAATTCCCTCTCCTTTCTGGGCGGTGAGATCAGGTGGTTATACTGTGTCCTAGGTTACAATGTAAGATGTAACCAAAAGTATGTATTCTATTATCATCTTCACAAGCTGTTAAAGCAGGTGGGGCAGTGTTCGTTATCTCCTTCCATGACACATCCCTGATAACTCCCTCCAGAGGGATATCTTCTGTTAATGGGCCATCTAACCCCACTGCATGACATAAAATTACATCATCCCATTGTGAGATGGTCCGCCCAGGGGGAGGAACCAAGCATTCCTACCTGGATATAATCTGAGGTTTGGAAAACCACAGTCAGCTCTTACCTACTGGATTCCCAGAGAACAAGAGCTACCACTGGACCTTCAGAGGAAGACCAGACCCTTCTACAGGATCACTGCTTCAACAGGACCACTTCATCTGGACTGCTACCACCACTCTGACTAACAGGGTGTCAGGTTGTATCCTGACTCAGTCAGTGTTCTTGTACTATTGCATTTAATTTTCCTATTAAATTATAATTCTGACTTGTGTTCTCCCACTGGTTTGTTTTCAAACTAGTAGATACTGTAAGAAAACATATCTGAAAATGTCTTCAGAATGAAGAAAATTAAATTGATAGCTCTGTAAAAATTTGAACTGGGTTTTACTGACTGGTAACTGAACAAATAGATCATTAGTTTTCTGTGGGTTTTAAGAAGGCTGAGTGCTCTCACCCACATCTATGAATTATGAACTGCTGTAGATAATTGTGGATCTATTTCACTGATTTACATCACTTCTACAGGTAAGACTATAGAATATAATCTGCCTTGCTCTCTTCACAGAAACTGGCTGGACTGCAGGAAGAATTTGTGCTTTTAAAGAAAGAACTGGAGTCCTACCACAATTTACTTCCTGTAACTATTTTTCCCACTGTTCTATTTTATTTGCCATACGATTAATTTTAATGGACTTCACAATGAAAAGGGTATAGTTGTGATGGTTTCGGTGGACAAGAAGATGTCCTACAGGTCTATTAATGGTGTAAACTGAAGACTTTACTTAAATAGAAGGCTATCTTTATTAATCAAAGCCAAGAAATTAAGTATGCTTACCAGTCAAACTTTATTCTAACAAAAAGGACAAATTTGCTGGGTGGATTAGTGTCACTGTTATCCCCAGAGAATGGCAAAATCATGACATAAGTCCAGGTCAGATGATATGGCCAAAGCAGAGCTGAGACATTTAATGAATAGCTCGTCTTTTATAGTGTGGTTCACAATAAAGAAATTACATGATTGGCCTATTCACCCACCACCTCTCAAGGTAATAGGTTGAGCAGTAAGACACCCATTTTCAACTATTATTCTCACAAGACTGAAAACAATTCCACTGTTCCCACAACAACCTGCACGTGTAGAAATGGTTTACATTCTCTCAAACTGTTGTCCATCCAGTTCGCATCAGAACGAAAGCTTTCACAGAGAAGCTGTGAGAAGCTGGATTTCTCTAACTGCTTTCTTATGAGAAAGAAAAGTTTCACAGGAAAATTCCTCTGCTCCTGCCTTTTAGCATCCACAGATTAGTATCAAGGTGAATTAGCTAGAAATTAGACAAATATGGAAGAAAATGTAATTCCTTAGTATAACAATATATTTGAGATTTACCAGTATATTGGCTATACATGTCACCAGACTGTCGATATGGTGGACAAAGCACATTGTGCAGTGGTTAGAGCTCTGAGCAAGATTTTAATGATTATGAATAGCCAAATGTAGGCATTGTCCCCTAAACTGGCTGCTCCATCATTTTCTTTGGTTTCTCTTAACGGTTCTGGGTATTCAGGTATCTGAAAAAACAACTTTCTCATTTAGGTGACTAAAATGCTGTTTTGAAAACCACTGCCTTGTTGAGCTTTTGACAGGGTACCCTTCCTTCTCGGACCAGGGTAACAGAGCAGAGGAGGCTGCTGTTCTGCTAAATTCTTTGTTTCATAGTCTCACAGCTTTCTTGAAGGCAGAATTTGAAGGTGGTTACATGATAAAGCCAAGCAGCAACAGCAAACAGCAGGCAAAACCAGCTTCTTCTTTTTCTATATGCTCTATATGCTCTATACTCTATATGCGCTATACTCTGTACTTTTTCTTACAGAAGTGTGGATTATATTTGCTAACTGACCAATAAGATTAACACACAATTCTAGTTTTCCTTTTCTTAACCTATCCTGGTCTAATTCTAACAGTCGTAAGTCTTACACAAGTGTTACATAGGTATTACACAGATGTGCGTATATAGTTTCTATCAGTTCTTATTGTTTATGTGAACACTTTATCTAAAAAATGTGAACAGTATAATTCTATCTATATGTTGTCTAAAGTAAAGAATTCTGTGAAAAGATAACACTGCTGCAGCAAGAACTGTGTTTAAGGTCTCTGATACAGCTTTTTAATGTTTAAGGCACTTAGCATATATTTCTACTAAAAGTTAAAAATCTATATTTCTATTTCACTTTGGTGTGGCTTCATGTATCTCAGCTTGTCCAAAGGTTTTAATTCAACCCCTGTGCTTTGGCTTCCCTCTGGGCCTGGATCCAGAGGAGCTTTCACTCCAACACTGTCTGTGTATCTTTTCTCCATTTTATATTTTGGCTATTGTCACTATTGGTCCCTGTGCTAGAAGTTACTTATCAGACTGCTGTGGGAAGCATCTTTTATAAAATGATTTTACTCTTTTCAAATTAGAATGCTTGTTACAAAAGACTGTTTCAGTTAAGGGTAATTTTAGTGAACAACTTTATAAGTAGCTTAAAAATTATGGGTAAACAAGTGTCTTGGGTTCGTGTGGCCAGGTTTTGGTAGTGGGGGGGCTACAGAGTTGGCTTCTGTGAGAAGCTGATAAAAGCTTCCCCCATGTCCAGCAGAGCCAATGCCAGCCAGCTCCAGGACAGAACCACTGCTAGCCAAGGCAGAGTCAATCAACGATGGAAGTAACACCTCTGGGATAAGATATTTAAGAAGGGAAAAAAGTTATTGCACAGATGTGATTGTGCTCAGAGAAGAGTGAGAATATGTGAGAGGAACAACTCTGCAGACACCAAGGTCAATGGAGAAGGAGGGGGAGGAGGTGCTCTAGGTGCCAGAGCTAAGATTCCTCTCTGTAGATACAAAAATGCCACTAGCAAGGATTTCCTTGCTATTTTCTAAGTCCGTGAGAGAATTTTCTCTCTCACAGAAGAGGCAGCAAAGTATGTAAACAAACAAGCCACCTGCAACCTTGAAAAGTCTTGTTTATGGTATAGTAGAAAAATATTTTGACAATGGATGTTTTAGGATTTTAGCCAATCACCCCAAGGGGTGGCTGATCCTTTGTCCAATTAGACTATGAAGAAAAAAGTCTATAAAAGAGTTTGTAAAATAATTAAATAAATCAATCTTGCTGCACAATTCCTGCCTGCTGGATCTTCTCTCCTCCTCCTCCCTATGGCTGCGGGACATGGTGATATACCCTAGGGCCCAGGCCTGCGGTAATACCTCTCTAGCCCATGGTGAAGACCATGGTGAAGCAGCTGACCCCCTGCAGCCCATGGAGCACCATGGGGATGCAGATATCCACCTGCAGTCTGTGGAGGAGACCCACACTGGAGCAGGTGGAGGCCTCAAAGAAGATTGTGACCCCATAGAAAGCCCATGCTGAATCAGGCTCCTGGCAGGGACCTGCAGACCTAGGGAGAAAAGAGCCAACGCTGGAGCAGGTTTGCTAGCAGGGCTTGTGACCATGTCGAGGACCCACACTGGAGCAGCCTGTTCCTGAAGGACTACACCCCATGGAAAGGAATCCACATTGGAGCAGTTTGTGAAGAACTGTAGCCCATAGGAAGGACTCATGTTGGAGAAGTTTGTGGAGGACTATCTCCTATGGGAGGGATCTCACACTGGAGCAGGGGAAGGACTCTCCCTGAGGAGGAAGCAGAGGCAGAAACAATATGTGATGAACTGACCATAACCCCCATTCCCTGTCTCCCTGTGTTGCTGCCTGTTCTGAGCTTCCCCTCTCCCTCCCCAAGACACTTGCCTCTGCCATGTACTCTGAGCTCCTTTGTTCTAAGCGCGGGCAAACCCAAATGTAACTCAAACTCTTTAGCAGTGTCTGATTGGCCGGTCACCCCGGGTCTGCCCCCAGTCCTCCCCTTTCCCCTTCTCCGAATAAAAGAGAAGCTCAAGGGAGGCCCCGCCCTCTTTTGGCTCTGCTACCCTTTCTGCGAAGATCTCTTGTCATCTGTTTCTCTTTGAAAGCTTCTAACTGCGGGAAATTGAGTGAGCAGAGAGCTATATTTCTCCCTCTTTGCTTCTGCTAGAGGTATTTGCTTTGCAGCTGATACAGTTACCAATTTTAGAGCTACTAAAATGCTAGATTGCCCGTGCTACCTCTCTGGGTTGCTCGAGGCTTTCTAAGGCATTGAACTACTAGCGCTAGCTAGTAAAAAGCTGAAAAGATACCTCCCTCATTTGGCGCCCAGTGTGCAATCTCTGAACCCCAGATGTGAGAGACTTTTAGGGTGTCCCAGCAGCTGCGTGTCTGCTGGAGTTAGCTCTGCACCTCCTGCTGTGCCAGCTCTGTGTAGCGAGTTGTTACTTTTTGTGTAACAGCGAGCCCAGAGTCTCAGCCTTTACCCTCCCCCACACCACGTGGTGAGGGAATGGCTTTAATGTGGAAGACCCTTCTCACACGTTTTTTTTTTTTTCTCCGGACCTGCTTTCCTGTGGTAAATCGAGAATTCTGGTGAGTATTTCCCTGCTGGTTTAGGGGCTCCTGTCTTAAGCTGGTGCCGGTGCAAGCTTTCTATTTTTTTCCTCCTTTTTGCGATTAGGGGTTGAGGTTTGTGGTGCTGCATTCATAATGGGATCTGAGGTTTCTGCACACCATAGACAAATATACTACCAAGTTCAAAGCTACCTTTCTTGTACTGGGCATAAATACCCTAAAAATCTACTTCAATCTTTTGTATGATGGCTTTTTCAGTACTTTCCTAATCTGACCTCCAAAGACATTAGATCTGAATTTTGGGATAAGGTGGGGAGAAAACTCTCCTCTCTTAGGCGTGCAGGAGACGAAACAGTTTCCAAATTCTTCCCTCTCCTGTTACTAAGTTATACTTTGCCGGAGAAAAAAGCAGTACATGAAAAGCCTCTGCAAAAACTCTCTTTCAATCCCCTTATACCCTCTTCCAACCCCTGTGTCCCGGACCCCTCTTCCCCTACGCTGGAAAACACAGCTAGAACAGACTGCTTTTTAGCACAGGAGAGCTATCGACCTCCTGGCTCAGCCGTGTTTCCTCAGCACCTTGCATTGGATGGGAATCCGGAGCCCGTCCCAGGACCTTTTCAAAACCTCTTCTCTACTCCCTTTTCCCCAGTTTCTAGCCCTCATGTTTTAAGCGCGCGTAAAAACCCCTTCTCCCCAGATCTCTTTGTTCCCAGGGACAGCCATTGCCATGTGCTTGCAGCCCGGGAAAAACCTCCTCCCCCCAACCCCTTTTCTCCGAGTTTGTTTGTCTCTGATAATGGCGGATGCAATGTTTCTTCATCTCCAAACTACACCTCCCACAATCCCTTTCTCCCCCACCCCACAAATCCCTTCTTGTCCCCATCCTCTCCCACTCCCGCGTCGGAACCTGACCCCGCCCCCAACCCTGCCCCCACAGCGTCGTGTTTCACCCCTCCCTCTGTTCCCGCCCATGACTCAAGTACCCCCCCTGCCTCCCACAACCCCGCCCCCAACCCCTCCCCTCCTCTGGCTGCGTCCCTGCCTCCACTCCCGGCCCCTTCCCCTCCACTCCCCGCCCCTGCTTCCCATTGTCCCGCCCCAGGTTCCCACAATCATGTGACTACCTCTGTAAATCCAGGAACCCATGGCTACCAGGATGTAACTCCAACTGCTTCTACTACACTCTCTCGTACTAGCAATGGAGCAAAGCCTGACTGGAAACCCTTTTCTTATTCTAATATTAAGGATTTGTGCAAGGCAATTAAGGCGTTTGGAATGCATAGTAATTATTTTAAGAGCCTTTTAAGTGCTACTTTTGCAACTCACTTACTTGTACCTCATGATTTAATTACATTAATGCAAACTTCTCACACCTGGTGATTTTGTGTTGTGGAAAAAGCAATGGAAAATAATTTTATCTGATTTATTGAAAATTTTGTGGCAAATTCCAGATAATTACCTGGACTTTGACAATACTTATATCACATTTGACCTTTTATCTGGTGACAATAATATGGCAAATCCTCAAAAACAAGCAATGCTTATCCCTCGTCCAGTTCTTACTGAAATCACACGTGCTGCTGAAAAGGCCTTAACATTACTACCATCTCAAACTCCTACATCTCATTATACCACCATCAAACAATTGCCAAATGAAAATATTATTCACTTTTATAACCGTTTGTGTGAAGCTATCTTTTCCCAGGTCCCTAATCCTGACCTCCAACAAGCGCTCCTACTCAAACTTCTCCAAGTGAATACGAATGATACTTGCAAACAAGTCATCCTCACTCTTCCTTTGCACCCCCCTCCGACTGTTGAATCCATCCTCGAAGTCTGTACAAAGAAGGTGCAGCTGAACACAGCTGTTCCCATTTTGAAAAAAGTGGGGATGGTTGGGGAAGTTGTGGAGATTGCTACGGGTACAGGGGAAACTCAATCGCGTGGTAACTTTGTATGCTATCGTTGTCAGAAAAAGGGTGTCTTGGGGTGACCTTATGATGAGTATCCCATATCGCTGCCTATGCCCAGAAATAAATTTCTGTGTCTTTCTATGCCTCTAAACTGAGCCTGAGAGGGGGAAGGAAAAAACTGAGCAAAACTTTTTCAAAGCAGTTTGCAGCTTGTTCAAGGTCACACAGAGATAGCAGGGTTTTTTTTCCCCAGCTGCGGCAGGGGAGTGAGGAAGCACCCGGCTTGCTGCTTTCCAGTCAGCTTTTGGCCAGTTTTTTCAGTTTCTTGTTCTCCGGAGAGAGACTGAGAGTTGGACTTTGCTTTTCCTTCTCTGGAATTCCAGATTTTCTCCCTTTTCTACTGGACTGCTTTCAACCTCAGAGCACATCGGGAGGACTTTCCAATTGGGCACAGAGGACCTGGACCTGGCCCAAGCCCCAGCTCCGAGGAGACTAAAGGGAGGACTCTAACGCTTTCCCAGGTTTTTCCTCCACAGCGAAACATTTATTTAGCCTTATTTTCCTTTTCCCGTGTGTTTGGTAAATAAATAGTTTTATCTCCTTCATTTTCCTTCGAGGAAAATTTATTTTTTCCCGAACCTGGGGGGGGGAAGGGGTGGTTGTGCCTTCTCTCAGAGGATATATTTCTAAATTTGGCCAAACCGGAAAAGGGACATTTAGCTCGCAATTGCAGAACAATTATAATTGCTGATAAAAACTCTCCAAAACTGTTTCCCCAGGTCAACAGCAGGGAAACTAACGACTCAATGTGTCCTAACAGCTCCGTGTTCAGACATAAATAGGGCTGCAGACAAAGCAACTTGGACTTCTGGACTCAGGTTTAAGGTAACCTGTGTGTCCTGGGTTGCGGTGTATTCTATTACCATCCCCATCAGCTGTTGAAATCAGGTGGGGCAGTGTTTCCTTGCCTCCTCCCCCCAGACTATCTTGCTGTTAATGGCCCATCATTGTCCTGCCGCCTGACTCAGAGATAACTCCCTCCGGACTATCTTCTGTTAATGAGCCTAATCAACACTTGGCCTCATGACTCATTACCCCATTGTGAGATGCTCCACCCAGAGGGAGGAACCAAGCATCCCATCGTGGATATAAGCTGAGGCTGAACACCAGAGAGTAGGCCTTTCCACTGGATTTCCAGAGGACAGGAGCTACACAGCCACCACTGGACCTTCTGAGGAGGAGCAGACCCTTCTTTTTCTACAGGATCGCCACTTCGGGAGGACTGCAGCCACCATTCTACCAGACTGCCACCACCACCCTGACTAACAGGGTGCCAGGTTGTATCCTAACTCTGTCAGTTTAACCCAGTGTTATCCACTTTTATTGTTTTTTTCTTTCCCCCTCCTTTTATTTCCCTATTAAATTGTTATTCTGACTTGGTGTCTCCCACTAGTTTGTTTTCAAACTAGAACACTGTGATAAAACACACCATTTCCACAACAACAAACAGACTGTAATACCCATCTCATTCCAGAATGTGGACCACATGCCAGACTCTACATACCTTTTTGTTATTGGGGACACTCGGGAAACACCTGCTGGGATAGAGGTTACACCCACACTCATAAAAGTGGATCAGAACGGGTGTTCTAACCTAACTGTACAATGTATATATCCACCGTACTTTATGTCAAAGGGTCAAGTCATTGCACAGGCCATTCCACTGCCCAAATACCTGCCCACAGATGGTCATATCCCAGCCATCTGTTGGACCGAAGTTTTGGGAAACGATAAACCTGTAATAGAATGTAAGCTCCATCACAAATCACATAAAATCAGTATAATGGGAATGATAGACACAGGTGCTGATGTATCTGTCATTCCATTTGATAAGTGGCCTGCACAATGGGAATTGCAGTCTCAGGACATCGTATGAGGGATTGGAGGTACCCAAATTGCGAAGCAATCCAAACACCATTTAAATTGAAGGTCCTTAAGGACAAATAGTGACACTTCGTCCATATGTCCTGGACACCAAATTCACCCTGTGGGGAAGGGATGCCATGTCTCAGTGGGGAACAAAAATTGATAACAACCCTAGACATCAAAGTTTTCCCTTGCGGCCAATGGAGCAGAGTGCCAGCCTCGAAAGCTAACTTGGAAAACAGATGAATCAGTGTGGGTTAACCAGTAGTCGCTAAAAAAAGAAAACTTAGAGGCACTCAAAACATTAGTAGCTGAACAGTTGGCTAAAGGAACTATAGTTCCAACTAACAGCCCATGGAATACACCCGTGTTTGTAATACAAAAACTGGGAAAGAACAAATATAGGCTCCTCCAAGATCTTAGAGGAATCAATAAGGTTATTGACGACAGGGGACTGTGGGATATGCCCAGCCACTGCCCTGGAGGGATGTCTGCTGAGATAAAAGATTTCACAATCGCCCAGCAGGACTCCCTGGAAAGGTGACTACTTTTGAGTCATGGTGAGGAAAAGTAGACCCACAATCCTTTGGGACACCCTATGCAGATCATTCTGTAACCCATTGGTCTATCCCAGACCCTCTGTAATCCATTGGTCCCCTTGCTGATCCCCTGTATCCCTATAAAAGAAGACCAATTCGCCTCTGTAGGGAGAGAGCTCGTCCCTGGCTTCCCTTCACCGGAGGGGACCCACAATAAAGCTACCTTCGTGCGGAACCAGCCACACGGGCCTCTCGTCTCTCTCTCTGGTCTGGTTTGACCTAGAGGCTGCCCTGCAGAGCTGAGCTGGAATCACGAGCTGATATCACTAAAGAGCTGACAGCTTCTGCAAGGGCTCCTCTGCCAGCAGCTGAGAGGAAGACACCGGACCTCGGGAAGGCGATTCCTTTCGGGACCATCTCCCAGGACCGGTCATCTCTTCCTGGGTCACAGCCTCGGACCCCACTACCAGCTGTAATAACTGGCGCCCGAATAGCCATTGGACCCCGGAGCTCCAGACCTGGCCTGAGCTGCATCTTGATCGCCAAGACAGAACCAGCCGTTCGTGTGCTGCTCCTCTGAAGATAGACCTACGTTTTAGCAGGCCTTTTGGATGGGGACAGTTCGAGACCCTCTCCTCCGACCTAGGACTAAGTCCCTGAGGATCGAACTGCCAGACCACCCCTTCAGCAGACCTTTCCAGGAGCCAGCCCCACCAGAAAACGGGATTTGTAAGTTTAAACTTGGGGCTCTGCTCTCCTCTTGCGCGCATTTTAAGTTATTTTGGGTTTTTTTTTTTCTCTTTTTTTCTGCTGAGGGAGGAACTAAGATGGGAAATAGGCAAGCTAAACCCAGCCTTTCCTAATCTGAGAGAGACCTATACCCCCTTCTTCTAACCCTTCTCTTAAAATCTGACTTTAAATTCCGTAAAGGTGTTCTTTCTAAGAAAAATCTCACATCTTTCAGTAATTGGATATCTCTAAATTTCCCTGAAGCTACCACCAATTCTGTTCTTTCTGATTCGTTCTGGGACAGTGTGGGGAACAAACTGTATTCCTCTCAAGCCTCGGGAAACCTCTGGGTTTCAAAATTCATTCCTTTATTTCTTTTACTGGTTAAAATGTGTCGTGTGAAAACCCTCCCTCAGCCAAGCCCCTTCTCTGCCCTTCCCCCCTCCCACCCCCCCTCTCCGCCTCCGGCAATGGCCAGCCAGAGCTCGGACCCAGCCAGTTGCCCTGGCCCTGGTCAGGCAGGGGCGCCGGCCCCCCCACTTCCCTTCCCCAATCCCCTGTTCCCGACGGTCCTCCCGTACCCGGCCCCCCCGCTCGCCCCCTCGGTTCCGCTGTCACCCCCCAGGCAGCGCACGCGGTACCCATCCCAGACTCATCCCCCCCTCCCCAGGATGGATGCCTCTGAGCCGCCCCCAGCCCCGTCTCCCTGTGCCCCTGGTATCCCGCGACCCTCCCCACACGACACCACCCTTCCCCCTCTCGCACCGACCCGCAGTGCCTCCAACCCCCCCCACCCCACCGCGTCCCACGCCCCCGCGTCCCAGCCTCCTGACGCGTCCCTGCTCCACGCGGTCCTGCCCCCCCCACACCGCAGCGCGGCGGCCCCGTCCCAGCAAGCCGCCCTGCTCCCGCTGCCCCCCCCGCACCCACGGAGCAAGCATGGTACAACACGGGACCAGTCCCACAGAGCTCCGTGCACACATCGTGGGGCACGGAACAAGCATCACACCCCCCGCCAGCGTCTGCCCCTCTCGCCACTGGCGGAACACAGCTATCCGCGGCACCGCCTCAGGCTATCGCCCATAGAATGGAATCTCCCTTCCCCCTTACCCCACCGCAAATGACTCTGCCGCCCTGGCAGGCGCCAGCACACCCGCTCTCCCCCCTCCCAGCTGCATCTTGCGCAGTCCCTGCTGATGTTCCACCTCTCCCTACACCCCCCCCCCCCCACTACGGGTACTTGCGCAATCCCCATTCCCCCCGCTGCTGCGCTAGAGCCTACTGCCCCCCCTCACCCTCCTTTCGCCCACCCCGACTCCACATGGAATTGCGAAACCGGCACTACCTGCAACCTGACCTCCCCCCAAACGACCTGCTGCTGTACAACCTCTCCACCCACATGCTGCCATAACAGGACCCCTTCCCACTCCTCAAAGCACCCCCGACCCCCCGCCATTCCTGCCGTGGGTAAAGCAGAGCCGGCATTTCAAAAACTCTGCGCTACGCCCCCTGTATCCCAGCCCCGCCCTGCCACAGCTTATCCCTCCTTTTCAGATGACAGTAGCAGCAGCTCTGACTCTGAATCTAAGTATCGATGGGCACAGACATGCAGGGAAGCGAACCAGGAGGGAGATTGGGAGTTAGCCCAGAAAATCTCAGCTTTTCCAGTCATTATAGGGAGAGGGAGGAGGGGTGGTCCAACTACAAAAACATGGGAACCTATCCCATACAGAGAAATCAAAGAGCTTAGCAAGGCAGCAAAAGACCATGGGAGAGGATCACATTTCTTTAGAAACTTATTGGAAGCCACTTTCTCTGCCTATACATTAGTACCACATGATATTAAAAACATTATTAACTGCATCCTTTCCCCTGCTGAATATATGTTCTGGGAAAGGCATTGGAAAAGACACTTAAAAACACTGTCTGACACTTATGCTAAAGATGCAAATCAGACAGATTGGACAATAGAACAACTGGCTGGAGAAGGTGACCTCCAAAAACCCTTAGATCAAGCTACAACCTTACCTGAAGTAGCATTACAAGACATAGCTATTGCAGCTAAGACATCGCTGTTTCTCACCCCTGATGATTCTGTTCCTACACAATATTTCTCTAACATCAAACAGTCAGCAAATGAAAGCTTCATTCAGTTTGTTGATCGTTTGAAAGCTAGCTTAGAGAAACAGATAGAAAGTCCGGATGGACGAAAGGAACTTTTGGGCAAACTTGCCATGGTAAATGCTAACTAACAATGTAAGAATATCTTGAGGGCCCTACCCATGGACACAGAACCAACAATAGAACAAATGATAGAGACCTGTACTAGACACACATCCACAGAGAACACAATGACCCAAGCAGTTGTAAAGGGCATCACAGAGGGAGTTTCCGGTGCATTTGCTGCAGCAGTCTCTAAGGAGAATGCCCGCTGATTCTATTGTGGCGAACTTGGACACTTTATAAAGGACTGCCCACAAAGGTCACCCACCCAGGACCGTCGCGCCGCCTACCAAAAGCACCAGAGACAGCAACAGCACCAGCAGTGCCCAAAAAACTTCTATCGGAGCGCGGTGTCAAGGCCCCGCGCCCAGACAACAAATCAAAGGCCATACTACCCCGCCCTGGCTGCGAACTCCACATCGGACCACCGAGAGCAGACAACTGGTCCTTGCCCGGCATCATCATCCCAGGCGATCCCAGAACACATGAGAAGGATCCAACATATGGAGCGCTACCGATCGGAACAAGACGCCAACTGGTAACATCACTGCCATTTAACTTTGTTGACAAGCGTTTTTATCGTATTCCCACAGGAAAGTATGGACCGCATGACGGCCCATGGGACATTCTTATCCTAAGTGATACCATCCATGGTCCAGAACAACTCTTTGTATTACCTGAGATACAAACAGTGCACCCTGGACAAGAGATTCTTGTCCAGCTTTGCTGCATGGACACACCTTTCTTTCTCCCACAGGGAACACCAATTGCTCAAGCTTTTTTACTTCCACAGAACCACCCAGAACAGCTTCCCCTCAATCCTACAGCAATGTGGATAGAGATCGTGGGCTCAAACAAACCGACCATCGAATGCAGCTTGTTCTGTAAAGGAGAAAGGGTCTA
This sequence comes from Coloeus monedula, assembly GCF_965178545.1. Classification (NCBI taxonomy): domain Eukaryota; kingdom Metazoa; phylum Chordata; class Aves; order Passeriformes; family Corvidae; genus Coloeus; species Coloeus monedula. The sequence continues at coordinate 2,188,951 of NC_138821.1, read as the reverse complement.
CCGCCCAGGGATGCTGGACACCGGAGCAGACGTGACCATCATTGCCCCCTCCGAGTGGCCAGGGAATTGGGAACTGGAGCCAGTGGCAGGTATGATCTCCGGGATTGGTGGAGTTGCAGTATCCATGAGGAGCAAACGAAATGTTGTCATCGAAGGACCTGAGGGCAAGATAGCGACCACCCGACCATTCGTGGTAAGAGCCCCCATCACCTTATGGGGCAGAGACCTTCTATCCCAGTGGGGTGCCACTCTTACCATTCCCAGCCAGGATTTCTGATCGGGGCCACTGAGAAACGCGCGCTGCCATCTACTCCCCCGCTCACCTGGAAGACTGACAACCCAAAATGGACAAGGCAGTGGCCCCTTGAAAAAGAAAAACTCAGCGCGCTGGAAGCCCTGGTGGAAGAGCAGCTTGCCAAAGGTCATATCACTGTGACTACAAGTCCTTGGAATTCTCCTGTCTTTGTACTGAAAAAGCCCGGCAAGGACAAATGGAGACTACTCCATGACCTACGAAAGATCAATGAGGTCACTGAAGACATGGGCCCCCTCCAACCCCGCCTGCCATCACCATTGATGCTGCCCCGAGACTGGCTGCTCGCCATCATAGACATTAAAGACTGTTTCTTTAACATCCCGCTCCATCCCCAGGACACACCACGGTTCGCCTTCTCCATCCCCTCTCTTAACGAACAAGCCCCACTCAGAAGATACCATTGGCTCGTCCTCCCACAAGGCATGAAGAACAGCACGACCATCTGCCAGTGGTACGTCGCCCACATTCTATCCCCCATCAGGAGCCTGTTTCCAGAAGCAATCATTTACCACTATATGGATGACATACTAATCTGTGCATCAGAAAAAACTTACTTGGACAGAACTCTTAAAAAGACAATTGAAACCATAGAAGAAGCAGGGTTCGAGATTCGTGAAGACAAAGTGCAGCACTCCAGCCCATGGACTTACCTCGGCCTCCAGATCCGTGAGAGAACCATCGTACCCCAGCAACTCGCCATCAAAAAGGACCCTAAAACCCTAAGGGACTTACACAGCCTGTGTGGATCCATAAATTGGATGTGCCCCCTACTGGGAGTCACAACAGAAGACCTTGATCCCCTCTTCAACCTCCTCCATGGTGGCAAAGACTTGGACTCTCCACGTGCCCTCACACCTGAAGCCCGAGATACCATCACTAAAGTTCAAGAAGCCCTGTCTTCACGCCAAGCCCATCACGTCGAACCCAGCCTGCCTCTTCAGTTTGCAGTTTTGGGTAAAGCTCCCTGTTTACATGGACTGATCTTCCAATGGGGCCCTAAACTCAGAGACTCTTTGCTGATACTTGAATGGGTCTTCACAAGCCATCAAAGACATTAACCACCTTCCAAGAAGTAATGGCACATTTAATAAAAAAGGCCAGAACTCGTCTCCGCTCTCTTGCAGGGTGTGAGTTCACATGCATATACTTGCCATTGACCACTGAAGATCTGAGGCTGTTGCTCCGGACCAATGAGAGCCTCCAGTTAGCCCTAGATAGCTACACAGGCCAAATTTCCGTTCACATGCCAAAACATAGACTTTTCTACTGTGATGCAGCTTTTAAATTGATTCCAAAATTAATCCAAAATAGAAAACCTCTTAAAGCTCTGACCGTCTTTACTGATGGTTCATCACATCGGTCTCTCATGACATGGAGACAACCCAATACCCTGAAATGGGAATCTGATATCCAAATAGTAGAGGGATCTCCACAGATTGCTGAATTAGCAGCTGTTGTCAGAGCGTTTGAGAAGTTTAAAGATGAACCTTTTAATCTGGTCACAGATTCGGCTTATGTCGCTGGTATAGCTATGAGGGCTGAACATGCTTTTCTAAAGGAGGTCTCCAACCAAAAACTATACCAATTGGTTTCTACATTAATCCATTTAATCTCGCACAGAAAACAGCCTTACTACATTATGCATGTGAGGTCACACACTGACCTCCCTGGTCCCATTGCCGAAGGGAACAGAAGAGCAGATGCACTGGCCATGCCAGCAGAGACTGCAAACATCCCTGACATCTTTGCCCAGGCAAAGTTGTCACATGCATTTTTTCACCAAAACATTCCTGCACTCGTCAGAATGTTCAAGCTTTCAAAAGATCAAGCAAAAGCTATCATTGCAACATGCCCGAACTGCCAGAACTACCAAATGCCATCTATGGGTACCGGAGTCAACCCCCGCAGTCTGAACAGCTGCCAATTGTGGCAAACTGATGTAACCCACTTCCCATCCTTTGGGAGATCCAAATACGTGCACGTGTCAGTTGACACGTTTTCTGGGGCAGTGTTTGCGTCAGCCCATGCAGGAGAAAGTGCCATCCACGTCATCAAGCATTTTCTCCTTGCCTTTGCCACCCTGGGAGTCCCTGAAGAAATCAAAACAGATAATGGGCCTGCCTACACCTCTCACAAGTTAAAAGATTTCTTCAACCAATGGGGAATAAAACACAAGACAGGCATACCTAGCAATCCCACAGGACAATCCATCGTAGAAAGGACCCACCAAACCCTCAAGAGTCCTCAACCAGCAACGGAGAGAAACAGAAATCTTGTCTCCTGTTGAAAGACTCTGTAAGGCTCTCTATGTCATTAACTTCCTAAATGGTACCTCATCAGAGCCTGACCCCCCAATACTCCGCCACTTCTCAAATTCAACCCAAGCTAAGCTCACGGAGAAGCCACCAGTGCTGGTGAAGGACCCTGAATCACACCAGGTCTCTGGGCCTTTCCAATTGATTACCTGGGGGAGAGGCTACGCCTGTGTCCAGCTACCATCTGGCCCGAAGTGGTTCCCAGGAAAAAGCATTAAACCATACTTAGGCCCTACAAACACTGCTACCACAAACACCAAGAACTCTCATGAGACAAATACAGGACCTCCACAAAACCAGACCAGCTAGTCATGGAGACGAAAACGTTGCCGGATGCCCACCAACCAGGAAAAAGATTGTCCCACTACACAGCAGCAGACAAAACAGAAAGCTGAACAAGAAGCTATGGCAAAAGTCAAGCCGTAGGCCAGACACAGCCTGGAAAAACTGATCCCTAGTTTATATGTTATCACCCCTTGTTACCCCAGAACATCCCCTTCCCTCAACCCTTGTCAAACTTCCCTAAACCCCAAAACCTCCCCTCTCACCACAAAGCTAACAAAATCTTGCTTGTATTCCCTCTCAGAAGCCCCATCCCTGCCCAAAGATGAAATGTATCTACGTTGATGCTTTCCTCACCACAGCCTTGATGACCTAAAAGTAGACAATGACTTTTTGGACGATGGGGAATAACAGGATGGATTGCATCTTTGATTAAGGGAGCTCTGTGGGTATTCATTGTAATTATTACGGTGTTACTTATGTTCTCTTGCCTCCTACGTTGCTGCAGAAAGGCTGCTGGGAATGCCTTTTTAATAAATACAGAAGGGGGACTTGTGGGATATGCCCAGCCCCTGCCCTGGAGGGATGTCTGCTGAGATAAAAGATTTCACAATCGCCCAGCAGGACTCCCTGGAAAGGTGACTACTTTTGAGTCATGGTGAGGAAAAGTAGACCCACAATCCTTTGGGACACCCTATGCAGATCATTCTGTAACCCATTGGTCTATCCCAGACCCTCTGTAATCCATTGGTCCCCTTGCTGATCCCCTGTATCCCTATAAAAGAAGACCAATTCGCCTCTGTAGGGAGAGAGCTCGTCCCTGGCTTCCCTTCGCCGGAGGGGACCCACAATAAAGCTACCTTCGTGCGGAACCAGCCACACGGGCCTCTCGTCTCTCTCTCTGGTCTGGTTTGGCCTGGAGGCTGCCCTGCAGAGCTGAGCTGGAATCACGAGCTGATATCACTAAAGAGCTGACAGCTTCTGCAAGGGCTCCTCTGCCAGCAGCTGAGAGGAAGACACCAGACCCTGGGAAGGCGATTCCTTTCGGGACCATCTCCCAGGACCGGTCATCTCTTCCTGGATCACAGCCTCGGACCCCACTACCAGCTGTAATAGGGGACCCCTTCAGCCAGGTATGCCATCACCTTCAATGCTCTCACAACATTGGCATTTATCTGTCCTTGATATTAAAGATTGCTTCTTTCATATTCCACTCCACCCTGCAGATGCCCCTCGATTTGCATTTTCTGTGCCCTCTATTAATCGAGAAATTCACATGGAACATTATCATTGGCTTGTGCTTCCCCAAGGTATGAAAAATTCCCCAACTCTCTGCCAAGAGTATATTGCTAAAATTCTATCTCCCATCCATGCCAAAGCAGAGAAAGCCGTGATCCTACATTACATGGATGATATGCTGGTGTGTGCTCTCAATAATCAGTATCTCGAGCAGACCCTTAACATGGTGATTGAGGCCCTAGAGGCCAAGGGCTTTGAATTACAACCTGAAAAAATGCAGAGAACAAGCCCTTGGAAATACCTCGGACTCAAAATCACAGAGACCTCTATCACCCCAACACCCGTCACCATTAATAATAACCCTAAAACACTAGAGGAAGTGCAACAGATCTGTGGGACACTGACCTATCTAAGGTCCTGGTTAGGACTCACCACAGAGGATGTAGCTCCTCTTGCAAACCTGTTAAAAGGGGAAGGCAGTCCAGCATCCCCTAGATCCCTGACAGAAGAGGCGAGGCAGTCTCTCAAAAAGATACAAGAGATCATTTCCACCAGACAAGCACACAGGTATCAGCCCTCCCTACCCTTTAAGCTTGTCATTCTAGGGAAGGTACCACGCTGTCACGGCCTCATATTTCAGTGGGAAAAAGCAGATGGAGCCCCTCATCAGAATTGAATGGGTATTCCTTCCACTCCAACCTCCTAAAACCATCACACAGCCACAAGAACTAATGGCAAAAATTATCATGAAGGGTAGAGCAAGGCTCCGCACCCTGGCAGGATGTGACTTTGCATGCATCTACTTACCTGTAACAACAGACGCATTAGATCACCTATTCCAAAATAATTTGCATTAGATAGTTACTCAGGCCAAATCTCAAATCATTACCCAAAACATGACATGTTTAATCTGCCATCCTCTTTCATCTCTCAAGAGATTCAAAGTAGAAAACCCCTTGATGCAATTACCGTTTTTACCGATGCTTCAGGAAAAAGTAAAAAGTCCGTGGTCACATGGAAAAATCCAAAGACGCAAAAGTGGGAATCTGACATCAAGGTAATCCAGGGATCACCACAAGTAGCTGAATTAGCAGCTGTCGTTAGAGCATTTGAGAGGTTCAAAGAACCCTTTTATTTCGTCACAGACTCAGCATATGCAGCTGGAGTAACTGTTAGAGCTGAGCATGCTCTCCTAAAAGAAATCTCAAACAAGAAAATTTATGATTTGCTCTCAAAATTAATTTATCTGGTTTCCCACCGAGAGCATCCCTATTTTTTCATGCATGTGAGGTCACATACAAACCTGCCAGGATTCATTGCAGAGGGTAACCGTAGAGCTGATGCTCTGGCTATGCCAGCAGACATAGTTCTATCAGCCGACTTACCAAAGCTTCCCCAAGTTTTTGAACAAGCAAAATTGAGCCATGCCATGTACCATCAAAATATTCCTGCTCTTATCCACATGTTCCATCTGTCGCAGACACAGGAAAAAGTAATAGTGGCAACATGTCCCAACTGCCAGAAGCTACAGCTTCCAACACTGGGCATGGGGGTCAATCCCAGAGGCATTAATAGCAGTGAAGTGTGGCAGATGGACGTCACACATTTCCCTGAATTTGGGAGATTAAAATACATTCATGTTTCTATTGATACCTTCTCTGGTGCTATGCATGCCTCTGCACATGCAGGTGAAAAGGCTAAGGATGTTGAAAAACATCTTGTCCAAGGTTTCGCTGTGCTCGGTATACCTGAGGAGATAAAAACTGATAATGGACCTGCCTACACCTCTGTCTTGGGGTGACCTTATGATGTGTATCCCATATCGCTGCCTATGCCCAGAAATTAATTTCTGTGCCTTTCTATGCCTCTAAACTGAGCCTGAGAGGGGGAAGGAAAAAACTGAGCAAAACTTTTTCAAAGCAGTTTGTAGCTTGTTCAAGGTCACACACAGCAATTTGTTTCCCAGCTGTGTCAGGGGAGGGAGGAAGCACCCGGCTTGCTGTTTCCCAGGACAGTTTTTTGGCCAGTGGTTCAGCTGCTTGGTTCTCCAGAGAGAGACTGAGAGTTGAACATGTTTTCCTTCCCTGGAATTTTGGATTTTCTCCCTTTTCTACTGGACTGCTTCATTGCTGTAACATCAGAGCACGTCGGAAAGACTTTCCACTGGGCACAGAGGGCCTGGCCCTGGGCCAAGCCCCAGCTCCGAGGAGACCAAAGGGAGGACTCGAACACTTTCCCAGGTTTTTCCTCCACAGTGAAAGATTTTATTATTTAACATTATTTTTCTTTCCCGTGTGTTTGTTAAATAAATAGTTTTATCTCCTTCACTTTCCTTCAAGGAAAATTTATTTTTTCCCAAACCTGGTGGGGGGAGGGGTGGTTGTGCCTTCTCTCAGAGGATATATTTCTAAATTTGGCCAAACCAGAACAAATTTAGTCGCGCCCAACTGCGTGGCTCAAAGGAAAGTGAAAAAAAACCCTGTGCTAATTACATTTTGGTTTGAATTTACTTATTCTGTGTTGGGGTAAAGTAGTCACCATGCTGGTTGAGTTCATAAAGTCTCTCTGGCTCGATGTACTCATGTCTTTCTGGTCCTTAGGCTTCATTGAGTTACTAGTGTTTTTTTGGTCCCTAGGGTTGTTTGCCTATCCACAACTTGCTCCAATCTCGTCCCTGATATGTAAATTTTACAGAGAAGGGAGACGGATTCGGATTTCTATTTTTCTGTGCTCTGTGATAATGATTTATAAGAAGTTGATAGAGGTACAGGCAGCTGTTTGAAGTGTGTATGATAAGTGGTTTCTCCGTCCTAACCCCAGTCCTAGCTTCAGTAGCCTGTTTTGGGAATTTATTAGTAATTGCACCCAGATTGTTAGAGGAGGAGGAGGAGACGGGATTTCCCTTCCCTTTAAATTTGTTAGGTTATCTTTTGAGAGTGTTCAGTTTCCCCTGGATGTTAAAGAGACCACCTTCCTGGTATTTCTGGTATTTTATCTGGAAAGCTTCCTCTATGTGGTTCGCAGCTTGTCTAGAATGAGAGCTCAGATTTCCCGGGCGACTGCCGAGACACCTGTCCCAGAGGTGGAACATCCTGAGTGGTATGGGGAATGGGAGGATACGGAACAAATCTTGAAGAAATTCTCTGACCCAATGGTTTGTAATTTTCCCCCTGAACAAGTTCAGAAACCAGCTGAGGTGGCGAAATATCTGAAAGAGAAATACAATGACAATTCCAATGAGAACAAGCTCCTTGCAATATGTTGGGCTTTGGCATATGCCTATCACACACTGCAGCAGGTAATGGTAGAAAGGCAGGAAGATCAATCAGCAAAGCCTGCAGACACCCCAGTCACTCAGGCTGCAGATAAACCAGACAGGAAGCCCAAACCAGATGGAGAGTCTAAGCCACTGACAGTGGGTCCTGTCACGAGGAAAAAGAACATAACCAAAACTGATCGCCCAGTGAAAGATGAGGATAATGCAGGGGAAGGAACCTCAAAAGATGCAGGGGAAGGAACCTCAAAACCACCAACTGACTCAGGCACAGAAACCATTACTAAGTCCATGTCCATAAAGGACCTTCACAGCCTAAGAAAGGATTACACCCGAAGCTCTGATGAATCCATAATAAGTTGGATGGTCCGTATTTGGGATGCGGCAGGTGATGATGTGATGCTGGACGGTGCTGAAGTGAGGCATTTGGGATCCCTGTCATGTGATCCAGTGATCGACCAAGCGATGATAAGGGAGGCTGACTCTACCAGTGTCTGGAGACGGGTCTTGGCAGGCGTGGGCAAAAGATATATGTGCGGAGATGATTTCTACATGCAGCAAACCCCATGGAAGACCATAGAACAAGGGATCCAACGCCTGAGAGAACTAGGGGTGGTAGAGATTGTCTTCACAAATGGCCCAGGATTGAGGAGTCCAGACTGGGCCAGAGTTATTCCATACATGTGGCGAAAACTCATACAACTTGGGCCATAAGAATACGCTTCTGCTTTAGCAATAATGAAACCGGACTACAGTGCAAATGAGACCGTGCAGGATATGGCAGTGAAGCTCCGAGCATATGCAGACTCTGTGCATGGCCCAACACATGCAAGAATCGCAGCTGTGGAAACACGTGTGCAGAAAATGGAAGATGAAATAAAAAAGAATCTCCAGGAGATTAAAGAGTGCCTTCTCCGCGGACATTCCCCAGAGAGAAGGAACATCCCACAAAGTGAGCTGTGGAAATTCCTGTGTGACAGTGGGGAAGACATGAAGAGGTGGGGTGGACAACCCACCTCTGCTCTGGCAGCACGAGTGCGTGAATTGAAGGAGCGCAAGTCTCAGAAAGGAAGTTCTACCAAAAAGGAAGTAGCTCCAGTTGCCTGTAGCCAAACTGCCGGAAATGATGGAGAAGACGATGACATGTCCAATTCCCATGAAGGAACCTCTAAGATGCAGACTATACTAGTTTGAAAACAAACCAGTGGGAGGCACCAAGTCAGAATAACAATTTAATGGGGAAATTAAAGAAAAGGAAAAACTGAAAGAAAACACTGGTTCAAACTGATAAGAGTCAAGATACAACCTGGCACCCTGTTAGTCAGGGTGTGTTGGGAAAGATGAAACAGGAAAGCCTTATAAATATGACTGCTTGACAAAAGATTTTGGGAATATGAAAACTATAAGCGACATCGAAATGAAGGCCACCTTTGCGATACCAAGTCTTAGTTACTGAACAACTGGAAAACAATGGTGTGGCCAACTGAAGGTAATCCCCTCTTGATTGAACAATACCCTCTGCTTGCAGGCAGGTCCAAGGGTCAGAGCAGACCCTATTAGCTCAGCAGAAGGGGTCCAAAGAGTAGTTTTTAGGAGTTAAGATGTAACACTTTATGGTAATATAACAATTCTTATAGGCTGTATGTAAATGCTATAGGATTTGTATCTTGTATTAGATTGGTTAGTGAAAATTAGAATATTCAGTACAGAAGATGATTTATTGTATTGTAACCAGGACTTCACTCACTCTTAATCCTCTCTCTCTCTCTCTCTCTCTTTATTTACCCGCTTACACTCTTGCTCTCTTGGGCCTGCTCCGAGCTGCGGCTGGCAGCTCTAAGCAGTGCCCCTGTACCCACGCCCTTTGCAATAAACCGCATGTTCCAAGATCTGACTTCAGAGATCTCTCGTCTCCGTCCGTCCCGACCGTCCGACTACCCCAAGCTCCTACAAGGGTGGTGGTAGCAGTGTGGTAGAATGGTGGCTGCAGTCCTCTGAAGTGGTGATTCTGTAGAAAAAGTGTCTGGTCTTCCTCAGGTCCAGTGGTGGCTGTATAGCTCCTGTCCTCTGGAAATCCAGTGGAAAGGTTGTCTCTGGTGTTCAGAAACTCAGATTATATCCAGGATGGAATGCTTGGTTCCTCCCTCTGGGTGGAGCATCTCACAATGGGGTAATGAGTCATGAGGCCAAGTGTTGATTAGGCTCATTAACAGAAGATAGTCTGGAGGGAGTTATCTCTGAGTCATGTGGCAGGACAATGGTGGGCCATTAACAGCAAGATAGTCTGGGGGGAGGAGGCAAGGAAAACACTGCTCCACCTGATTTCAACAGCTCATGAGGATGGTAATAGAATACACTGCAACCCAGGACACAGACCAAGGAAAAGAAAGATAACCAGGCATAGAGGGACCCTGCCTCAAGCCAGGTAGAGGTCAGGGAAAACCGTGTTTTTTGGACTGTGTGGATTCGTTGGCCTGGTACATCAGAACCACAAAGATATGATGCCTTGGTTGACACTGGTGCGCCGTGTACAATAATTCCATCGCAGCATGTGGGCTAGAATCTGTTTCTATTTCTGGTGTAACAGGTGGTTCACAAAATTTGACCTTGGTGGAAGCTGAGGTGAGCCTGACTGGAAATGAGTGGAAGAAACATCTCATTGTGACTGGCCCAGAGGCCCCGTGCATTTTGGGTATAGACTTCCTCTGGAATGGGTATTTCAGAGACCCAAAGGTACTCAAATAGGCTTTTGGAATAGCTGCTGTGGAGACAGAGGGCATCAAGCAATTGAACGCTTTGCCTGGAATAACAGAGAACCAATCTGCAGTAGGCCTTCCGAAGGTGGAAGAACAAAGAGTACCAATTGCTACCTCGACAGTGCATTGCGGACAGTACCGGACAACTCGAGATGATGTGATTCCCACCCACAAGATGATCCGTGAGCTGGAGACCCAAGGGGTGGTCAGCAAGACCCATTCACCCTTCAATAGTCCCATTTGGCCTGTGCGCAAATCTTGAGGGGAATGGAGATTGACTGTGGACTATCGTGCCTTGAATGAAGTGACTCCACTGCTGAGCCCTGCCATGCCGGACATTTTGGAGCTCCAGAATGAGCTGGAGTCCAATGCAGTGAAGTGGTATGCTGTCATAGGTTAGCAAGCATAGTCCCGGAAGGGATGTCCTTGCTAAGGGGTGCTTACAGTTTCCTCTGGGACCTGATAGAACCTATCAGCTGGCCAGTTTGAATATGGACAATTCTTTAAGCCACTTAAAATTGTGACCACCTCCGTGATACACACTTAAGAATAGACAAACTCCCCCCCCCAAGCTCTCTCTCGTTTCCGGTGCTGGGACAGGTGGCTGCAGGCCCCGAGTGGGGGCCAGCGGGCCCGGCCAGGCCCTGCTTGGGCCGGGCTGGGCCAGGCCATGGCCATCCTGGAGTCGATGGACCTGTTCCAGCTGTGGAACCCCCCCCACTGCCTTGCCGTGGGCAGCCGGAGCGGCTTGGCTCTCCCCCCTCTCCACTGTGATAAGAAAAATTCAACATTCCAGCTGCAAAGCTGCAAGGCCGAGGTGAGATTAACCCTTTTTACTGCTGTGAAGACCTGAAAACCCTAGGGAAGAGAAAGAGGAGATGCTTAAAGCTGAAATTCTGTTGTGAAGCTATGATATATCAGAGTATCCAGTTGTAATTTCATGTAGATATGGGGGGTGGAGTGTTCAGCTCGTAAGCAAAAGCACCTGCGCTGAGATAGGCAGATGCTGACGCAGCTGTAATTTCATGAGAAGTTTGGACAGGGAGAGATGGACCAGATGAGGACTTTTGCTCCAAATGGGAAAGGAGAAAACCTCAGTCCCTAGAGATGGAAGCGATGAGGACTTTTGCTCCAAATGGGAAAGGAGAAAACCTCAGTTCCTAGAGATGCTCCCAGAGATTGTCCTAACAATGACGATAAGGAAGACCCTTTGCTCCCAGGGAAGGAGAAGGGCCTCTGTTTTTGTTTCTGAACGGCTCAACCGTAAAATTGTACCCCAAAAAACTTCAAGAGTGGACCCTCGAACGCGGGAGAACCAATTGCTATCTGTGTGTGTCCTTGAACAAGCTGCAAGTCGGGGGAAGGGACTCACATTCAGGCAGAGAGACTCCTCTTCCTAAATGGACTGAACAATATTTGGAAGTGGGTGGCTGTCTCGTTGTGATACTGTTTTCATAGCATGAGCAAGAAGAGACTTCTCTTTCTAAATGGACTAAACAAGGTTATTATGGCAGTGGTAAACAGACTGAACATCTCAAGAGTTGTCTTTTCACATTGTCAGTGGGAGAAGGGAGGAAGGTGGGGGGAGGAGGAGAGTTCTGAAGGTGGTATAATTTTTTTTTTTTTCCCTTCTTTTAGGTCTGTTAATAAACTTCTTTATATTGTTTCAAGTTTGGTGCCTGCTTTGCATTTCTCCTAATTCTTATCTCACAGAAGATAAGCAGTAATGAGTATTTTGGACCAAACCACTACACTAAATTGGTGTTTCTGCCCGGTTACAAACCCAACCCGCGACATATGCCACTATTGACTTTGCCAATGCATTTTTCTCCATTCCTCTGGCAGCAGAGTGCAGGCCTCAGTTTGCCTTCACCTGGAGGGGTGTGCAATACACCTGGAACCTACTGCCCCAGGGTGGAAGCACAGTCCCACCATCTGCCATGGACTAATCCAGACTACACTAGAAAAGGGTGTGGCTCCAGAACATTTGCAGTACATTGATGACATCATTGTGTGGGGGAACACTGCAACAGAAGTGTTTGAGAAAGGAGAGAGAATCATCCAAACTGGCCTGAAGGTGAAAACTTTGGTCTCACTGATGAAGAAGAACAAGTGACACGTGCTGAAGAAGCTCCACCTTACAACCAACTGCCATCAGAAGACACGTGCTACGCTCTTTTCACTGATAGTTCTTGTCGCATCGTAGGGATGAAACGAAAGTGGAAAGCAGCCGTATGGAGTCCCACACGATGAGTTGCAGAAGCTACTGAAGGAGAAGGTGGATCAAGCCAACTCACTGAACTCAAAGCTGTTCAACTAGCCCTGGACATTGCTGAAAGAGAGAAATGGCCGGAACTCTACCTCTACACTGATTCATGGATGGTAGCCAATGCTCTGTGGGGATGGCTGTAAAAGTGGGAAAAAGCGAATTGGCAGCGTAGGGGAAAACCAATCTGGGCTGCTGAAGAGTGGAAAAACATCGCTGCTCGAGTAAGAAAGCTGGTTGTGAAAGTCCGCCATGTAGATGCCCATGTCCCCAAGAGTAGGGCTAATGAAGAACACCAAAACAACAAACAGGTAGATCAGGCTGCAAAGATAGAAGTGTCACAGGTAGACTTGGACTGGAAACACAAGGGAGAGTTGTTCCTAGCTTGATGGGCCCATGATGCCTCAGGTCATCAGGGCAGAGATGGACTCATTTTAAGAATAGCCTTATTAATACCTGGGCTAAAGAACATGGCATTGAGTGGGTGCACCATATCCCTTACCATGCACCAGCTGCAGGCAAAGTGGAATGGTGCAATGGATTGTTGAAAAACTCTTTGAAGGCACTAGGGGGGGAACTTTCAAAAATTGGGAACAGCATCTAGCAAAGGCCACCTGGTTAGTTAACACCCGAGGTTCCACCAGCCGAGCTGGTCCAGCCCAATCTGAATCCCTGCATACAACAGATGGAGATAAGGTCCCAGTAGTGCATGTCAGAGGTCTGTTAGGAAAGACTGGGTGGATCAATTCTGCCTCGAGTACAGACAAACCCATCCATGGGGTTGTCTTTGCTCAGGGACCTGGTTGCACATGGTGGGTAATGCAGAAAGATGGAACAACACATTGTGTACCGCAGGGCGATCTGATTGTTGTATGAGAACCACCTGTAGTGTGAAATGTTTGTATACCCCTGCTTGCTGATTGTCACTGTCACTGTTCGTATATAGCTGAATATATATATATATATCAATGTGTGTGTAGAATTAGAATATCTTTGGGCATTGAGCCAACAATATGGGATAAGGGGTGGAATGTCTTGGGGTGACCTTATGATGTGTATCCCATATCGCTGCCTATGCCCAGAAATTAATTTCTGTGCCTTTCTATGCCTCTAAACTGAGCCTGAGAGGGGGAAGGAAAAAACTGAGCAAAACTTTTTCAAAGCAGTTTGCAGCTTGTTCAAGGTCACACACAGATAGCAATTTGTTTCCTAGCTGTGGCAGGGGAGGGAGGAAGCACCCGGCTTGCTGTTTCCCGAGGACAGTTTTTTGGCCAGTGGTTCAGCTGCTTGGTTCTCCAGAGAGAGACTGAGAGTTGAACTTTTCTTTCCCTGGAATTTTGGATTTTCTCCCTTTTCTACTGGACTGCTTGATTGCTTTAACATCAGAGCACATCGGGAGGACTTTCCATCGGGCACAGAGGGCCTGGCCCTGGCCCAAGCCCCAGCTCCGAGGAGACCAAAGGGAGGACTCTAACGCTTTCCCAGGTTTTTCCTCCACAGTGAAAGATTTTATTATTTAGCATTATTTTCCTTTCCCGTGTGTTTGTTAAATAAATAGTTTTTATCTCCTTCATTTTCCTTAGAGGAAAATTTATTTTTTCCCGAACCTGGTGGGGGAGGGGTGGTTGTGCCTTCTCTCAGAGGATATATTTCTAAATTTGGCCAAACTGGTACAACCTCTCAGGAGTTTAAAATCTTTTGTCAGCAGTGGTGATTTCGACATGTTACAGGTATCCCTCACTCCCCAACTGGACAAGGCATTTTTGAACGTGCCCATCAAACCCTCAAGCGAATGCTGCTACAACAATCAGGGACTACTAAACTCAACTCACCTGTCTTCAGACTCAGCAAAGCACTGTTTACCATAAACTTCCTGAATGGCACCTTTGAGGATCCAAACCCTCCCATCTATCCTCATTTCCAGAACACCAGGAGACAGAAACTGAAAGAAAATCCAGAAGTCCTGATCCGGGACCCAGAGACTCAAAAAATCCAAGGACCATACAAACTTGTAGCTTGGGGACATGGGTATGCCAGTGTATCTACCCCTCAAGGACTGAGGTGGATCCCAGGGAAATGGGTAAAACCTTACATCACTTCCTCAAGGAGGTTAAAACTGCCTCCTGGAGGAGACACCGTAAAAAAGAATCCTGATTTTGCACCCTCATGTAAACCCCCTACTGCAGATTTTGATATTAATCCCTTAAGTTAAGTTGCACTGTTTTGCACTAAGGTTTTGCACTGTATTTTGTAAGTCTTCATCCTGATACCCCATACCATAGATGTCCTGACTAAACCCCTGAGTTTTAACTGGGGAACTAGTTTAAAGACATCCTAGGTACTGTCGAGTTGTAGGGACGATAGATTCCAGTTATATTTTGCACTGGTTTTTTGTTACTGTTCTATGCACTTTTAAGTTACTAAGAGTTACAACCCAGCTTTAAAGAAAAAAAAAATAGGGAATTGTTGCTGCCTGTTCTGAGCTTCCCCTCCCCCTCCCCAAGACACTTGCCTCTGCCATGTGCTCTGAGCTCCTTTGTTCTAAGCGTGGGCAAAACCAAATGTAACTCAAACTCTTTAGCAGTGTCTGATTGGCCGGTCACCCTGGGTCTGCCCCTTTCCCCTTCTCCGAATAAAAGAGAAGTTCAAGGGAGGCCCCGCCCTCTTTTGGCTCTGCTACCCTTTCTGCGAAGATCTCTTGTCATCTGTTTTTTTTTTGAAAGCTTCTAACTGCGGGAAATTGAGCGAGCCGAGAGCTATATTTCTCCCTCTTTGCTTCTGCTAGAGGTATTTGCTTTGCAGCTGATACAGTTACCGATTTTAGAGCTACTAAAATGCTAGATTGCCCGTGCTACCTCTCTGGGTTGCTCGAGGCTTTCTAAGGCATTGAACTACTAGCGCTAGCCGGTAAAAAGCTGAAAAGATACCTCCCTCATCCCTGCACTGTTGCAAGGGGAAGAGGTAGAGCCCAAGAAGGAGGGAGGGGTGGGGGTAAGGTGTTTTTAAGATTTGCTTTACTTCTCATTATTCTGCTCTGATTTCATTGGTAATAAATTCAATTAATTTCGCCAAGCTGAGTCTGTTTTGCCTGTGAAAAATCAGAGAGTGACCTCTCCCCATCCTTATCTCATCTCATGAGCCTTTCACAATATTTTCTCTCCCTTGTCCAGTTGTGGAGGGGAGTGATAGAGCAGCTTTGGTGGGTGCCTGACATTGAGCCAAGGTCAAAACACCACAAGAAGGCTTTAGTCCATGAAGGCCTTGACTTTGTGTGATGTCTGTACACTACCACCTGTGATATTTGGGACTACTAAACCCAAGTATTTCCAATCTCTTTTGGAAGATTGCCATTGCTTTTACAGATAAGTATTAAGGACTTTTCTTGTAGTCATTCAGGGGAGAAGTAGCAAATACTAGACTGTAAATAGCTGAATGGATTACAGTTGTAACTGTCTAGTTTACAGTTTTGCATTCGAGTTACCTGATACAGCCTGTTACCTCCTCATCTGAGTGTTGGAAATGATATAACTTTTCTAACTAATTTTTAATTAGTTGTTTTAATTAATCATAAGCAGTGCCCACTTTTAGCCAGCACTAGTTTCTTTTCCACAGACTCTTATTGTTACTTTGATCATTAAATCACTGAAACCTTAAGTTTGCTAAACTAACCCAGATAAGCTTCAATAAAGAAAGCCTGAGGGAGTTGAAGATTGGATATCTGGGACCTTAAATTTATGGCCCTTCAAGGACATGTTGGAGTAACCAGAGGATACAGAGGAGATTACAGTCTGAAGAGTTGGAGACTCCCTGTCTGAGAAGATGATAAGACGACTAAAAAAGTGGACTCATTAGCATGAGGACTGAGAAGTCAATAACCAATAGAGGATAGAATACTAATTAATGAAAACAATTATGTAACTTAGAACCAATGAACATTAATTTCTTTGTTTGCTAAAAATGTATAAGTGAAAAGTCTTGAAAGGGGTGTGTATAGCTAGAATGATTTGCTACATACCTTGGCCAGAATAAAGTAATGCCTGGCTTGCCAACACTTAAAAGATAGTGTTGGAGGGTTTCATTTCTTCCCGACGATTTCAGTAACAATTTTTGGCAACTCAGATGGGACAACTGCTTTTGATGCTCCACAGATTTGTGGGATAGCGAGGAACCTCAACACACACACTGAAGGTTTTTCAGGGAGATCCTCCGATCCCCTGGATCCAGTCAGTTCAAGGCACCTTACCCTTGATTTTATTAAAGCATTACTGAGGGCATAAAAGGCATGCCTAACCATAAGCTGCCACAGAAATTGATCTCTATAATATAATAGGGTTATAAAGTGGTGATATAACTGTAAAAGGAGTATGATATTTGGATTATGAAAATAAATTGCTAATGATGGTATAATTGGCTATGTTCTATTAAAATATAATTGTAAAACTATATGAGTGAGTATCAAAGAGATTGTGGGTTTGAGTCCCACTGCCTACTTGGGAAACTGTATAAATGGGTCCCTGTCCCACTCATTGCCCACATGCTAGTTGGACTCAGTGCTGCATGCATGTATAGCCACTTTGTGAAGGGGTTTGGTCAGATAATATTTACTTATTTAACCCTATGGTAAGCATTAATGCCATAAAATGTAGTGCTTTGTGAGTGTGTGTTACAGTGAGTGTATTATAGTATTATAATGCTGTCTGACTCAGGGATGCCCGTAATATATATAAAAAGAAAAAAAATAATTTGCCCTGTGTTAAATGTAATTTTTTGTTTATTGTGTGAATTTTAAAGTATTTGTTGTGTATTACATTTGTTTTATTGAACAGCTCCTAAACTGGGATTGTGTGTTTAGAGTGCTTTCTAGTGTCGGCATGGCGAGCGTTACAGTTTTAGTGTTAATCTGGATTTGTGTTATTTTGCCATAGGAAAGATAAGTGAAATGAAGTACATAGATTTGTTCTTAGAATTAAGAAGTAATCAGGATTTGAGAAAGACAATGTTAAATTGTTGGCAGCCCCTGGAATGAGGGAGAGAGGAGCTGACAGAGGAATGGAAGAAAGTATTTTGGGTTTGGAAACTGATGAAGGGTTTAGTCTGATAGCAGGGGCTTAATAGGGAAGTCCCAGAGAAAGTTGTGAGGGTATTAAAAATACCCTGACTGGAATGATATGCCAGTGGTATTTAGATACATTGTTGCTAGGGATTTGAGAAAGTTGTTAGAAAGTGGCCTGGAGAGTGTACAACAAAAACCCAAAGCTGTATTAGTGGAACAAAAAAAAAGGGGGGGGGGGGTGAGACACTGTGGGGAAAGAGGCAGAGAAGGAGTTGCAGGCAGTTGGACAGAGATTGGTGTGCTTTTTGTAATGAGAAGAGCCATTGGAAGCAGGAATGTCTATGGAGAAAGGGACAAACAGGAGCTGCTCAACCCTGGACTCCACCTTGGGCTCCCAATCAGGCAGTAACGCTCCTAATGTTAGAAGATGTGTGATGGGAATCAGGTGAGTCATTCCCAGCTGACCCTCTGTCTTGGGGTGATTTTATGATAATACTGTATTCCCCTATCATCTGCTTTATGCCCAGAAATGAGTCCTGCAGCTTTAAGCTGGGTCCGAGGGAAGGGGGGGGGGGGGGGGGGGGGGGGGGAGGGAAGCCAGGGAAATTCTTCAGCGCAGTTTGTGTTTCAAGTACTTACACACTCCCCAGTGTGCTCAGCTTTGCAGCGGGAGAGAGTTACATTCTTGGCTTTTAGCTAGCTTGTTAGCTGAGGCAAGAAGTTTTCCCAGGACTTCCCAGGACTGCATATAGCAATCATCCAGTGATTTTTGTGGCTTCTTCTGGAACTGTTCGGCTTAGCTTCGGTCCGAGAACCAGATCATCAGGCGCCATGGACTGGCAGGGACCTTGGGAGAAAGTCGAGCCAGCTACAGAAAGAACTCTAAATCCACCACCTTTCTCCACAGCAAAGAGGTTTAATATTTAACATTATTCATCTTTTCCCATGCCGTCCGGGCACTCTGTTAAATAAGCAGGTTTTTTCACTTTCTTCCAAGAAATTCCTTTTGTATTGGTGGGGGAGGGAGTGCCGAAACCTGTCTTCTTTAGAGGAGATGTTCATTCCAGAGTGTTTTCCTCTCAAACTTGTCTCAAACAGAGACACCCTCTAGTTACATAAATGCTGGGGAATGAGGAAATGGATTTCTTAGTAGATACTGGAGTGGTGTATTCAGTTTTATATACATGCAAAGGAAAATTTACTTAGGAAACTATTAATGTTGTTGGTACCACAGGGCAAAAGGAAAATTGGCCTTTCTTTCAACCATTAAAATTTGGAATTGGTAAACAGGTGTTGGCCCTTCAATTTCTTTATATACCTGAATGTCCCATACCATTACTAGGAAGAGATGTATTGAGTAAATTAAATGCGCAAATTACATTTGAAAAATAAAAATAATATTAAAAAAAAAAAATCGAAGTTCACATTTGTAGCGGGTTGGGTTTGTAACTGGGAGGAAACACCAATTTAGTGTAGTGGTTTGGTCCAAAATACTCATTACTCTTTACCTTCTGTGAGATAAGAATTAGGAGAAATGCAAAGCAGGCACCAACCTTGAAAGAATATAAAGAAGTTTATTAACAGACCTAAAAGAAGAAAAAAAACCGTACCACACCTTCAGAACTCTTCTCCTCCCCCCACCTTCCTCCCTTCTCCCACTGACAATGTAAAAAGACAACCCTTAAGATGTTCAGTCTGTTTATCACTTCCATAATAATCTTGTTCAGTCCATTTAGGAAGAGAAGTCTCTCTGCTCATGCTATGAACACATTATCACAATGAGACAGCCGCCCACTTCCAAATAACTTTGTTCAGTCCATTTAGGAAGAGGAGTCTCTCTGCTCGCATGTGAATCCCTTCCCCCGACTTGCAGCTTTTCCCGCAACTGCTTTCAAGGGTCCACTCTTGAAGGTTTTTGGGGTACAATTTTAAGGTTGAGCCATTCAGAAACAAAGGTTCTCTTCACCCATCTCTGGGAGCATTTCATCTCTAAGAGCAGAGGCCCTTCTCCTTCCCTGGGAGCAAAGGGTCTTCCTCATCTTCATCGTTAGGACTATCTCTGGGAGCATCTCTAGGAACTGAGGTTTTCTCCTTTCCCGTTTGGAGCAAAAGTCTTCATCGCTTCTATCTCTCCCTGTCCAACTTCTCATGAAATTACAGCTGCGTCAGCATCTGCCTATCTCAGCGTAGGTGCTTTTGCTAACAAGCACGAGTTGAACACTCCACCCCCCATATCTTCATGAAATTACAATGGGTACTCTGACATATCATAGCTTCACAACAGACTTTCAGCCTTAAGCATCTCCTCTTTCTTCTCCCTCAGGTTTTCAGCTCTTCACAGCACTAAATGGGTTAATCTCACCTAGGCCTTGCAGCTGGAATGTGGCTTATCGCACTGGAGGGAGGGGGAGCCCAGCCCCTCTGGCTGCCCACAGCAGGGCTGGGGGGAGGGGATGTTCCCCCGGTGGAACAGGGCCCATTGGCTCCAGGATGGCTGTGGCCCGGCCCAGCCTGGCCTGAGCAGGGCCTGGGCCGGGCCCACTGGCCCCCACACGGGGCCCGCAGCCACCTGTCCCAGCATCAGAAACTAGAGTGAGCTGGGGGGGGGGGGGGTTGTCTTTTCTTAAGTGTGTATCACAGAGGCGGTCACAATTTTAAGTGGCTCAAAGAATTGTCCATATTCAAACTGTCCAGCTGATAGGTTCTATCAGGTCATGGGGGAAGCTGTAAGCACTCCTTTGCAAGAATATCCCTTCTGAGACTATGCTAGCTAACCCATTACAACATTCCTGAAAAAAAAGCCTTGGAGGCCCAAGTCTTTCTGTTACAGAATCCTGAACCTGAAGCAGAAATACTGAAGGAAGTGGATAATGCTGGTATTGGCCACTGGAATTCCCTAATGGTCTGAAAGCAGAACCAGTAAAGATCATCTTGAAACCAAACACCAGACTGGTAAGATGTAAACAATACCCTTTGGAATTGGAGACTAAGAAAGGACTGGAATCATAATAGAAACTTTTCTTGAACACAAACTGCCAGGGCTCTGTAGACAATACAAAAAGAAGTATCAGAAATCAGGCTCATGAGGACTTTGTGCTGCACTTTTAGATAAAGGCAAAGTCATACAATTCACATAATCACCAGTAGCAAGTTTCTGGCTGCAGACTCCTCTGATACAATGAGCTGGCTTAGTTTGTCCTGGGGCCAAGGGATTGGTACAGCACTATACAGGCCTGGGCCTGCTCAGATTAACTGTTATGTGGAAAGGCTGTACCTCGGAACTGGAAGGATACTTGCACTTTAGGAGATTTACTATCTCACAAGGACAAAGGAGTCTGGGCCAGGAAAGACAAGAGGCTATCCGTCAAACTTCTGAGCCCCTTTCTAAAAGAGAAGTGAGCCTGGACGCAGGAAAGCCTTTCAGGAATTGAAACATGCTTTAATGACTGCTCCTGCATTGGGACTACTGGATTTAGAAAAACCTTTTGAACTGGTTTTTTTTTGCCTTAGGGCAGTAGTTCCAACAGTCCTCCCTATCCAGGAAGCAAGAAAATTAACCCTGGCACAGCAATTGACTGTTTTTGTGCCCCATACAATTGCAGTGGTGTTGGAACAAAAAGGAGGACACCTTTATCACCAAGCAGGATGTTAATATACCAGGCAATATTGTTAGAACAAGATGATGTGGAGTTAAAAGTAACTGCCCTTCTGAATCCAGCAGTGTTCTTAACAGCTGACCTGGGAAAAAGGGGAACTGGTCCATGATTGTTTGCAGACCACTGAACAGGTGTACTCCAGTCTAGATGACCTACAGGACACTCCTCTAGAAGAAGCTCACTTTCAAGGGATATGCAGAAAAGTATCCTTAATATCCAAAATAGTGAAGCACTCCTCAGTTTCCTTAATTGTAGTTAAAACTGTATAAGGATTTGCTACCATGGGGTGTATATCTTGCACTATTTTATTAATAGCACTGAGATTGTGCACTGGCCTGTATTCATTAGTATGTGGCTTCTTTACCGGTAGGGTAGGAGTATAATACTCTGACTCACATTCCCTTAGTAATCCATGTTGCACAACTTTAGCAATTAATTCTTCTAACCCTTTCTAGCTTCTAATTTCAAAGGGTATTGTTTCTGCCTTACCAGTCTGGCGTTAGGTTTCAACTGTATTCTTACTGGTTCTGCTGCTTTTGATTTCCCTGCAATTCTGGCATCCCACACCAACGGAGTGACAGTGTTTTCCACCTCCTCTGGGATTCCCTCTGTTGCCTTTGGTTGCTGTAACAACATAAAAACCTGAGCCTCCAGGGCTTTACTTTCAGAACTACATACTTATATTTGTCCAAATATTATTGTTGCATTTAATCTACTTAAAATATCTCCCCCTAACAAAAGCATTAGGCATTCAGGCACATATAGAAATTGATGTGTTAACCACTGTTTACCTGATGCCTGAGGTGGCCACCTAAAACACAGAGACTAGACAAGAATAACAGAATAAAAGTAGGTATTTATTTGAAAGGCCTTCAAAGGTACACCCTGGGCAGTCAAAAGGCTACACACAAGATGGACGCTGGGTCACGGATTCTTCACATTTTTGTAAGTTTGGTCCATTTGCATATCAGGGTTAATTCTCCAATTATAACCTCAGTTCATTATGTTGATGCCATGATGATTTTTTGCCTTTTCTTTTATACCCATTATACCTTTTTACAACTTCTGTATTCTTAGTGCTTTTTGCCTACATTCTTAGACTTATTTGTCAAGATAGGAGACTAAACATTTTAGAAGCTTTGTAGGTAGGGGTTAGTGTGCCCCAGACCCCAAGGTCCTCTCCGGAACACATTCTGTAAACTAAGATAGAACCATCCAGGGAAAGGCTCCTTGAGGAGGGGGGGCTCATTCAAGCCTCTCATTGGGGAATTTTTGATAGATATGCTAATTAGTAAGACCTATAATGTTATACCAAATCTTTTGGGGTTGTGCACTGTGGTGTGCATTTCAGTGCATTTGACCTGGAGGTAGTGCACCTAAGGATCCTTAAAATAAATACCAAGGTAAAATTCCTTTTTCCCTTCTAACCGTGTTTGACTCTTGATTTAAAGACCAGGAAAAGGCATCAGTTGCTGGTGACCATGAAGGGACCCTAAAGACCTTGAAACTCGCAGTCTTGGGTTGGAACACATCTTGCTTTGCCCCTCTCTTTGCCAGTGAATTACAGAGGGGCCGGAACAATGATCCAGGACTGTGACCAGGACTTTAGGACCCAGCACGGAAAGGCAGAAGCACGGAAAGGAAGGTGAGTTAAAAAGGGGACCAGTATTGTGCTAGCACTAGGGAAGGAGATCTCTGAGGGAGGTGGAAAGGTTGGGGGCATAGAAGCCCACGAAAGGGGAAAGCTTAAACCTTTCAATCCACAACAGTCCAGAGTCTGTACTCCATGCAACTGCAGGAGTGGCTCAGGGGTTTGAGAGGCTGGTTGGTTGGTTGGGACGTTGGGATGCTGTGGGTTCTAATCCTGTTGAGACCAGATTTTCGCACATGCACATTTACTGTTTGCTAAAACTAGTTGCTTTTTAGTATTTTAAAGTGCTGTAGTTTGTGTAGTAAACTAGATAAACTGCCTGGGAAGTCAGAATTCCGAGGCCGGATTGCAGGCTGAATTCTGGAGTCAAAAGCTTCCCTCTGGCAGAGTTTTTCTGTCTGTGAGCAAACATGGGTGGTGTTTTTTCAGATGAAAATGAGAAAATCCCTCCTAACAGCCCATTAGAGTTGATAATAAAACACTGGAAATGGCTTACAGGGCAGAGAACTACCCTGGACACCCGAGAATTGGTGAGGTTGTCAACATGGGTTTGGCCGACTTTAAAATTAAGTCAGGGAAACTGGCCTCACTTTGGTAGCTTGGAAAATTGCATCATTACTCACCTGATGGTAGAACTGAGATCATTACATAGGTTTGATGAACTAAGATATGCAGAACTTTTTACTATGTGTCTGAACAGAGAAGAAGCATATGTGATTGTTGCAATGGGGATGTTGCAAAAACGCGTATCAATCAACGAGGCTCGTGGAAAAGAAATATAAGGACTGATTCTTGATAGATGTTTCAGAGAGATGTTTATTTGTCCAGCCACATGGCCGAGGCTCTGCCGAGGAACTGCTGCAATCCGGGGACCCAAGGGTCCTTGCCCGCACAGGGGAACACAAAACAACCAATGGGGAAGGAGGCTGACCAGGGGCTAGGAAAACCCCGTGTCTCCCCCCCAGCGCCCCTCTCCGAGGGCCACATGGCGGGGGGGAAGGGATCCCAACATATGATAGAGAAGGACACTATGGAAATGACTTTAAGAAAGAGAAAGGGAGGGAAAAAGCTGCAGCAAGCTAGCTTGGATATGACTAGGGAAATCGATATGACAGATGTAGATATGGTGGCCCCAGCTTTGCGCGACGGGGAGGGGTCTCCCCACCCTGTTCAACCACCGGGGCAGCCCGCACAGGTGGGGGTGGGGGACAGAGGAGCGGGACAGCCGGTGGGGGCAGGGGGTGGAGGGGTGGCGGCTCCGCCGCCACCTCCTCTGCCACCTCCGTCGCCACCTCCTCTGCCACCTCCGTCGCCACCTCCTCTGCCACATCCGCCGCTGGGGCAGCCCGTACAGGTGGGGGATGGAGGAGCGGCAGCACTGCCGCTTCCACCGCCGCCTCCACCGCCGTCCGAGCAGGGGTGGGGGAGGGAGCGAGCGGCCAGCTCCAAGCCAGAGGAGCGGCACGGGGCATCCCTCCACCAGTCTCATCAGGGGCGGAGGGCAGGCATGGAGGTGGGAGAGAGGCGGGCATGCCACCCCCCCCTGACCGCCCCAGAGGAGGAGAAGGGGCAGACTGGCCACCAGCCCCTGACATTTCCAGAGGCGGGGACGGAGGCGGGGAAGGGGCAAGCTGGCCGCCTCTCCCCGAGATCCCCGAACATGGAAGTGAAGGCAGAAATGGGCACAGGCAGTTCCGAGTGCCTTCCCCAGTACGGTGAACTGCAGGTTTCCGAGCTAGAGACAGGAGAAGCCAGTCACTCTCCCCACCCTGAGGCACGGCCAATGTTAAAGCTGAGGGCAGACAGGATGGACCCGACCCAGGCAGCTCTTGCGGAGCTAGGGATGGGAGAAGCTGCTTGCAGCCCCTGCCTCCCTACCCCTCCACTGCCGCAAAAAGCAAGACAGTCCCTGATCAACATTCAGGTAGAACAATCTTTAAAACCAATGAAGCAGTTTCAATTAAAAGCGAATGGGATAATTCTGATACAGATTGTTCCTGCGGAGAGGGTGGTAGAAAAAGAGGGAGGATAGCCGGAGAAGCTATGAAAGCAGTCAGTCCCATCGCTAAACATGCAAGGTCCAAAGCAGATAAAGGGGGGGGGAGGAAGAACTTGCATTAGAAGCACCTCTGAGACAGGCTGTGGGAAATCAAAGAGCCATTTATATAAAGACACCATTTTCCCTCGGAGAATTACAGCAGTGGAAAAACTCGATTGGGAAGTACAGGGACAACACAGAGAGAGTAGCTATGTGTGTAGAAATGGCCATAAAATCCCAAAACCCAGATTGGGGTGATCTAAATGTTATGCTAGATGAATTATTGGATAAAACAGAGAGAGAAATGGTCAACAAAGCTGCTACATCTTCTATAGAAACTCAAATTGCAACTGAGAATCTCCAAGGGTCAGTTAATGACATTTATCCCCTAGCAAACCCTTGCTGGGATCCCAATGTCCCAGAACAGATGGAAAAGCTGAAGCGATACCAGAAATGGGTGGTTGTTGAGTTAACAACGTATTCTGTGTTAAATACTTTAAGAGGTAAACTGAGTCAAGACACTGTGGATGTGATTGGAGCTACAGGGGTAAGTGAAACAAGGCCTTTTCTCCAACCTTTAAAATTTAAATTGGGAAAACACTGGATGAATCACCAGTTCCTGTATATTCCAGATTCCCCAATGCCATTATTGGGCAGAGATTTATTGGAAAAATTGGAAGCAGAAATTAAGTTTTCCAAGGAGGGGGGAGTGAAAGTTATAATCCCAGAATCTAAAATTATCGAAGCAGCTGCTATACTTGTACAGGAATGCCATGGAAAAATTCCCAAAGAAGTTGAAGAGGCTGTCCTTCAAATAGTGTGGGCCAATGATTCTCCTGGAAAATCCAAAAAAGCTGAACCTGTGAGTATCACACTCAAAGCAGGGGCTACACCAGTAAGACAAAGACAATATCCTCTGAAATTAGAAGCTTGTAAAAGATTAGTACCTGTGATTGAAAAGTTTCTCAAATTTGGGTTGTTAGTAGAGTGTGAATCCAGGTACAACACACCAATCTTGCCAGTAAAGAAAGCTGATGGTAAAAGCTACAAGTTAGTACAGGATTTGAGGAAAATCAACAAGATAACAGAGGACATACACCCAGTGGTAGCGAATCCTTACACACTTTTGACAACACTAACAAATGAATTAGAGTGGTTCACTGTTTTAGATCTCAAGGATGCCTTTTTCTGCATTCCTGTGCATAAGAATAGCCAAGAACTCTTTGCTTTTGAGTGGGAGAATCCTGAAACAGGGAGAAAGACCCAGCTCACCTGGACAGTTTTACCACAAGGATTCAAAAACAGCCCGACCATATTTGGAAACCAGCTGGCAAAGGAGCTTGAGGACTGGAGGAAACGGAAGAAACAAGAACCAGGAGGAGTGGTTCTCCAGTATGTTGATGACATCTTGATAGTGGCCAAGACATGAGATGACTTCATAAAGTTCACTGTAAGTATGTTGAACTTTTTAGGCCAAAGTGGGTATCAGGTCTCGGAAGAAAAGGCACAGGTTGCCAGGGAAACAGTAATATACCTGGGTCTTTGTAGTGGTTTGGTTCAAAATATCCATTACTTACTTATTTTCCTTCTGTGAGATAAGAATTAGGAGAAAGCAAAGCAGGCACAAACCTTAAACAGTTGCAGTACAAAGAAAGCGTTTTATTACTAATAGAATTAAAAGTAAAGAGAAATAAGAAGAAATTAAAGCAAACCCCCTCCTCCTTTCCAGCACTTTCCTCCTTTTACCCAACTCACACAAAGGGTATCAGAACATGGGATTTTAGTCAGTGTTGCAGTTCTTGATAAGTCTCTTTCATATGCTTAAGGAAAAAAGGGTTTTCTTCAGCTGCACATGGTTCCCAAACTGCCACCAACAGCAGACCCGCCCAGAAAGAAACAATCTGCTGTGGTGTAAAACATCTCTCCCATGAAAAATCTCACAGTTCCTTCACACTGCCAAATATGGGCCATCACATGGGGTTATTAATCTTTTTAAGGATGAGTTATTTTGGCCTGAACACAAAGGCTTTTTTTCGCCACAAGTCTCTAAAAAAAGCCTCTCAATGCTTCTGTGTAGCCTGGCATAGGCACTCTTCACAATTTTCACCTGCCACACGTGAATTTTTCATCCCCCCATGTACTTATAATGGATTAAAGAGACAAACAATTTGTGATATTACAGTTTCTTACCACGGGATGCAAGAAGTTTTTTTAAGCTACACACGAGAATCGCGGCACTGCCCTCTTTTTCTCCTGTCTCCATGTTCAGCTTCGTCTCACGTGACTCACTTTCTCTCTGACTCTGAAACCGCCATGTTGAAGAGTGTCCTTGTTCAGGCTTTATGGTGGAGAAAGCCTCGCTCCCTTTGTGCTTCTGGCTGCATGGTGTCTTCTTCAGTTCAGCGCAAAGTGTGCTGGCTGCAGACAGGAGGCTATGCCGGCTCCTGTTGGCTCTGCTGGCTCCGCATGGAGAGGAGAGGATAAGGACCCACCGGTCCCAGGAAACCATGGCAGACAGGTTTAGCTGTGTGGCAGTCCATGGCTGGTTTAAGCTACCTACAGCTCTGGGAAAGTTCCCCCCCGCAGCAACCCAGGGTCCATGCCACAGCCCAGCCCGGTGGGGCCTTGAGGCTCTTGGCCCCCCCACCTACTGGCAGGCGAGCTCGAACAAAAGGCAATTCCCGCCTTTCCATGCGGATTAGATATGTAAATTGTGGGAAGTGTCATTAGTCTAAAAGACTGTCCATCAACTCAGGTTCAACCCACTACAGCCTGGAAATTTTCCGTGGACATCGACAACTCAGCAGAGAACGGAAGGAAGCCATCTGTCGACTTCCAGAGCCCCATACCGTAAGGGAGATGCAGGCCTTCCTGGGAATGGTAGGTTGGTGTCAGCATTGGATATCAAACTACGGGCTACTGGTAAAACCTTTGTATGAGGTCCTTAAAGCAGCTAAAAAGGGGACAATCATGTGGACAGAGAATGCTGGGGCTGCATTTCAACAGCTGAAATATTCCTTGATGTCTGTACTAGTCTGAAAACAAACCAGTGGGAAGCACCAAGTCAGAATAACAATTTAATGGGGAAATTAAAGAAAAGGAAAAAAAACTAAAAGAAAACACTGGTTCAAACTGATAGAGTCAAGATACAACCTGAGTCCCTGTTAGGCAGGGTGGTGGTAGCAGTGTGGTAGAATGGTGGCTGCAGTCCTCTGAAGTGGTGATTCTGTAGAAAAAGTGTCTGGTCTTCCTCAGGTCCAGTGGTGGCTGTGTAGCTCCTGTCCTCTGGAAATCCAGTGGAAGGGCTGTCTCTGGTGTCCAGAAACTCAGATTATATCCAGGATGGAATGCTTGGTTCCTCCCTCTGGGTGGAGCATCTCACAATGGGGTAATGAGTCATGAGGCCAAGTGTTGATTAGGCTCATTAACAGAAGATAGTCCAGAGGGAGTTATCTCTGAGTCATGTGGCAGGACAATGGTGGGCCATTAACAGAAAGATAGTCTGGAGTCTGGGGGGAGGAGGCAAGGAAAACACTGCCCCACCTGACTTCAACAGCTCATGAGGACGGTAACAGAATACACTGCAACCCAGGACAATGTCAGACCCAGCTCTGGGGCTGCCGGACTTGACTATACCTTTTAAACTCTTTACACATGAGCGACTGAATGTTGTTCTAGGGGTACTGGCACAGCACCTTGGAGACCAGCGAAGAGCTGTGGCCGATTTCTCAAAACAACTAGACAATGTAGCCCAGGGTTGGCCAAGATGCTTTAAAGTTGTGGCAGCAACAGTCCCTCTGATACAGGAGGCCCGTAAATTCACCCTTGGGCAGCACATTGTCGTGTATGTACCCTGTAGTGGTTTGGTCCAAAATACTCATTACTGTTTATCTGCTGTGAGATAAGAATTAGGAGAAATGCAAAGCAGGCACCAAACTTGAAAGAATATAAAGAAGTTTATTAACAACTCTAAAAGAGGGAAGAAAAAAAAAATTATACCACCTTCAGAACTCTCCTCCTCCCCCCACCTTCCTCCCTTCTCCCACTGACAATGTGAAAAAACAACCCTTAAGATGTTCAGTCTGTTTACCACTTCCATAATAACCTTGTTTAGTCCATTTAGAAAGAGAAGTCTCTTCTTGCTCATGCTATGAAAACATTATCACAACGAGAAAGCCCCCCACTTCCAAATATTGTTCAGTCCATTTAGGAAGAGGAGTCTCTCTGCCTGCGTGTGAGTCCTTTCCCCCGACTTGCAGCTTTTCCCGCAACTGCTTTCGAGGGTCCACTCTTGAAGTTTTTTGGGGTACAATTTTAAGGTTGAGCCGTTCAGAAACAAAAACAGAGGCCCTTCTCCTTCCCTGGGAGCAAAGGGTCTTCCTTATCGTCATTGTTAGGACAATCTCTGGGAGCATCTCTAGGTACTGAGGTTTTCTCCTTTCCCGTTTGGAGCAAAAGTCCTCATCTGGTTCATCTCTCCCTGTCCAAACTTCTCATGAAATTACAGCTGCGTCAGCATCTGCCTATCTCAGCGCAGGTGCTTTTGCTTACGAGTTGAACACTCCACCCCCCATATCTTCATGAAATTACAACAGGATACTCTGATATATCATAGCTTCACAACAGAATTTCAGCTTTAAGCATCTCCTCTCTCTCTTCCCTCAGGTTTCAGCTCTTCACAGCAGTAAAAGGGTTAATATCACCTCGGCCTTGCAGTTTTGCAGCTGGAATGTTGAATTTTTCTTATAACAGTGGAGAGGGGGGAGAGCCAAGCCGCTCCGGCTGCCCACGGCAAGGCAGTGGGGGGGCGGTTCCATGGCTGGAACAGGTTCATGGCTCCAGGATGGCCGTGGCCCGGCCCGGCCTGGCCCAAGCAGGGCCTGGCCGGGCCCGCTGGCCCCCTCACGGGGCCCGCAGCCACCTGTCCCAGCGCCGGAAACGAGAGAGAGCTTGGAGGGGGAGTTTGCCTATTCTTAAATGTGGATCACAGAGGTGTTCACAACTTTAAGTGGCT
Organism: Coloeus monedula; assembly: GCF_965178545.1. NCBI lineage: Eukaryota > Metazoa > Chordata > Aves > Passeriformes > Corvidae > Coloeus > Coloeus monedula. The sequence goes on along the minus strand of NC_138821.1, from coordinate 2,159,091 downwards.
TAGAGAATTGTCCATATTCAAACTGGCCAGCTGATAGGTTCTATCAGTTCCCAGAGGAAACTGTAAGCACCCCTTAGCAAGGACGTCCCTTCCGGGACTATGCTTGCTAACCTATGACATACCCCATGCAGTGATAAATGTACTGGAGCAAAAGGGGGGACACTGGCTATTCCTGACACTGAACCGTGCCATAAATCAAATCCCTCCTGATGGGAGAGAATTATCTAAAAGTCCTTGCAAGGAGTTTCAAAGATAAACCGAGACTTTTCCTTGAGTTTCAATGCTGCCGGATAGTTGTTTATTAAGTCTTATCAGAGGAACAGAGCCACTAGCGCGACCCAGGTACAGCATAGAGCACAGAAAGCAGGAGTGAAGTCTCTAATTATCAAGATTTAAACAGCCTCTTAAAGATAATTTAACCTATAGTTACTAAAAACATATATTATTTTCACTTTCCTACCAATTATTCAGTAACACGGCCAGGAACTGTGGAATTCTCTATCCAATCATTCCAAACTACTTTTACTGCAGAACATGGAATAGTAGAAGAAGGAGAAGAAGGTTTAGAGAACAACAACAATCGTCCATTTTGATATTTCTTACTCTTATCTATTTACTACAAAGAGAAGCCCAAAACCGCTAAATTTTCACCCAGTGACAATCTTATATAGTAGTCTAATTCACGCCACTGTATTTTCTAGTTCCTGCCTGATCGTTGGTAATTTTCTCCAAGGTTGGAGGTTAAAACAGTGTTGTTCAGGGGGGTAAGAACCCTTAAAAACAGGCAGAGAAATATTCTCTGCACTCTGGGTTCCTACAATTCCCCCTCCTGTTTGAACCAAAAACGCTTCCTTGGCAGCTTTGTCGTGGCTCGTCTAGCACAGTGAAGTATACAAGGTACAAATACTAAAAGAATTACAACAACAGTTAAAACATACAAGCCTATCTTCAAAATTTTTCTCCATAAGGGTGTAAGGTCAAACCAATTGAACAAATCGTTCAACAATGATCCGCTTTCTTCTCCAAGTTTAGCTATTCCATCCTCTAATTGCCGTATACTTTCATGGATGGATTTCAAATGATCCGACAAATTCATACAACACATACCTTCAAATTCTTCACATCCATGTCCATGCACTAATAGAAGATAATCAATTGCTGCTCTGTTTTGCAGAGTTGCTTGTCTCACACTCTGAACATCAGTTAACATCGCTCAGTGCAAGAGACAGCATGAGAGTTCTTACATAGCCAACAGCCCAATTGATCCAATTGTCTTAAGGCTGCTCCTGCAGCAGCACCAGTGTCATAGGTTAGCAAGCTGAGTCTCAGAAGTGATGTTCTTCTTACAGCTTCCTCTATGACCTGGTAGAACCTATCAGATGGCCAGTTTGAATATAGACAATTCTTTAAGTCACTTAAAATTGTGACCACCTCGGTGATACACACTTAAGAATAGACAACCCCCCCCCCCCCAGCTCTCTCTCTCTCGATTCTGGCGCTGGAACAGGTGGCTGCGGGCCCTGTGCAGGGGCCAGTGGGCACGGCCCAGGCCCTGCTCAGGCCAGGCCGGGCCGGGCCATGGCCATCCTGGAGCCGATGGCCTCCCTGTTCCACCTGCAGGAACTCCCCCCCCCCACAGCCTTGCTGTGGGCAGCCGGAGCGGCTTGGCTCTCCCCCCTCTCCAGTTCGATAAGCCACATTCCAGCTGCAAGGCCTAGGTGAGATTAACCCTTTTAGTGCTGTGAAGAGCTGAAAACCTGAGGGAGAAGAAAGAGGAGATGCTTAAAGCTGAAAGTCTGTTGTGAAGCTATGATATATCAGAGTATCCCATTGTAATTCCATGAAGATATGGCGGGTGGAGTGTTCAACTCGTAAGCAAAAGCACCTGCACTGAGATAGGCAGATGCTGACGCAACTGTAATTTCATGAGAAGTTGGACAGGGAGAGATGGAAGCGATGAGGACTTTTGCTCCAAATGGGAAAGGAGAAAACCTCAGTTCCTAGAGATGATCCCAGAGATAGTCCTAAAGATGAAGATGAGGAAGACCCTTTGCTCCCAGGGAAGGAGAAGGGCCTCTGTTCTTAGAGATGAAATGCTCCCAGAGATGGGTGAAGAGAACTCTTGTTTCTGAACGGCTCAACCTTAAAATTGTACCCCAAAAACCTTCAAGAGTGGACCCTCGAAAGCAGTTGCGGGAAAAGCTGCAAGTTGGGGGAAAGGACTCAAATGCGAGCAGAGAGACTCCTCTTCCTAAATGGACTGAACAATATTTGGAAGTGGGCAGCTGTCTCGTTGTGATAATGTTTTCATAGTATGAGCAAGAAGAGACTTCTCTTTCTAAATGGACTGAACAAGGTTATTATGGAAGTGGTAAACAGACTGAACATCTTAAGGGTCGTCTTTTTTTTTTTACGTTGTCAGTGGGAGAAGGGAGGAAGGTGGGGGGAGGAGAAGAGTTCTGAATGTATGGTATAATTTTTTTTTTTTTTTCCCTCTTTTAGGTCTATTAATAAACTTCTTTATATTCTTTCAAGGTTGGTGCCTGCTTTGCATTTCTCCTAATTCTTATCTCACAGAAGATAAGCAGTAATGAGTATTTTGGGCCAAACCACTACACTAAATTGGTGTTTCTGCCTGATTACAAACCCAACCTGCTACTGATGCCATGAAGATTTTTGCCTTTTCTTTTATACCCGTTTTACCTTTTACAACTTCTGTATTCCTAGTGCTTTTTGCCTACATTCTTGGACTTGTTTGTCAAGCTAAGAGATTAAACATTTTAGAAGCTTCGTAGCTAGGGATCAGTGTGCCTCAGACCCCAAGGTTCTCTCCAGAACATATTCTGTAAACCAAGATAGAACCATCCAGGGGAAGGTTCCTTGGGGAGGGGGGGGCTCACTTGAGCCTCTCATTGGGGAATCTTTGATAGATATGCTAATTAGTAAAACCTATAATGTTATACCCAAGAAGAGGAGAGACACAGAGACACAGGGAAAGACTCGGTGGGGTACATCTCGATGCATATAACCTGGACGTGTACACCTAAGGATCCTTAAAAATAAATACCAAGGTAAAATCCCTTTTCCCTTCTAACCGTGTATGCCTCTTGATTTTAAGACCAGGAAAAGGCATCACTACAACCTGGTAAAAGGAGAGCTGCAGAAAACCTTTGTCCAAAATTCCAAGCTGCAAATTTGTCTTTACAATCAGATTTATATTGCTCAACAAATCTTTTTTCCCTACTCTTATGTTCTTTTATCATTTTTGCATTAGGCGTTAGCAAAGAAAGCTTTCCAAAGCTGCATGGTCCGCCCTTAACATTTGAGGGAATTGCAGGCCAAATTCTGTCCCCACAAATGAGAAACATCCCTCGTGGCAATTGTAATGGATCCTGGTTGAACGATATGCTCATCTTTACTGTTGAATTGCACCAAGATGTTGCATTTCTATATATTTCGTAATTTGGAGTGACATCTGTTATCTTGTCTTTATTTTGTTTCAATGACCCTGAAGAACTGAATACTACAGAAAACTCCATCTTTATTGAACCAAGAATTTCCAATTCCTGAGGTTCGTAAGGAGCCTCCAGGAGGGATTTGGTCCAAGCATCCCAACTTTCCACTGGATTTGAACCGAATCATGAAAGTTTTAGATTAGCATGTTTGGAAGGTGGCCATTTGTCTGCTGGTAGACTAACGCAACCGGGGGCTTGTAATCACAAGCCCCGGCATGCCCTCGGGCAGAGGGGATGCAGCGTTAGCCTCCACAACGTCCTCGCTGGACGGCTCAGTGGAATCAGCGTGAGATGGGTGCGTGCGCTGGCTCCTCCTCAGAGGAAACACGTCGGGCAGCCGTTGGATTAGGCTCGTGTTAGCCCAGAGGCAAAGAAGGTGGGAGGGGCTTCTGGTGTGAGTTCCAACAGGTTTATTTGTAGGAGGGTCCAGGGACCAGCAAAGCCGCGAGGAGACGGGGGCTCGCCCCTTTATGGGGGGGTGGAGTAAGTCAGGGAAAGAGAAAACAACCAATGGGGTACAAGCAGAGGGGAGGATACAATTTTTCAGAACAAATGGGGAAAACAGGGAGGCAGGAGTCATAACAGGGAACCAATTAATAACTACAAAAGGGAGAACTTTCTGGAACAGGGGGAGGTAATTTAGGATTGGGAGCCACCCATGGGGAGGTAACCTAGATCTCAGTGATCTCTTCTGGTGACTGACATTTGATGGTTTCAGCCCGAGAGCAGGCTGACCCACCCCAAAATCTCCCCCTTCTTTATTACATTGAAATGAGGGGAAAGGCTTAAGGGATTTCAAAACCAAACACTTAAAAATGGGAAAGGCTAATAAAATTAACAACTCCATAAAGAAACCCCATACAATGTCCTTGATAATTGAAGGAATCCGGCTACTGGAGCTCCCAGTGTACAGGAGGAGCTGCAGCAGGAGGTGGGACAGCAGCATGTAGGATGTCATCACGCAGTTATGGGAGATAACTAGGGACAGCGTAACATAAATAAAATAAATACAAATACAATTAACTTAAATAACAATGGCTCCTTTGGACTCCCCCTCTTTCAAAACAAAGGGCCACTTAGGGGAGGGAAACAGAGAAGGTGGGAAAGGGAACGTTTGTTTTTCAGGCCTGGAGGAGGAGTCTTTTTTCCAGGTGGCTTGCTTTTTCTTCTTTTCCAGGCTGTGGCAGCTTCTTTTCCTTGCCTGGCTTCTGCAGGTGGTTTCAAAAAGGGTTTGATCCTCTTCCCAGGGATCCATCTTGGACCCTCTGGGGTGGAAACACACCCGTAGCCTCTACGCTGGGTGACTAGGGGGTACGGGCCACGTATCTGTAAAGTGTCAGGGTCCTTTATTAGGACCTCAGGTCTCTCAGTCAGTTTATGTTTGGCAGAGTTTGTGAAATGTCTCATTATGGGAGGATCAGGTTCCTCACAGGAACAGTTTAAAAAGTTCAAAGTGAACAACACTTTGGACAGTTTTATGGTGGGGGCAGCGATCTCATTGCCACCCTTTTGTTGTTCAAGCAGTCTTTATAGTGTCTGATGTTTCCTCTCCACGATGGCTTGGCCTGTGGGCGAGTGAGGGATGCCAGTGATGTGATCCACACCCCACTCACTCATGAATCTGTTTAACTCTGCAGAGGTGTACGCAGGGCCATTGTCAGTTTTTAATTTATTTGGTGTCCCCAACATAGCGAAGGCCTGTACCAGGTGGTTGATGACATCTTTGGCCCTCTCCCCACGGTGGGCTGAGGCAAAGGTTGCACCAGAAAAAGTATCCACAGAAACATGAATATATTTCTGGCGACCAAATTGGGGGAAGTGGGTGACATCTGTTTGCCATACCTCACAACTGCCTAGGTCTCGGAGGTTAACCCCCTGACCTAGTGATAGAAGCTGATGTTTTTGGCAGTTGGGGCATGTTGCCACAATGGCTTTCGCCTGATCTCTAGTGAGGTGGAACATCCGGACGAGAGCTGGAGCATTTTGATGGAACATTGCATGGCTCAGCTGGGCTTGCTGGAATCTGTTAGGCAGATTCCCTAGCTCGATGGGCATAGCTAGGGCATCTACTCTCCTGTTCCCTTCGGCAATAAATCCTGGCAAGTCAGTGTGTGACCTCACATGCATTACGTAAAAGGGTTGCTTTAGGTGGGAGACAATTTGGGTTAGCTTCGAAAGCAAGTTATAGATTTTTGGATTTGCCACCTCTCTGAGAGATGCTCTTTCTGCTCTGGACACCACTCCTGCTACATATGCGGAATCTGTTACCAAATTGAAAGGTTCGTTGAACCGCTCAAATGCTCTGACCACTGCGGCAAGCTCCGCAACCTGCGGTGATCCTTCGACCACCTGCACATCAGACTCCCACTTCTGAGTGCAAGGATTCCTCCAAGCGATGACAGACTTGTTGGATGCCCCAGAACCATCCGTAAAGATCGTCAGGGCATTGAGGGGTTTGCGACTCTGAATTTCTTTTGGAATTAATTTAAAGGCCGAATTGAACAATTTGTGTTTCGGGTTGTGAGCCGATATTTGTCCCGAATAACTATCAAAGGCAAATTGGAGATGATTGTTGTTTTGAAGGAGATGGTCCAGTGCATTGGTTGTTAGTGGCAGGTAAACACATGTGAAATCACACTCTGCAAGGGTACGGAGGCGAGACCTAGCCTTTATCACCAACTGAGCCATGAGCTCCTGTGGCGTGGTAATACTTTTGGATGGCTGGTGCGAGAGGAAAACCCACTCAATAATCAGAAGGGGATCCCTCTGCACCTTGTCCCACTGGAAAACCAGCCCATGGAGGTATGGCATTTCCCCCAACACTATAAACTGAAAGGGCAGACCTGGGGCATAACGATGGGCTTGGCGATATGACAGCGCCTCCTGGACTTTGATGAGGGAGTTTCTTGCCTCTTCTGTCAACTGCCTCGGGGATTTGAGATCCTCGTTCCCACAAAGCAGGTTCAACAGAGGGGCAAGGTCCTCAGTCCTCAGTCCCAGGGGCCGCCTCACCCAGTTGATGGACTCGCAGAGTTGGTGGAGTTCCTGCAGAGTCTTGGGGTTATCGTTGATTTTCAATGGTTGGGGCACCACTGTCTGCTCCTCAATTTTGGGTCCTAGATATTTAAAAGGTGAGGTCTTCTGGACCTTTTCAGGATGGATTTCAAATCCATCTGCCTCTAAAGCCCTGATTACCTCCTCCAGAGTCCAGTCCAGGTACTGCTGCATGGGCGCACACACCAAAACATCGTCCATGTAATGTAGGATCACAGCTCTAGCTGCTCTTTTCCGGACAGGGGACAGAATGTGAGCGACATACCACTGGCAGATGGTGGGCAAGTTTTTCATGCCTTGCGGCAGAACTCACCAGTGGTAGCGCTGCATGGGAGCCTCTCGGTTGAGGGAAGGCACCGAGAAGGCAAACCGGGGTGCATCGTCCGGATGCAGGGGGATATGGAAGAAGCAGTCCTTGATGTCTATGACTGCTAGTTTCCACTGCCTAGGGAGCAGAGAGGGTGATGGCATTCCGGGCTGCAGGGGTCCCATGTCCTCAATGACCTCATTAATTTTCCGCAGGTCGTGAAGGAGTTTCCACTTGTCTGTCCCTGGCTTCTGGATCACAAAGACCGGGGAGTTCAATGTCCCCCTTCCCCAGCTGCTCCTCCACGAGTGCAGTGAGCACTCTCAATTGGTGTGTTTTTAAAGGCCACTGATCCACCCAGACCCTTTTATTAGTGAGCCAATTCAATTTCTGGGTGGGGCGCTCCGTAGTGGCCCCTAACTAAAAATCGTGGGGTTAAGATGGGATCTCAACCCGGGCTCCCCACTGGGACATGAGATCCCTGCCCCACAATGTAAACCCAGAGTCAATAACAAATGGATGGACTGTTGCAATCCTCCCCTCTGGACCCTCAATCGAGACAAGAGTCCTGCTTCTCTGGGCAGCCACGGATCCTCCCACACCTGTAAAAATACCTTCCTCCTGCTGCAACCCCCAATGTGACGGCCAGTTGTTGGAGGCGATGACCATCACGTCTGCCCCCGTGTCCATCATCCCTGCTAGGCTGATGTCCAAGCCCTGGCATGAAATCTTGCAGCTTAGCATCGGCTTATCTTCCCTGACCACCTCAGCCCAGAAGACAGATGGGTTGTAGTTTTCTGGTGAGCTTCTGGGCATGAGGATGGCCTGGGCGAGAACCTGGCCAGTTGCAAGGAAGAAAGGCGGGTGAATACATTGGATGTTAATTGTAACGAGTCCTTGTGATCCTACTTGGATGATCTCTGGTGTTATTGAGATCTCTGGTGGTGTACGCATGGTGTCTCCTATAACAAACAAGCAGCAGTCTTTCAGTCCTTTGCAGCTCACAAGGACCCGTTGAGGTGTGATGGAGTCCATCGTGGTTGCAGTAGCGTTAGTCACAGTTTTTCTGGTTGCGGCTTCTTTATTTATGTCATCACGCAGGGCCGCAGATCCACGCTGGGTCCTCAGTTTCCCGGCTGTACCTCCATGGGAGTGGGCAATTGTTGCAGTGGGGATACTGCAACATGCATATATCAAACCAGGAGTCCCGTGGAAAGGAAATATATATGGACAGACAGATTCTTGCTAGATGTTTCAGAGATGTTTATTTCTCCAGCTGCATGGCCGGGGCTCTGCCGAGGAACTGTTCCAGTCACCAGACCAAGGGTCCTTCTGCCCACGCAGGGAACACAAACCAACCAGTGGGAACGAGGCTGACCAGGGGCAGGGAAACCCCATGTCTGTGCCCTCAGGGCCCCTCTCCCAGGGCTACACGGCAGGGGAGGAGACCCCAACACCTCACCCATTTTATTTTAATAAAAGGAGAATGAAAACAACTGGATAAACATAACAAGAACAGTTTCAAGACAAAACAAGCCACCCTCCTGAGTCTTTAAATGTCCAATCAGATTCTGTGGAACATCTTAGGGCTGACAGAAGGGAGACAGAACTCTCTGAGCATGCTTTGTGGGGAAACTGAGGCAGGAGAGGGTTTAATTTCTTCCCTCCCCCTTTTCATCCCCCACTCGGCATTGGAAAGGGATTTTTGGGGAAGCAATTTGCAAAAGCATGGTTTTGTGAGGGAAACCATGGCTGAAAAAACGGATTAGGAATACACTGGGGGTAATAGGACATAGGGTAAAAGGGAAAGGTGGGATTAGGAAAGGGAGACTGTAGGGGGGGCTTACAATGGAGATATTGTCTAACATGACTACGATTTTTTGCATATATACTGCCTTTTACAGGAACACCATCAGGCCCAGTGACCTGCGATGCTTGTAACCCTTTTCTACCTTGTATAATTTTGAATTCCACCACCTCTCCATCTCCCAAGCTTGGGATGCATTTTTCAGGGTTATTCTTTTTAATAGCAGTTCTATGCACGAATATGTCTTGCTGGTTGTCACACCTTGTTATAAAACCATAATTTTGCTTAACAGTATACCATTTTACTATCCCTAAGATCTTAGGTACTATGATCTTTTCCTTTTTCCGAGTGGCTGCTGTTTTCTGTCTCTCTGCGTCTTTGCTCTCTCTTTCGGTTGCTTCCGTGTTGCAATTGTTGGAGCTGCTGGTGCCTGTGCGCTCTTCCCGGGGTCGCGTTCGGGGCTGCGCGGGCCGGGTCGGGCCGCGCCGCTCAGTTCTCCGTGCGTCACCTCCTCTGGTCGCAGCTTCGCTGCCGCTGCCAGGCGCTGTACCCACATCTCGGCCGGGCCCCCGAGCGACGACCCCCCCGTGCCCTGCTCTAGCACGCGTCTCGGCTGGGCGCGGCTCCACTCCACCGCCACCGCCGCCAGCCGCCGCCCGCGCGCCGCCCCCTCGGTCGGGCGTTCACGGGGCTCGCTCCACCAGGCGCTGCGCGGGGCCATGCGGGCACCGCCGGGTTTCACCGCTCCCGCCGCGCCTCGCTCCGCCACCGACACTGCGGCTCGCTTGGCTCCGCCCGCACACGGGAACTGCCTCGCTGCTGCTCGCAGAGCGCTCGGTGCACGTGGCCTGGGCCGCACGGTCCCTGAAGCAGGCTTCCCTTCGCCAGGACACAGCTGACATTGCTCAACAGTCTCGGTAACTAAATAATGTTCATGAAAATATTCTTCCATCGGCATATATTTTGACTCCAATATTAACTGTGTCCAAACGGTTTTCCAAAAGCCCTTGGTAAGAATTAAATCCCAAGGAACATAGAAAAAGTTCTTAAACAACCATGCCAGGAAGTGTTTCAGTTCTTTTTGAGCTTGAATTAAGCTAAAATTTACAAATCGTTGTTCAAGAATCATTTTAAGTTTAAGATAAATGTCCATATGCAGCTCTGAGAGCCAAGAGTCTTCCCACGGTTCCTCCATAGTTTAGATATGGAATAGCAAAGCAAAACCAAGAAGAGGAATCCAAAGTTTCCAGGGTTTACTCACACAAATCAGTTGCTTAGGGATCGGGGATTGTTCTGCTCACAAATCTCCACCATTATGTTGCAGTGGGGATAATGCAACATGCATATATCAAACCAGGAGTCCCGTGGAAAGGAAATATATATGGACAGACAGATTCTTGCTAGATGTTTCAGAGATGTTTATTCCTCCAGCCGCATGGCCGGGGCTCTGCCGAGGAACTGTTCCAGTCACGGGACCAAGGGTCCTTCTGCCCGCGCAGGGAACACAAACCAACCAATGGGAACAAGGCTGAGCAGGGGCAGGGAAACCCCGTGTCTGTGCCCTCAGGGCCCCTCTCCCAGGGCTACACGGCAGGGGAGGAGACCCCAACAGGCAATGCCCTGGGGAAACAGCTCGGGAACTTTGATTAATTGGGGCTGGAGCTCTGCAGTTCCGGGCCACATGTCCTGACTTGCCACATCTGTGACAAGTCCAGGTTCTGTTTGTCATCCTCTTGTCCTGAGGTGCCGTTGCCTCAGCGGCACCCACAGCTCCTACCACATTCCCCCTCATTTTTAAATTTGGTTGGCCAATTGGAACTAAGGTTGTGCAGTGCCGAATCATCTGCTTTAACGTTGGTGGAGGATCAAGTGGAAGGGTCATAATCACTCTCTTACAAGGTTCATTTGCATTAGCTTTCGCTATTTGAGTGATTATGCTTTCTCTAATTCTTGTATCATCCACTTGCTTCTCCACCACTAATTTTAATTTCTCAATAAAGTCAATAAATGGCTCATTTGGGAGTTGCCGAATTTCAGTAAAATTTAGCGGAGGCGCCGATTTAGGGGGCATCATTAAAAATGCTTGCTCCACCGCATGCTTTACAGCATTTAAGACTGGCTCTGGGGTGTTTCGGGCCTGGTCTTGTGGCTTGGCAAGCAACCCCTCACCAGTAAGGTGGTCCATGGAAACCCCTGCGTTATTAGGGTCTTGCGACAGGATTGGGAGGACCTCTCTTAGTTGCTTTCTCCACCCATCATCCCACAACTAGAATTCGGCTGGAGAAAGCAAGCAAGAAAAAATGATTTGGAGATCTGCTGGGACCAACACTGTATTAGTGAGGGTGGCCCGCAGGAGATTCCGGAAATAGGGACTCTCCCTCCCAAACTCCTTCTGGGCTTTACAAAGTTCTTTGAGCCCAGCAGGGTCAAAGAGTTTCCAGGTGGGGTTGCTGCCAGCTCGGTTATAACCAGAGCGGCGAAGGGACCGGAGGAGGCTCCCGGTTCCGGGTTCAAGATGGCGTCGGTTCCGGTTTCCACAGCGTGGGAACTGGAAGATGAGGCGTGAGAACCAGAAAGCTCCTCCCGGTAGGCGGGAGCTGAGGACAAAGAGGAGTGGCCACGGGAAAGGCGGGGACTCCCGACGCAGGGGACGGGACCCGACGCGGAGGAGGAGCTCACAGACGTCACGTTAGCAGGGGGCGGGGCCAGGACAGGGCGAGGAGGAGGGGGGAGAAGAGGATTTTGGGAAGAAGAAGGAAAAAAGGCGGGCTATGCCATGCGGTCTCCTCCATTTTGGGGGAGCACAGGAACAGCAGGGAAAGGGGACAAAACAGTGGACGAAGAAAAGCCTTCGCCGTCATTTTCAGGGCAATAAAACTGGGAACCGCTTTTTGGGAGAACAACTGGGGAAGAGGGCATAGGAGAGCGGGTTTGGGTAGAAGCCAAAACAGCCTGGCCAGGGCTACTTCGGCAGGGCTGCTGAGAGGATCGAGGAGAGTCAGGGAGACCGTGGCAGCCCTGTGCCTCTGGGCATTTTACAACTCCCGGTCTTTTCAGTGAAGGGGTAGTGGGATGAGGAACGCGACGGGGGGAAGGAGGGACTTGGGAAGAACTGGGGAGAACTTGGGGCTTTTATTTTCCGATTAGCTTTCTGTATATCTCTCAAAGCCCAGACCATGTAGAGAAACCTCTCTCCAGAGGGATCTCCCCTTTGGTTTAATTTTAATATTTTGTCCCCCACAAATTGCCAACACATGGCTGACTTCAAATTAGCAGGGGACATCTGGGGAAAATAAAAGAACAGCCACTTAACAAACCTTTTCAAAAACCCCTTTGATAACTTCAACCCACAATTCTTCAGGGACTCCTCAACTTGGAGATTAACCTCTCGCTGAGGCTGGGAAAGCTTAGCTCCCATCTTAACCTCAGGCTCAACTTCACCCACCACCGGCAAAAAGGAGAAATTAAAAATAATTTCCCAGGGGCCGGGAATCACAAGAATACTCACAAGAAGATGCAGGCGTCCGGTCCTGGAAACAAAAAGGCACGGTGGGGTCCTCTGGGACAGGCTGCTCTCCTGGCAGGAGTTGGCGACCTCCTCCCGGAGCGCGGCTTTTAGAGCACGCTGCCGCGAGAGGCGTCGACGGCTCCGAATCGCTTACGCTCACAGCCTCCCGGCAGCGAGGACGATGCAGGAACGCACGTGTGTGTCGTTCCTGTTCAGTGCGCCAACCTAACACAACCAGGGGCTTGAAACCACAAGCCCCAGCGTGCCATCAGGCAGAGGGGACGCAGCATTAGCCTCCACAGCATCCTCGCTGGATGGCTCAGTGGAATCAGCGTGAGATGGGTGCGTGCGCTGGCTCCTCCTCAGAGGAAACACGTCGGGCAGCCGTTGGATTAGGCTCGCGTTAGCCCAGAGGCAAAGAAGGTGGGAGGGGCTTCTGGTGTGAGTTCCAACAGGTTTATTTGTAGGAGGGTCCAGGGACCAGCAAAGCCGCGAGGAGACGGGGGCTCGCCCCTTTATGGGGGGGTGGAGTAAGTCAGGGAAAGAGAAAACAACCAATGGGGTACAAGCAGAGGGGAGGATACAATTTTTCAGAACAAATGGGGAAAACAGGGAGGCAGGAGTCATAACAGGGAACCAATTAATAACTACAAAAGGGAGAACTTTCTGGAACAGGGGGAGGTAATTTAGGATTGGGAGCCACCCATGGGGAGGTAACCTAGATCTCAGTGATCTCTTCTGGTGACTGACATTTGATGGTTTCAGCCCGAGAGCAGGCTGACCCACCCCAACAGTAGACCAACCAAACATGTTGAAAATGGTTTCTTTGGCCTTGAATGAGTTAGACAGATGGTATCTAAGCCTGATGCATTGGCCAAAGTCTCCCAGACATTTTCTTTTGGTTGTTTCACTGGGAAAGCTGCATTGCTTAAGACAATCAGTGAGATGATAAGGCACAAGTGTAATACCTGATTGAGCTTCATTCTCAACAGCTTTATCCCACATAGGAATCTCTGATCTGTAACACAACTTCTAACACACTCTTACATACAAAATTTACACCATTAACTTTCCCACTTTTTACATAAGATTCAGTCCACAGTTCTTGCACAGAAAGATAACTGATGTCTGTGGCATCGACAGTAGTGTTGACACTGATTCACGTCTGCGTGCTCGCCTCCATGTTCCTGGAGTAGATTCCTGCTTGTTTCTGGACTTGATAAGGTTTCAATTTTTTTGCTGAAATCCACTTCAGTCATGCACCTGTTAAGACACAAGCATACCCTTTGCCCTAGGTTATTAGTTGAAATGGACTTTCAATTTTTCCTATCTCTGGATTTCTGATCTAAACCAAAGGGTTTGCCTTCAACTTTGCCCATATGGTGTCGGAAAAATGTCTAATTATAAGCAAATTTGATTCTGCAAAAGAACTGTTTGAAAAATTTAAAACGCACAGCACTTTATTCAAGCGCATTTGAGGTGTAGCCTCTGCCTCCCCCCTTTTTTTGTTTAACAAAAAGGGGATTTTAAAGTTTGGTGTGTTCTTTCAATAATTGCTTGCCCTGTAGGAGAATGCGGAATACCGAAGGAGTGACATGCACCCTGACTCATTAAGAATTTATGTAGCTCTTTTGCTATATAAGCTAGACTATTGTTTGGTTTTATCTTTTAAAGTATATCTAATGATGCAAATGCTTGCAGAAAATGCTGACATGTATGTTTTGCTATTTCTCCTGTGTGTAAGGAAGCAAAAACTGCATTGGAAAATGTATCCACTGGCAGATGGATATTTTTATATTTTCCAAAAAATGAGCATTTGGCATTTGCCACTCTGTCAAGAGCCTCAGGAGTAAGAGTCCTGGGAGACATGATGTCACAGTCTCCTCTTAGCAAGTCAAAAACTGAAGCAAGTCCATCATTGGTGTTCTCCAACATTGTCCTGTTTCAATTTATTGTTCCTAAGAGCTACTGTAGATCCTGCAGATTGTTGAAGCAGGTTCTAAGCGCCGTATCTTGCTCAGTGATTCGGTACTCTTGTATCCTCTGCAGACTCAGGGGAAAATCTTTTGATGTATCCAAATTTTCTACACCTGAAGCACGGCCTTCTTGAGAGTTCTGCTGCCATTACTTCTGAAGTTACTTCGTTGTAGATCTGAACGAAGCGCTGCTACTTGCCCTTTAAGAAGTTTTCCAAGTTCTTGTCCAAAAGAATTTGCTTGGACTGCTGCAACATGCTGAGGTGCGCCCACCTTACTGCAAGCTTCTATCATTTCAGTTATGGTTGCCTGACCAGATATAGCACTGATTATACGTTTGCACTCTGCATTAGCGTTTGCAAAAGCAAGACCTTGTAGCAGATACGGTTTTGCCGCTTCATCACTAACTTGTCTGTCCAAGGCTTGCATTAGACGATCGACGAATGAGGTAAAAGTTTCAGCAAGACCTTGCTTTATTTCTGTGTAAATGCCTTCTGGGGTTCCAGTTGGTGGAATTTGTAAGATTGCTTTTTGGGCTGCTTCTTTGATATCTATAAGCACATTTCGAGGCAAAACCACTGCCTGATCTTCTGGTCTAGCATGAGGTTCGTCATCAGCCAATTGCTCTAATGTGAGAGCTGCATGTGGTCCTCCTGCATATTTTTCTCTCAGCTCACGAAGTGCTCTTCTCCATTTTGCATCCCATAGCAGTTGTGGATCTGTAAAAATTGTCGAGGCAATACTTCTACAGTCAAAAGGTACCAAATCATAATTGTTAAATGTGCCACTCAAAAGTTGTTTGAAGTATGGACTTCCCAGTCCATGATTCTTTACTGCATCCATTAAATGTTTGAAAACTTGATGATCCATAGGTTTCCATACAGGAGGATTTTGATTTTGTCTGGAATACATAACTGGCATTAAAATACTATCTGTTTCGGCCATATTAAAATCTGTCTTTGAGTTCTTTTTTCCTAATACTTGACCAGTCTGTTGTAACAGACGTATCTCTTGAAATATATTTGTCAGGTGAAACCATGTCCATACCAGCATTTCATGAACTTGCAGCTTGATTGGACGGCAGGGATGCAGGTTCTTCTTCACCGAAAAATCCATGCATTCCATCTTCTTCTCCCCCTCCTGGATGAGGAATAGGGGAGGGTATTCTTGGTTGTGCACTGTAAGGTAATAAACGAGGAGTGGCTGAACCTGCCATTGCAGGTGGCTTTGATCTGGGCACTGGAGGAGAGGGTACAGTGGATCTGGACAGGGTACTGCCACCATGCGGGATGGGTGAGGGCTGGGGACCCAGTGCACCAACCTCTTGAGGTAGATAATCTCTTGCACATTCTCTGAGTCGGAAATAAAGATGACGAACAAAGTAATCTGAAAGCTGAAAGCAACGGTGGAAAAATGAAGGATCAGATGCCTGTTGTTTTGGAATTTGAAGTTTTGAAGAAGGCATACAAGAAGTTGGAGGTGTACTGCTCGTTGTAAAAAAATAAGATGAAGCTTGAGAAGATATAGGAATGCCTTCTGAAGCTGTGATGGTCACCATATCCTCCCCACTGAGGTCCTGAACAGGCACTTGAGGATGAAAAAGTCCCATAAAATCAGCTGAACGTCCCTGAGAAGTTCGAGAAGAATGTGCATGAAGTGGAATGTCTCGCTCCGAGACTTCACTTTTAATAAGAATAATACGTGCTTGGTCCTGTTGTGATGGAAGAGGTGTCAGTATATATTTGAAAAAGTCCTCTTTCTCTTCTGGAGATAAAATAGATTTAGTCTCGCTGAAACCGTGTGGGAGATGTGGTTTAACATCGCGTGATTGTCGTGATAATTCTCCGAGTGGTATTATCAGAGGGATGACAGGGGGTACATGCGATGGTGACACGGTAGTTTCTGAAATGCCTCGGCTGTATGCCCTTGGCTGTGGCTGCGGTGCAGACAGGGGCTGTGTTGACACAGAGCTGGTGGGAGCTGTAGCTGCTGAAGGCTTGTACGATGGAGCTGCAGTAGCCGATGGAATCGCAGTGCTGGCTGGAGGTGCTGTGCCTACCGGCGGTGCCGGCGTAGCAGCTGAGGCGTCCGTGTCTGGCAGACGTGCGGGGCTAGCAGCCGGGACCGGGGGTGGGGCCGGGCTGGTAGTAGAAACGCTGGGGCCGGGGGCGCAGCTTGGCTGGAGCTAGGGGTGTGGCTGACACCCTGGCCAGGACTGGGGGCAGGGCTAGGAGCGGCTCGAGTCGCGAGTGGTGTTGCTGGGGAAACCGCAGTATCTGAGGGCGGGGGCGTTATGCAGCGCCGCGCAGGGGTGGAAGCGAGGTCTCCTGAACGCGGAAGTAAAGCTGGGTCGGCAGCAGCCGGAGTGATGACGTCAGAAGGAGGCGCCGCCGCCGCCACTAAGGGCAAGTCAAACGCGGGAGCGGCCGCGAATCCATGCCGTGTGGGGATAGCGGGAGGGCTAGATGGAAGCTCCGGGACCGCTCCTGGCCGTGCGCATGGTTCATCTGATGGGAGGACCCCGGGTTCGGGAGGTACGGATCTGCCCCTGACTTGCGCTGTAACGGGTGGTTCGGGAAAGATGGAAACCACGCCCTCCGAGGCAGGCTCCATTTTTAGGGAGGTGGTCGGGGACCCCCCCTCTCACCCTTGGGCATGCGCCCGTGAAGGGAATTCTAAAATTGCCGTATCATGCTCCTCGCTTGGACCAATCAAAAGTTTTAATTTCGGGTCCAGCAAAAATTCCCGTTCCGCCTCCGGAATGGTCGCACTCCCGCCGCCCCCCCTCCCCCCCCCCCCCCCAGCCGCTTGCGGTGCCTGCAGGAAGGGATAATCCCTTTTGCTAAAAACCTCGGGGACTATCGCACAAACATCGTGTTTTCAGCCTATCTCTTGAGAAAAGGGCAGTCAATAACTAACTCATGTAAGCACAAGTTAACTATTGGGAGACAGCAAATGTTAGTTCAGACAGGAGATGTTAATTACAAAACCTAAGAAGCCAAATTCACCCTAATCTTGTCAAGATAGAGGGGACAAGGATCATCTCAGAGACTGCTGAATCATTCCTCAAAGGACTACACATGCCCAGGGAGAAAGGTGAAAAGTGCACTGTGAGAATGACTACTGCTCTTCATCAGAAAGACCCCCGAGGAAGAAGAAGAGCCTTCCTCAGCGTGACCACCAGGACACACAGCGCATGCGTGGCCCGCATGCTAATGATATTAATGACTTCCGAGAAATAATTTGTATAACTACGCCTGTCCCAAAGAATGTGATGAATATTCATAATTTAACCCTTAATACTGTGTTGTAGGGAGCACCGGTGTGTGTGTTTGGAGGAGCGATCCCCACACACCCGGCATGCCGAATAAAGAAATACCCACTTCTCTGACTGTGTCTCTGAAGTGTCTCCTGACCCGGTTACGGTGCGATTCACTCTAAGAGTGGGAAGGGTTCAAGCGGGGTTTTAAAATCTCCCGCTGCTTTTACAGGTGTCAGCGAAGTCTCCGCAGGAGTTTTAAACATCTCCTCTTTGTCAGAAGCAGGAGGTGACAGCTCTAGAAGTGTTTCATAAATTACTCTAGCTGGTGGTATTAATTTCTGAGCCGTTTCATCTCTTAGACCAGCATAATGACATAGAATAGAATTAACATTCTCCCAAAAAGACGGCAAATACAAATCTCCAATTACTGCATCAGGAAACTCTCTTTTCACCCAGGACAGCAAACAACGTATTTCTTTTTTAGATGCTGGTAAGGGATGGTTATGAACTAGGTTTTCAAAACTATGTATTATATTTGCCTCTGTGTCCTGGGTTGCAATGTATTCTATTACCATCCTCATGAGCTGTTGAAATCAGGTGGGGCAGTGTTTCCTTGCCTCCTCCCCCCCAGACAATCTTGCTGTTAATGGCCCATCATTGTCCTGCCACATGACTCAGAGATAACTCCCTCCGGACTATCTTCTGTTAATGAGCCTAATCAACACTTGGCCTCATGACTCATTACCCCATTGTGAGATGCTCCACCCAGAGGGAGGAACCAAGCATCCCATCGTGGATATAATCTGAGTTTCTGAACACCAGAGACAACCCTTCCACTGGATTTCCAGAGGACAGGAGCTACACAGCCACCACTGGACCTGAGGAAGAGCAGACCCTGTTTCTACAGGATCACTGTCTCAGAGGACTGCAGCCACCATTCTACCAGACGGCTACCACCACCCTGCCTAACAGGGACTCAGGTTGTATCTTGACTCTATCAGTTTGAACCAGTGTTTTCTTTTAGTTTTTTTTCCTTTTCTTTAATTTCCCCATTAAATTGTTGTAGCAGGTTCGGTTTGTAACTGGGCAGAAACACCAATTTAGTGTAGTGGTTTGGTCCAAAATACTCATTACTGTTTATCTTCTGTGAGATAAGAATTAGGAGAAACGCAAAGCAGGCACCAGTCTTGAAAGAATATAAAGAAGTTTATTAAAAGACCTAAAAGAAGAGAAAAAAAATCATACCACACCTTCAGAACACTTCTCCTCCCCACACCTTCCTCCCTTCTCCCACTGACAATGTAAAAAGACCACCCTTGAGATGTTCAGTCGATTTATCACTTCCATAACAACCTTGTTCACTCCATTTAGGAAGAGGAGTCTCTCTTGCCCATGCTATGAAAACATTATCACAATGAGACAGCTGCTCGGGTTGGTTTTCTGCTCGCATTTGAGTCCCTTCCCCTGACTTGCAGCTTTTCCCACAACTGCTTTCAAGGGTCCACTCTTGAATTACTGGGGTACAATTTTAAGGTTGAGTTGTTCAGAAACAAAAGTTCTCTTCACCCATCTCTGCGAGCATTTCATCTCTAAGAGCAGAGGCCCTTCTCCTTCCCTGGGAGCAAAGGGTCTTCCTCATCTTCATCTTTAGGACTATCTCTGGGAGCATCTCTAGGAACTGAGGTTTTCTCCTTTCCCATTTGGAGCAAAAGTCCTTATCGCTTCCATCTATCCCTGTCCAAACTTCTCCTGAAATTACAGCGGCGTCAGCATCTGCCTGTCTCGGCGCAGATGCTTTTGCTAACAAGCACGAGTTGAACACTCCACCCCCCATATCTTCATGAAATTACAATGGGTACTCTGACATATCATAGCTTCACAACAGACTTTCAGCTTTAAGCATCTCCTCTTTCTTCTCCCTCAGGTTTTCAGCTCTTCACAGCACTAAAAGGGTTAACGTCACCTAGGCCTTGCAGCTGGAATGTGGCTTATCGCAGTGGGGGGGGGGGGGAGAGGGAGCCAAGCCGCTCCAGCTCCCCACAGCAAGGCTGTGGGGGCTTCCACGGGTGGAACAGGGCCCATCGGCTCCAGGATAGCCGTGGCCCGGCCCAGCCTGGCCCGAGCAGGGCCTGGGCTGGGCCTGCTGGCCCCCACACGGGGCCCGCAGCCACCTGTTCCAGCACCAGAAACGCGAGAGAGAGACTGCCTTGGGGTTTACTATTCTTAAGTGTGTATCACAGAGGCATTCACAATTTTAAGTGGCTCAAAGAATTGTCCATATTCAAACTGGCCAGCTGATAGGTTCTATCAGGTCATAGAGGAAGCTGTAAGCACTCTTTTGCGGGAGCATCACTTCCTAGACTATGCTAGGTAACTCATGACAATTGTTATTCTGACTTGGTGCCTCCCACTGCTTTGTTTTCAAACTAGTACACTCTGCTTGGGATGGAACTGCACCCATGATTTGTTTCTTGGTCTAGTTTTGGACAGCTTACTCTGTTTTTGATAGATGTTATTGTCGTGTGAAATCCCAGTCCAAGTTCCGTCCAGCAGTCCACGGCTCCTCCTACGCCCTGTAGACCAAGGTTAGGAGATCCTGGAGTTTCAACTCTGACCCTGGGGTTTTATTTTCTTCCGTTTCTGGTCGCGCGCTGCTGTCCAAAACGTTCTGGGTTGCTTCATTCCAATGAGGCCGAACACAGCACACCAAATGACACTGAACCGTGTCATAAATCAAATCCCTCCTGATGGGAGAGAATTTTCTAAAAGTCCTTTCAAGGAGTTTCAAAGATAAACCGAGACTTTTCCTTGAGTTTCAGTACTGCTGGATAGTTGTTTATTAAGTCTTATCAGAGGAACAGAGCCACTAGCGTGACCCAGATACAGCATAGAGTACAGAAAGCAGGAGTGAAGTCTCTAATTATCAAGATTTACACAGCCTTTTAAAGATAATTTAACCTATAGTTACTAAAAACATATATTATTTTCACTTTCCTACCAATTATTCAGTAACACGGCCAGGAACTGTGGAATTCTCTATCCAATCATTCCAAACTACTTTTACTGCAGAACATGGAATAGCAGAAGAAGAAGAAGGTTTAGAGAACAACAACAATCGTCCATTTTGATATTTCTTACTCTTATCTATTTACTACAAAGAGAAGCCCAAAACCTCTAAATTTTTCTCCCTGTGACAATCTTACATAGTAGTCTATCACCTAATTCACGCCACTGTATTTTCTAGTTCCTGCCTGATCGTTGGTAATTTTCTCCAAGGTTGGAGGTTAAAACAGTGTTGTTCAGGGGGGTAAGAACCCTTAAAAACAGGCAGAGAAATATTCTCGGCACTCTGGGTTCCTACAATTCCCTAGCAGAATGCTCAAATATCAATCTGTATTGTTAGAACAAGATGATGTTACTCTAAAGAAAACTTCTTTGGTAAACCCTGCAATGTTTTTATCATCCACGTTACTTGACAGTGTGCCTGAGCATGATTGTTTGCAGACAATAGAGGAGACTTATTCCAGCAGACTAGACCTGAAAGATGTTCCTTTGAATGATCCAGACTAAGAACTGTACACTGATGGGAGCAGCTTCATGAGAAATGGTAGGAGGATGACCAGTTATGCCATAGCCACCTCAGATAAAATCATTGAGGCAAAAGCCTTGCCTCCAGATGTATCATCACAGAAAGCTGAACTCATTGTGCTAATGAGAGCTCTAAAACTAAGCGAGAGGAAGAAGGTGAACATATGGACTGATTCCAAATATACCTTCAGTGTTGTGCATGCACACAGAGCTATTTGGAAGGAACATGGCCTGCTGACTGCTCAAGGTAATGAGGTTAAGCATGCTAAACAAATTCTTGCACTTTTACAGAGCATTTGAAAGCCTACAGAAGTGGCTATCATGCATTGCAAGGGTCATCAAAAAGGGAAAACGGCCCCTGAACTGGGAAATTGTTTTGCTGACGAAACAGCCAGGGGGATTGCAGAAAAAGGCATTTTTGCAGTGGTACCACAGAAAGAGATAGATTTGTCATCATTTACCCCAAAATACGATCAGAGGGATCACAAATTAATTAAGTTCCTTAAGGCTAAAATCAAAGAAGGTGGGTGGGCTGTTACCCCGGTAGGACAAGCTGTAGTTCCACCCCTGATCCTTCAGGAAATAGCCCAACAAGAGCATGAAAGTACCCATTGGGGAGCAGAAAATCTTTTAAAACATTTGAGGAAAGTAGTGATAGGGAGAGGGATGACTGATATTGTACAATCTGTAACAAGCAAGTGTGAAACCTGCTGTAAAAACAACCCTGACACAAGCAAGAGAGTTGTGTTAGGAGTGACAAAAACAGGAGATCTCCTGGGAGATTATTGGCAAATAGATTTTGCTGACATGCCACACAAAGAGGGATGCAGGTATATACTGGTACTGGTTGACACCTTCAGTGGATGGCCTGAGGCATTCCCGTCACACTGTAGCGGGTTGGGTTTGTAACCGGGCAGAAACACCAATTTACAGTAGTGGTTTGGTCCAAAATACTCATTATTGTTTATCTTCTGTGAGATAAGAATTAGGAGAAATGCAAAGCAGGCACCAGTCTTGAAAGAATATAAAGAAGTTTATTAACAGACCTAAAAGAGGGGGGAAAAAAATCATACCATACCTTCAGAACTCTCCTCCTCCCCCCACCTTCCTCCCTTCTCCCACTGACAATGTAAAAAGAAAACCCTTAAGATGTTCAGTCTGTTTACCACTTCCATAATAACCTTGTTCAGTCCATTTAGAAAGAGAAGTCTCTTCTTGCTCGTGCTATGAAAACATTATCACAACGAGACAGCTGCCCACTTCCAAATAACTTTGCTCAGTCCATTTAGGAAGAGGAGTCTCTCTGCTTGCATGTGAGTCCCTTCCCCCGACTTACAGCTTTTCCCAGAACTGCTTTTGAGGGTTCACTCTTGAAGGTTTTTGGGGTACAATTTTAAGGTTGAGCCGTTCAGAAACAAAAACAGAGGCCCTTCTCCTTCCCTGGGAGCAAAGGGTCTTCCTCATCTTCATCTTTAGGACTATCTCTGGGATCATCTCTAGGAACTGAGGTTTCTCCTTTCCCATTTGGAGCCAAAGTCCTCATCGCTTCCATGTCTCCCTGTCCAAACTTCTCATGAAATTACAGCTGCGTTAGCATCTGCCTGTCTCAGCGCAGGTGCTTTTGCTTATAAGTTGAACACTCTACCCCCCATATCTTCATGAAATTACAACGGGATACTCTGATATATCATAGCTTCACAACAGACTTTCAGCTTTAAGCATCTCCTCTTTCTCTTCCCTCAGGTTTTCAGCTCTTCACAGCAATAAAAGGGTTAATCTCACCTCAGCCTTGCAGCTGTGTGGCTTATCAGTGTTGGTCACCTGACCTCTGCCGGACAGTGGTGCCTCTTTTGCTGAAGTCTTGGCCGCCGTGGGGGGGGGGGGCAGGGGGGGCAGATTCTGAGCCACTCTGGCTGCCCACAGCCCTGCTAGGGGGGGGTCATCCTGGAGCCGTGGCTCGGCCCGGCCTGGCCCGAGCAGGCCCACTGGCCCCCGCTCGGGCCCTGCAGCCACCTGTCCCAGCGCTGGAAACGAGAGAGAGAGAGAGCTTGGGGGGGAGTTTGTCTATTCTTAAGTGTGTATCACAGAGGTGGTGTCAACTTTAAGTGGCTTAAAGAATTGTCCATATTCAAACTGGCCAGCTGATAGGTTCTATCAGGTCCCAGAGGAAGCTGTAAGCACCCCTTAGCAAGGACATCCCTTCCGGGATTATGCTTGCTAACCTATGATACACCAACACAGCAAAAGAAGTAGTGAAAGCTTTGCTCAATCATATAATACCAAGATTTGTGATTCTTTTGAGAATGTCATCAGATAGGGGACCACATTTCGTTGCAACAGTGGTTGGGGAAGTTAGCAGGATTTTGGGACTTACCTGGGACCTGCACACACCATACAGGCCCCAGGCAAGTGGCAAATTTGAACACA
Source organism: Coloeus monedula (assembly GCF_965178545.1). Lineage (NCBI taxonomy): Eukaryota > Metazoa > Chordata > Aves > Passeriformes > Corvidae > Coloeus > Coloeus monedula. The sequence goes on along the minus strand of NC_138821.1, from coordinate 2,135,647 downwards.
TGAATGGGACCCTCAAAATCCAGATTTGCAAGATTTGTCAAGAGACATCCATGACATGGGTTCAAGCCCTGCCTATAGCCTTGCTGAGAGTCCGCATACAGCCAAGGCAGAGGGACATCATCAGTCCCTATGAAATATTATATGGCAGGCCATACCAGGTTCCACACATCCCGGGGGAAATTCATATGAGAGGTAAAAATGATTTGCTGAAATATTTATGGCTCTGAGTTCCACTTTGCAGAAGCTCCAGAGATTCGTCGTGTTATCCAAACCAATAGGATTGGACACACCTGCTCATCCGTTCCAGCTTGGAGACTGGGTCTACATCAAGTGGTGGGACAGCAACCCCTTGCAAGCCAAGTGGGAGGGACCATTCCAAGTTTTGCTGACCACTTTTAGTGTGGTCAAGGTTGCTGGCAAGGGACCGTGGATTCACTACTCCAGGGTGAAGAAAGCTTCTGCTCCCGAAATCACCAAGAAAACAGAGACTGATACAAATCAGAAGTGACGCAGTCCGTGCCTTAATTGTGTCTCCCCTGATGGGGAAGACTTTTTAGAGACTTTGCCAGGAGTCAGAGACGAACGGGACCTTTGGCTTTCTCTTTCTTCTGTAGTTGTTTATTAAGTCTTATCAAAAAAGTACAAGCCACTGATGTGACCCAGACATAGCATGAAGCAGAGAATGCAGCAAAAGCTGAATTATCAAGATTGCACAGCCTTTTTAAAGGTAAATTATCCAATGAAAACTTAAAATGCAAGATATTTTCACTTTTCTACCAATGACTAATAAATCATCTAGTCACGCAGGCAGGAACTGCGGAATTCTTTATCCAATCATCCCAGACCACTTCTACCGCAGAATATGGAGTAGATGGAGAAGAAGGTCTGGAGAACAATAACAATCCTCCATTTTGATGTTTTTTGCTTTTATCTACTTACTATACTAATAAACCCAAAAACTCCAAATTTTTCATCCTGTGACAATCTTACATAGTATTCTATCACCTAATTCACACCACTGTAGATTCTAATTCTTCCCAGAGGCTAGGCAATTTTCTCCACAGACGAAGGTCAAAAACAGTGTTGTCCAGGGGGATAGAACCCTTCAAAACAGGCAGAGAGGTATTCTCTGTATTCTGGGTTCCCACAAGAAGGATGCAGTTTAAACTGTTTTTTACATGTTTGCTGTTTTCCCAACTGGTAACCATGGTTCAGGGTTCACCCCTTGATTTGCAGAAGACTGTGGTCCAAAATGTGTCCAAGATTCTTAATAAGAGCGATTGCTGGATCTGTACTCAGTTACCACCCCTAGATGGGAAGGGTCACTGGCCATTGATTGGCATTTTAATGGAAGAGAACCGCACTGAAACGTGGGAACCAATTAATAGCACCCTTCTGCCTCCCATTACCCCTGAGTGGCCTGGTAGAGCATGCAAACTATAAGGTTCCTTGTGCAATTGTAAACGCCACAGGAAAAGCCGTTCTTCCTTCATATTGTCATAAGACCCATTTCAGAGAAATAATAGACCCAAGAATTGCAGCAAAGATGAAATTGACAGGGTGGAGACTGGCTCAGACATTTGGGATGGGGTTGTATTGGATATGTGGTGATAAGGCCTGGAAAGTTATGCCCGTGAACAAAGACCAGGCTTGTGCCATTGGGGCTGTGGTCCCGAATATAACAATATTTGACCATCTTGAAAAACCAAATGAGAGGAGAAAAAGATCTCTTAATCCCCTCAGTGAACGTCCCACACTTTTCCATAGCATAATCAGAGCCCTTGTACCCTCTTACAGAGTGGTTGAACTGGAGAGAGCAATTGTAAACATCTCGGCTGTCATTGAACGTATTGAGCAGCATACTGCAGATGCAATTTCAGCCTTACAGGAGGAAGTTGACAGTCTGTCCCGTGCCGTTATGCAAAACAGGATAGCTCTCAATTTCATACTTGCCACACAAGGAGGTGTATGTGCTATTGTCAATACCACCTGCTGTTCTTACGTAGACCAAAGTGTGAGAATTAAGAAAGATTTGGATGAAATTTGGAAGGGAACTCAAATTCTACACGAAGTAGCTTCCAGAAATAACACCTTAAAATTTGACCATATTTTTGATACCCTCACCTCATGGTTACCAAACTGGGCCTGTGTGACAGCTGGTGTGGGGTCTGTAGCTCAGACCCAGGAAGCTGTAACCGGTCCGGAGAGATGGTCCCGGGTGGAACCGTCTTCCTGGGGCCCGTGAAGCTTTCCCTCAGCCGCTGGAGTGCCTTTGCAGAGAGTTGCCTGCTTCAGCAAGCTAACAGCTCTTTTAGTGATTTTCAGCTAGTGATTTCAGCTCCTGCTCTGTGAGGCAATCTCCAGGCCAGACCAGGAAAGAGAGACAAGAGGCCCGTGTGGCATTCCAGCATAGGTGGCTTTATTGTCTTGCCCCTGCGAAAGGGGACCAGTGACAGGCTCACTCTCCCAACTGAGCTAGCCGGGCTTCTTTTATGGGGATACGGAGGTGGGTGTGAGAGGGTAAAAGCCAATGGGTTACAAAGGATCTACATAGGGTCTCCCAGAGGATCATGGTTCTGTGTCTTCTCTCGCCATAACTGAAAGGTGCTGCCTTTTCCAGTGTTGCCTCTCGGAGGCATAGTGACCTGGTTCAGGAACGGTACGACGACCACCTCAGGTCGTTCGGACCATCAGCTCACAGACACCAATGTGGCGGACAGCAAATGGCGTTTATTCATGGATTACATAGGGTTAAATAACCTGGGTTTGCCGCATCACTTCCTTCTGCTCACGTATTACCTGTAGAGGGGAGGGGTTCTACCTGTCCTGTACAACGCGATATCTTCCGAACACCTGTCCCTAATCTCCTACATTTCCCCCCCCCCTCTATCCTGAATTACCTACACAGGGGGATTCTGCTGGGAGGTTATGCAACCTCCTTATCAGCAGGCTTCCCTCCAGGGCAGGGGCTGGGCATATCTCACAACTCCCCCTTCTGTATTTAGTAAAAAGGCATCTTCAGCAGCTCTTCTGCAGCAACATAGGAGACATGAGAACATAAGTAACACGATAAGAATTACAAAGAATATCCACAAAACACCCTAACTAAAGATGAAATCCATCCTGTTAATCCCCATAGTCCAAAAAGTTCATCGATCTAGTCTAGGCACTTATCTACTTTTATGTCTTTTACTAGCCCTTGTAGTTTCTGGATGTTTGCCTGGATGGCTGTTGAGTGCAAAGAAAGATTGAAGCAGCACATCCCTTCAAATTCTTGGCAGTCATGTCCGTGGGCAAGCAGTAGGTAGTCTATCGCTGCTCAATTTTGTAGGGTTGCATGTCTGGTAGTCTCCTCATCTTTTAAAAGATCTCTCAAGGCAGTAGATGTCACATTGGCCTGCTTACTAAGCCAACACCCTAGGTGATTTATATCCCCAAGGGCTTTGAGTGCGGCTAACCAAGGAGTGAACATGGAAGCTGTGACTCGCTCTCCCATATTTAAATTGTAAATGCGGCTGTCGCAACTTTTGTCAAATTCAGCAAAGGATCTCTTTTGCCGTGTTGATACATTCATTTGTCTCCATTTATGTAATAATGTGATACTTGGAGTGAGGGTAGAAAGCTTGCCAAGGCTACAGGGACCTCCTTGGAGATGTGAGGGGATCCCAGCCCATACTCTGTCACCACAGACAAGAAATACCCCCCGAGGTAACACTTTGGGGTGTAGAGTGGACACAGAGAGTATGTGACTGGTGTAATTGCACCAATCCTGATTATTATAGGCTTTGTTAAATGGTGATATGTCTTTTCTGTATGTATTTTTTGCCTGGCCAATTCCTGGCCAACATCGACTTTGTTGTCTAAAGTAAAATTTGACACAATATGTTGCTTTGGAGGACCCCAGCAGGTTCAATTCTTGGGGTTCATCTCGAGCATTTGGCAGAATCTTTGTCCACTTGTCCCAAGTGTCTACCGGGTTGGGCCTCTTACCTGTGGTGCAGAGGAGCTCTGAGTTAGTGATGGGCCAATCATCTGCTACTAGAGGAATTCCTACCAGACACGTGGAGATTGGGTTGTCTACGCTGCCCATGGACAGGCACAGATTGTCTTGTTTGAGTGTCCTTGCTAGGGTCACCCAAACATTATGGCTAGGCTGTGGGACAGGCTAGCTGAAGGCATGTGGTACAGCAAAGAGCATCCAGGCAGCGATGAGGACAGCATCAACGTAGATAAATTTCATCTTTGGACGGGGATGGGGCTTCTGAGAGGGAATATAAATGAGATTTGTTAACTTTATGGTAAGAGGGGAGGGTTTTAGGGTTTAGAGAGGTTTGGCAAGGGTTGAGGGAGGGGGATATTTTGGGGTAAAAAGGGGTGGTAGCATATAGACTAGGGATCAATTTTTTCAGGCTGTGTCTGACCTATGGCTTGACTTTTGCCATATCATCTTGTTCAGCTTTCTGTTTCATCTGCTGTTGTGTGGTGGGACGGTCTTTTCTCTGGTTTGCAGTCATTCGGCGACATCTCCGTCTCCATGCAGAACTGGTCTGGTTTTGGGGAGGTCCTGTATTTGACTCAGGAGAGTTCTTGTTGGTGTTTGTGGGACCAGTGTTTGCAGGGCCTAAGTATGGTTTCATATTTTTTCCTGGGAACCACTTGGAGCCAGATGGTAGTTGAACACAGGCATAGCTTCTCCCCCAGGTAATCAATTGGAAAGGCCCAGAGACCTGGTGTGATTCAGGGTCCTTCACCAGCACTGGCGGTTTCTCTGTGAGCTTAGCTTGGGCCGAATTTGGGAAGTGGCGGAGTATTGGGGGGTCAGGCTCTGATGAGGTACCATTTAGGAAGTTAATGATGTAGAGAGCCTTACAGAGTCTTTTGACAGGAGACAAAATTTCTGTTTCTCTCCGCTGCTGATTGAGGACTCTTTTGAGGGTTTGGTGGGTCCTTTCTACGATGGATTGTCCTGTGGGATTGCTGGGTATGCCTTTCTTGTGTTTTACCCCCCATTGGTTGAAGAAATCTTTCAACTTACGGGAGGCGTAGGCAGGCCCATTATCTGTTTTGACTTCTTCAGGGACTCCCAGGGTGGCAAAGGCAAGGAGAAAATGCTTAATGGTGTGGACGGCATATTCCCCTGCATGGGCTGATGCAAACAGTGCCCCAGAAAACGTGTCGACTGACATGTGCACATATTTAGATCTCTCAAAGGATGGGAAGTGGGTTACATCGGTTTGCCACAATTGGCAGCTGTTCAGACCGCGGGGGTTGACTCCTGTACCCATAGATGGTATTTGGTAATTTTGGCAATTCGGGCATGTTGCAATGATAGCTCTTGCTTGGTCTTTCAAGAGCTTAAACATTCTGACGAGGCCAGGCACGTTTTGGTGATAAAATGCATGTGACAACTTTGCCTGGGCAAAGATGTCAGGGACGTTTGCAGTCTCTGCTTGTAGAGGGATTCCTTGTGGAACAGGGGCATATGATACCCCAGGAAAGACTGGCCAGCCCAGGGTTGCCGAGGAAGAACTCCTGAGCTGGCCCCAGGGTGCAAGCAGGCCTGGAAGACACCTGGCAGCAGGCAGCCTTGAAAATCCTTAGCAAAGTTATACACTGGTTGGCTCCCCCGCTGCTTAGAGGCCGTCTTGTGGGAATAGGGCGTGAATCTTTGCAAAGTAGATATAAGTTAGTGAAAGTAAAGAATAAAGGGAGCACGATGCTCAAATCGTATTGATGTTCGTGTCGTGACTCTGGCCGGCTCCCCTGCACTCGGGAACCCCCCCTGCAAAATCTGCTGGCACGGCCAGTGCATCTGCCCTCCTGTTCCCTTCGACAATAACGCCTGGGAGTTTGGTGTGTGACCTCACATGCATAATGTGATAAGGTTGATTTCTGTGGGAGATTAAATGAATTAATATGGAACTCAATTGGTATAATTTTGGATTGGAGACCTCTTTGAGAAAAGCATGTTCAGCCCTCATAGCTATGCCAGCAACATAAGCCGAATCTGTGACCAGATTAAAAGGTTCGTCTTTGAATTTCTCAAAGGCTCTGATGACGGCTGCTAGCTCAGCAATCTGTGGTGATCCCTCTACTATTTGGATATCAGACTCCCATTTTTGAGTCTTGGGATCCCTCCATGTCATGACTGATTTGTTGGATGAACCAGACCCATCTGTAAAGATGGCTAGAGCTTTGAGAGGGGTTCTACTTTGGATTATATTTGGGATCAAATTAAAGGCGGCATTGCTATCGAAAATTCTATGTTTTGGCATGTGGATGGAAATTTGGCCTGTGTAGCTATCTAGGGTGAAGTGGAGGCTCTCATTGGTCTGGAGCAAATGCTTCAGATCTTCAGTGGTCAATGGCAAGTATATGCATGTGAACTCACATCCTGCAAGAGAGCGGAGGCGAGTTCTTACCTTTTTTATTAAATGTGATATTACTTCTTGAAAGGTGGTAAGTGTCTTTGTAGGTTGATTGCTTGTGAAGACCCATTCAAGTATCAGCAAAGGGTCTCTGAGTTTAGGGTCCCATTGGAAGATCAGCCCATGTAAACGGGGAGCCTTACACAGAACTGCAAACTGGAGAGGCAGGCTGGGTTCGACGCAATGGGCTTGGCGTGAAGACAGGGCTTCCTGGACTTTGGTGATGGTACCTCGGGCTTCAGGTGTGAGGGCACATGGAGAGTCCAAGCCTCCACAGCCGCGGAGGAGGTTGAAGAGGGGAGTGAGGTCTTCTGTTGTGACCCTAGTGGGGGGGCGTATCCAATTTATGGATCTGCACAAGCTGTGTAAGTCCCTTAGGGTCCTCGGATCATCTCTGATCGTGAGTTGCTGGGGTACGATGGTTCTCTCACGGATCTGGAGGCCGAGGTAAGTCCATGGGCTGGAGTGCTGCACTTTGTCCTCACGAATCTCGAACCCTGCTTCTTCTATGGCTTCAATTGTCTTTTTAAGAGTTCTGTCCGAGTAAGTTTTTTCTGGTGCACAGACCAGGATGTCATCCATATAATGGTGGATGATTGCTTCTGGGAACAGGCTCCTGATGGGGGACAGAACGTGGGTGACGTACCACTGGCAGATGGTCGGGCTGTTCTTCATGCCTTGTGGGAGGACGAGCCAATGGTATCTTCTGAGTGGGGCTTGTTCGTTAAGAGAGGGGATGGAGAAGGCGAACCGTGGTGCATCCTGGGGGTGGAGCGGGATGTTAAAGAAACAGTCTTTTATATCTATGATGGCAAGCATCCAGTCTCAGGGCAGCATCAATGGTGATGGCAGGCGGGGTTGGAGGGGGCCCATGTCTTCAATGACCTCATTGATTTTGCGAAGATCATGAAGAAGTCGCCATCTGTCTTTGCCAGGCTTTTTCAGCACAAAGGCAGGGGAGTTCCAAGGGCTTGTGGTCTCAGTGATGTGACCTTTGGCAAGTTGCTCTTCCACCAGGGCTTCCAGCGCGCTCAGTTTTACTTCTGAGAGGGGCCACTGTTTAGTCCAAGTTGGGCTGTCAGTCCTCCAGGTGAGCGGGGGAGTAGATGGTAGCGTGCGTTTCTCAGTGGCCTCAATCAGAAACCCTGGTTGGGAATGGTGAGGGTAGCCCCCCACTGGGATAGAAGGTCTCTGCCCCATAGGGTGATGGGGGCCCTCACCACGAATGGCTGGGTGGTTGCTATTTTGCCCTCAGGTCCTTTGATGACAACATTTCGTTTGCTCCTCATAGATACTGCGACTCCACCAATCCTGGAGATCATACCTGCCACTGGCTCCAGTTCCCAATTACCTGGCCAGTCGGAGCGGGCGATGATGGTCACGTCTGCCCCGGTGTCCAGCATCCCTGGATGGTGGATCATTGTGGGGTATGCCCAGCCCCTGCCCTGGAGGGATCTCTGCTGAGTTAAAAGATTTCGCAATCGCCCAGCAGGACTCCCTGGAAAGGCAACCACTTTGGTCACGGCGAGGAAAGACAGACCCACAATCCTTTGGGAGACACTATGCAGATCCTTCGTAACCCATTGGCCTGTAACCATCCCAGATCCTCTGTAATCTATTGGTCCCCTTGCTGATCCCCTGTATCCCTATAAAAGCAAGCCCTATGGGCCTGTCTCGGTTTTGAAAGACAGGTGTCTGCTAAGGAAGGCAGAAGCCCCCCTTGAAGTGGCAGATATAACCCTTTTTCCCTCCAAGTTATTATATTTTGAAATCAAGGGCCTTTAGGCAGAGATGTGGGAAATAGGAATAACAGTTCTTTACTATATATATATATATATATATATATATATATGTATATGTGTATAACCAGTCAAACAAAACAACAACAACTATGGCAGTAACAGCACACACAAAGCCAGTGCCAGCCTTCTCGGCTGTCAGGCTATTTCCCCTCGGGTGCAGTTCCGCTCGCAGCCGGCAGGGGCGCTGGCGGCTCCCGGTGAGCAGGGCAGGTGCGATGGTTCCCCCGCGGCTGCAGGGGGCGCTCCGGAGCGAGCTCGGGAAACACGCGGGCAATGGCGGCCTGGGATCCCGGGAAGGGAAGGAACAAAGGCTTCACAAACCCCTGGGCAGCCGATCCTGGACTCTCAGGAGCAGCAGGCTGGGAACGGCAGGCAGGAGCGGCAGGGACGAACGCAAATCCCGGGTGGCAGGCGAGATGTATCCAGATGGGAGAACCCCACGGAGGCCTAGGCAGGCAGGGCGAGCAGGGCTACAGCGTAGCGAAAACTCGAAGCAGCAGCAGTGGGGCAGAGCAGCCACAGCTCGGCCTCCAGCAGGGCAGGGAAAGCGGCTTTTGGGGTCCCGGCATTGTTTCCAGCAGGAAGAGAAGAACGGCCCAAAAAGAAAGCAGCAGCTCCTTTCTCTGCAGCTTCTCTCTCCGGACGCTCAGAGCGAACTGCCCCCACACCCAGGTGTAGACAAGAAAGTAGCCAGGCCCGCCCCACTCCTTTTTTGTCTTTCTTAAGTACAGCTATTTGTCCCCTAGCAACATGCATATGGGAGAAAATTCCTTTAACAGAAAAAAAAACCCTAAGACTAAACTAAAACCCCAACATTATCCACCCCGAATTTTTTCCCATACTAACATGTTACATGAAACTTAACTTTTTTCTTAACCATATAAATCTATGCATTACCCAAATTATATACAAATATACATGCTGATAGTGATACAAGTACAGAGCCATGGGTAGTTCACCCTAAAACAAGGTCCCCTTGAGGTAAGCATCGGGTCTCTCCATCCTTTTGCATCACCCACCAGGTGCAACCTGGTCCCTGGGCAAAAACGACCCCACGGATGGGTTTGTCTTTGCTCAAGGCAGACTTTACCCAAACAGTTTTTCCAAGCATACCTCTCATGTGCACCACTGGAACCTTATCTCCGTCTGTTGTTTGTAGGGGTTCGGATTGGGCAGGGCCTGCTCGGCTGGTGGAGCCTCGGGTGTTAACTAACCAGGTGGCTCTTGCTAAATGCATCTCCCAGTTTTTTAAAGTCCCCCCACCCAGTGCCTTCAAAGTGGTTTTAAGCAATCCATTACACCGCTCAACCTTCCCAGCTGCTGGTGCATGGTAAGGGATGTGGTACACCCACTCTATGCCATGTTCTCTAGCCCAGGTGTTTATAAGGCTGTTCTTGAAATGAGTCCCATTGTCAGACTCGATTCTCTCAGGGGTGCCATGCCTCCAAAGGACTTGCTTTTCCAGGCCCAGGATGGTGTTCCGGGCAGTAGCGTGAGGCACAGGGTAGGTCTCCAGCCATCCAGTGGTGGCTTCTACCATTGTGAGCACATAGCGCTTGCCTTGGCGGGTTTGAGGCAGTGTGATGTAATCAATCTGCCAGGCCTCCCCATACTTGTATTTGGACCATCGCCCACCGTACCACAGAGGCTTCACCCGCTTGGCCTGCTTGATCGCAGCGCATGTCTCACAATCATGGATAACCTGGGAGATACTGTCCATGGTTAGATCCACCCCTCGGTCTCGTGCCCACTTATAGGTGGCATCTCTGCCCTGATGACCTGAGGCATCATGGGCCCATCGAGCTAGGAACAGTTCTCCTTTATGTTGCCAATCTAAGTCTATCTGGGACACCTCTATTTTCGCAGCCTGATCTACCTGTTTGTTGTTACGATGTTCTTCATTAGCCCGGCTCTTGGGGATGTGAGCATCTACATGACGGACCTTCACGGATAGCTTCTCTACCCGAGTGGCAATGTCTTTCCACTCTTCAGCAGCCCAGATTGGTTTTCCTCTGCGCTGCCAGTTTGCCTTATTCCACCTTTCCAGCCAACCCCACAGAGCATTGGCTACCATCCATGAATCAGTGTAGAGGTAGAGCTTTGGCCACTTCTCTCTTTCAGCTATGTCCAGAGCTAATTGGACAGCTTTGAGCTCAGCAAATTGGCTCGATCCACCTTCTCCTTCAGTAGCCTGTGCAACTTGTCGTGTGGGGCTCCATACAGCGGCTTTCCATTTCCGGCTAGCGCCTACAATTCGGCAGGAACCATCAGTGAAGAGGGCGTATTGTCTTTCACTCTCTGGTAGCTCGTTATATGGTGGGGCTTCTTCAGCACGTGTCACCTGCTCCTCTTCTTCTTCAGAAGATAACCCAAAAGTCTCACCTTCCGGCCAGTTCGTAATTATTTCCAAGATCCCAGGGCGACTTGGGTTTCCAATTCGGGCGCGCTGCGTGATGAGGGCAATCCATTTGCTCCAAGTAGCGTCGGTGGCGTGATGCGTGGAGGGAACCTTTCCTTTGAACATCCACCCCAGCACCGGTAGTCGGGGTGCCAGGAGGAGTTGTGCCTCTGTGCCGATTACTTCTGAGGCAGCCTGGACTCCTTCATAAGCTGCCAGGATTTCCTTCTCTGTGGGAGTGTAGTTGGCTTCAGACCCTCTGTAGCTTCGGCTCCAGAATCCCAGTGGTCGGCCCCGAGTCTCACCAGGCACCTTCTGCCAGAGGCTCCAGGACAGACCATTGTTCCCGGCTGCAGAGTAGAGCACGTTCTTCACCTCTGGTCCTGTCCTGACTGGGCCAAGGGCTACGGCGTGAGCAATTTCCTGCTTGATCTGGGCGAAGGCTTGCTGCTGTTCAGGGCCCCAGTGGAAATCGTTCTTCTTGCGGGTAACCAGGTAGAGAGGACTCACGATCTGGCTGTACTCGGGAATGTGCATCCTCCAGAAACCTATAGCGCCTAGGAAAGCTTGTGTTTCCTTCTTGTTGGTCGGTGGAGACATTGCTGTGATCTTATTGATGACCTCAGTGGGAATCTGACGCCGTCCATCTTGCCACTTTACTCCCAGGAACTGGATCTCTTGAGCAGGTCCCTTGACCTTGCTCTTCTTGATGGCAAAACCAGCTTGCAGGAGAATTTGAATTATTCTCTCTCCTTTCTCAAACACTTCGGTCGCGGTGTTCCCCCACACAATGATGTCATCAATGTACTGCAGATGTTCTGGAGCCCCACCCTTTTCTAGTGCAGTCTGGATCAGTCCATGACAGATGGTGGGACTGTGCTTCCACCCCTGGGGCAGTCGGTTCCAGGTGTACTGCACGCCCCTCCATGTGAAGGCAAACTGAGGCCTGCACTCTGCTGCCAGAGGAATAGAGAAGAATGCATTGGCAATGTCAATAGTGGCGTACCACTTTGCTGCTTTGGACTCCAGCTCGTACTGGAGCTCCAACATGTCCGGCACGGCAGCGCTCAGCGGTGGAGTCACTTCATTCAGGGCACGATAGTCCACAGTCAGTCTCCATTCCCCATCAGACTTGCGCACAGGCCAGATGGGGCTGTTGAAGGGTGAGTGGGTCTTGCTGACCACCCCTTGGCTCTCCAGCTCGCGGATCATCTTGTGGATGGGGATCACAGCATCTCGATTTGTCCGATACTGCCGGCGGTGCACTGTCGAGGTGGCAATTGGCACTCGTTGCTCTTCCACTTTCAGGAGCCCAACTGCAGAAGGATTCTCAGATAGTCCAGACAGGGTGTTCAATTGCCTAATGCCCTCTGCCTCCACAGCAGCAATACCAAATGCCCACCTGAGTCCTTTTGGGTCTTTGTAATAGCCATTCCGGAGGAAGTCTATGCCCAGAATACACGGGGCCTCTGGGCCGGTCACAATCGGATGCTTTTGCCACTCCTTCCCAGTCAGGCTCACCTCAGCTTCCAAAAGGGTCAACTGCTGTGATCCCCCGGTCACCCCAGCGATGGATACAGGTTCTGCCCCCACATGTCCCGATGGCATTAAAGTACACTGTGCCCCAGTATCAACCAATGCATCATATTTTTGTGGCTCTGATGTGCCAGGCCATCGGATCCACACCGTCCAGAAAACTCGGTTCTCCCGTGCCTCTTCCTGGCTAGAGGCAGGGCCCCTCTAGCCCTGGTTATCATTCTTTCCCTGGGTGTACATGCTCGAGGTACCTTCAAGGGGATCCGACATATCATCCTCCCTTCTGAAATACCTGGCAGCTCGATCGCGGGAGGCTGAGGCTACCTTCACCTTAGCGGAACCCCCTCGGTTAGTGCCTCCCTCCTTGAGTTCATGCACCCGCGCTGCCAGGACAGAGGTGGGTTTCCCATCCCACCTCCTCATGTCTTCCCCATGCTCACACAGGAAAAACCACAGCTCAGCTCGTGGGGTGTACCCTCTCTCTCTAGCAGGGGGACGACGGGCTCTGACTTGGGGGCCTGTGACTCGCACTGGTGCCACACTGACCCTCCTCATCTCCTCCCTCATCTCCTCCCTCATTTCCTTCCTCATCTCCTTCATCTCCTCTTTGAGGTCCTGGACCACAGCAGAGACATGAGCTTTCAGCGGGCCATTGATCATGCTGTCATAATGCCTGAGCTTGCTGGCAACAGAGCCCACGGTTTCTCGGGTATTGTCAGCATCAATCGTTGCAATGAAGGTGGTGTATTGCAATGGCCCTAGCCTTGCCAGGTTCCACATCATCTGTCCTGTGCACCTGACCTTATCAGGGTCATTATCATGCTGTCCATCCCTCCCAAAGAGTACCTCTAATATTGCCACCTCTCTTAGCTGTTGAATCCCTTGCTCGAGTGTCTTCCACTGCATTCTATGATGGTACTCCTGCATTCTTTCTTTGTGAATGAACCTTTCTCTCACACTCATTAAGAGCCGCTCCCAGAGAGAAAGGGGCCCTGGCTCCCTCACAAATACCTGGTCCACACCTGGGTCCTGGGTCAATGATCCCAGATACCTTGCCTCACCACTATCCAGTTGCACACTTGTGCCCATAAGGTCCCAAACCCGAAGCAGCCAGGTGGTATAAGGCTCACGCCCCCTTCGCGCAATGTCGTTTCGCATAGTGCGGAGACTGTCGTACGACAGGGACTCAGTGATGATTTCTGGCTCTGGCTCTCCTGCTGGTTGTGAGGGCCCTGGTTGTCCATCATCATTAACTGGTCGTACTGATTTGGTCTTACACTTCCTCCTTTGCACAGGGGCGACTACTGCTGGCTGTGGTTGTCCTTGTGGTTCAGCTGAAGCCTGGACGGTTGTAACATCCGTGGGTTCTACTGCTGCACCATCGGACTCACCCTCTTTGGGGCAGGGAGAGGGCTTTTCACTAGCTGAGGAGGTGTATTCCCTTAGCAATTGGCATATCTCCTGGCGCACCTGGCCCATCTCCTGGCACATCTCCTTGCGCACCTGGCCCATCTCCTGGCACATCTCCTGGCGCACCTGGCCCATCTCCTGGCATATCCCCTGGCGCACCTGACCCATCTCTTGGCACATCTCTTGCATCCCTTTTGCCAGTACCCCCACCCAGTTTGGATAGTCCATTTCTGAGGTGGACTGTTGGGCGGTATCAGTCTGTGGGGCGGGGTCTCTAGTGTCTGGGGCTACGTCAGTCTCTGGGGTAGGATCTCTAGTGTCTGGGGCCGTGCCAGGTTCTGGGGCAGGATAGGGCTCTGGGGTAGGATCTCTTGTGTCTGGGGCCATGTCAGGTTCTGGGGCAGGATCAGGCTCTGGGATAGGAACTCTACTCTCTGGGGCCATGTCAGGTTCTGGGGCAGGATCTCTAGTCTCTGGGGCTGGTGTCCGGGTAGATATCCAAGCCAATCTCAACTTATCCTTGAGTGCTAAATAGAGTAGGCCTATCAGCAGCAGATGGTTAATATTCAGAGGGAATTTAAACCCTTCGAAAATTGATGGGGTGGGCCCGAAGAACTGGTTGAGGGGTTGGGGGAAAACTTCCCCTGGTGTCATTTCCTCACAGAAGGTACCATTGTTAACATAACCCCAAAAACATGTGCTCAGTGTGTGATAGCCGTTTATCCATGTGCCCACATTCCGGAGGAAGCTAAAAACCCATGAATTCCTCACCTTCTCAACCCATAACGCAAGCTGGATAACAGCAATGGTAGCCTTAGTCAGAGGACCCATATTCAAGTAAGGAGCTGCAAAGGGGAAGAATATAGCTACGGCCACATGCCACCCGAACCAGGGTAAACTAGACCACATAGTGCAGCCTAACAAGGTTCCTATATCTGGCACACAAAATAAAGTTCCAAGAACTGTTATTCCTTTTTTTTCACCTCTCTCTCTTAATGCCCTCAGGCCCCACGTTGGGCGCCAAGATCTGTCTCGGTTTTGAAAGACAGGTGTCTGCTAAGGAAGGCAGAAGCCCCCCTTGAAGTGGCAGATATAACCCTTTTTCCCTCCAAGTTATTATATTTTGAAATCAAGGGCCTTTAGGCAGAGATGTGGGAAATAGGAATAACAGTTCTTTACTATATATATATATATATATATATATATATGTATATGTGTATAACCAGTCAAACAAAACAACAACAACTATGGCAGTAACAGCACACACAAAGCCAGTGCCAGCCTTCTCGGCTGTCAGGCTATTTCCCCTCGGGTGCAGTTCCGCTCGCAGCCGGCAGGGGCGCTGGCGGCTCCCGGTGAGCAGGGCAGGTGCGATGGTTCCCCCGCGGCTGCAGGGGGCGCTCCGGAGCGAGCTCGGGAAACACGCGGGCAATGGCGGCCTGGGATCCCGGGAAGGGAAGGAACAAAGGCTTCACAAACCCCTGGGCAGCCGATCCTGGACTCTCAGGAGCAGCAGGCTGGGAACGGCAGGCAGGAGCGGCAGGGACGAACGCAAATCCCGGGTGGCAGGCGAGATGTATCCAGATGGGAGAACCCCACGGAGGCCCAGGCAGGCAGGGCGAGCAGGGCTACAGCGTAGCGAAAACTCGAAGCAGCAGCAGTGGGGCAGAGCAGCCACAGCTCGGCCTCCAGCAGGGCAGGGAAAGCGGCTTTTGGGGTCCCGGCGTTGTTTCCAGCAGGAAGAGAAGAACGGCCCAAAAAGAAAGAAGCAGCAGCTCCTTTCTCTGCAGCTTCTCTCTCCGGACGCTCAGAGCGAACTGCCCCCACATCCAGGTGTAGACAAGAAAGTAGCCAGGCCCGCCCCACTCCCTTTTTGTCTTTCTTAAGTACAGCTATTTGTCCCCTAGCAACATGCATATGGGAGAAAATTCCTTTAACAGAAAAAAAAAACCCTAAGACTAAACTAAAACCCCAACAGGGCCCCTGTGGCTCAGAGAATGTTCTCGTCCCTGGCTCTCCCCTTCGCCGGAGGGGACCCACAATAAAGGTACCTTCATGCGGAACCAGCCACACGAGCCTCTCGTCTCTCTCTCTGGTGTGGCTTGGCCTGGAGGCTGCCCTGCAGAGCTGAGCTGGAATCACGAGCTGATAATCACTAAGGAGCTGACAGTCTCTGCAAGGGCCCTCCTGCCAGCAGCTGAGGGAAGACACCGGGCCTCGGGAAGGCGATTCCTTTCGGGACCATCTCCCTGGACCGGTCACCTCTTCCTGGGTCAGAGCCTCGGACCCCCATCAGCTGTAATAACTGGCACCTGAACAGCCTTGGACCCAGGACCCCGGATCTGGCCTGAGCTGTGTCTTGATCGCCATGACAGAACCAGCCATTCGTGTGCTGATCCTCTGAAGATAGACCTACGTTTTAGCAGGCCTTTTGGACGGGGACAGTTCGAGACCCTCGCCTCCCACCTAGGACAATAGTCCCTGAGGATCGAACTGCCAGACCACCCCTTCAGCAGACCTTTCTAGGAGCCAGCCTCACCAGAAAATGGGATTTGTAAGTTTAAATTTGGGGCTCTCCTCTTTCTTGCATGCAACTTAAATTAATTTTGGGGTTTTCTTCTCTTTTTTCTGCTGAGGGAGGAACTAAGATGGGACATAGGCAAGTTAAACCCAGCCTTTCCCAATCTGAGAGAGACCTATACCCCTTTCTCCTAACCCTTCTCTTAAAATCTGACTTTAAATTCTGTAAAGGTATTCTTTCTAAGAAAAATCTCAAATCTTTTAGTAATTGGATATCTCGAAATTTTCCTGATGCTACAACAGACTCTGTCCTTTCTGATCTGTTCTGGGACAGAGTGGGGAACAAACTGTATTCCTCTCAAGCCTCAGGAAACCTCTTTGTTTCCAAATTCATTCCTTTATTTCATTTATTGGTTAAAATGTGTGGTGCGAAAACCCTCCCTCAGCCAAGCCCCTTCTCTGCCCTTCCCCCCTCCCACCCCCCCTCTCCACCTCCGGCAATGGCCAGCCAGAGCACGGACCCCGCCAGCCGCCCTGGCCCTGGCCCGGCAGGGGCGCTGGCCACCCCACTTCCCTACCCCGATCCCCTATTCCCGACAGTCCTCCCATACCCAACGCCCTCCTCTCGCCCCCTCGGTTCTGCTGCCACCCCCCAGGCAGCGCACACGGCACCCATCCCAGACCCATCCCCCCTCCCCAGGATGGATGCCTCTGAGCCGCCCCCAGCCCCATCTCCCTGTGCCCCTGGTATTTCGCAACCCTTTGAGCACGACACCACACTTCCCCCTCTCGCACCAGCCCGCGGTGCCTCTGACCCCCCCCACCCCACCACGTCCCACCCCCCCGTGTCCCAGCGCCCCGCCGCATCCCTGCTACACGTGGCCCTGCTCCCCCCAACCCCAGCGCGGCGGCCCTGTAAGAGACGGTCCGAAGATCCCTCATCTGCCTCATGATCATCGCCAAGGATAGAGACTGAACACAGGAGTCCTGGCCCGGCTGAGGTGGGATGTCTGCCAAGTGTTGCCTACGGGTGTGCCCACTGGGAACTGGTACGCATTCCTGAGGAAAATTAGTGCAGGTCACAATGGACTGCGCCGTTCTTGCTGCCCAGGCGGGAAGGACTGCGCCGAAGTGGAAAGGAATGACCTGTCCTGTACACCTCTCCGGTACACCTGTCTTGTACGTCTGTCCTGTACCTGTTTCCCAAAGCAACAGACCCCATAACAATGGCTGTAGATTTCCCAACCTCTTGGCCAGTTGCCCCTCGCTTCTGAAAAGGACTATAAAGGGACCTTCTGAAATAACCGAGTCTGAGATCTCCCCACGGAAGGAAGACGAATCTATTGGAGGAAGACCACGAGGACTTCGTCTCATCCGTTGGTAGCTATTGCCCCTCTTTTCCCCTCTCTACTTTGTTTCTCTCTCTCTCTCTCTCTTACTCTCTTCTATTGCATTACTGTGTTGTGGGCACTTAATAAAGGTGCACTGTTTTGATTAAAACTGAAATCTCTTGTGTCCTTTTGCACTCTGAGATCGATAAACGAACCATCACGATCCCCGCTTGCATTAGCGGATCGTGACAGGCCCCGTCCCAGCAAGCTGCAATGCCGCCGCTGCCCCCCCCCCCGCGCCCATGGAGCAAGCATGGTACAACATGGGACCGGTCCCACAGAGCCCCGCGCACACCCTGTGGGGCACGGAACAAGCGTCACGCTCCCCGCCAGCATCTGCCCCTCTCGCCGCTGGCGGAACACAGCTATCCGCAGCACCACCTCAGGCTATCGCCCATAGAATGGAATCTCCCTCCCCCCTTCCCCCACCGCAAATGGCCCTGGCACCCTGGCCGGCGCCAGCACACCCTCTCTCTCCCCACCCAGCTGCATCTTGCGCAATCCCTGCTGATGCTCCCCCTCTCCCTGCACCCCCCCCTCCCCCTTCCACGGGTTCTTGCGCAATCCCCATCCCCCCTGCTGCTGCGCTAGAGCCTACTGCCCCCCCCCCCCCCACCCTCTTACAGCCCATCCCGACTCCACACGGAATTGCGAAACCGGCACTACCTGCAACCCGACCTCCCCCCAAACGACCTGCTGCTGTACAACCTCTCCACCCCGATGCTGCCACAACAGACCCCCTTCCCACCCCTGAAACCACCCCCGACCCCGCGCTACCCCTGCCCTGGATAAAGCAAAGCCGGCATTACAAAGATGCCGCGCTACGCCCCCTGTAGCCCAGCCCTGCCCTGCAAAAGCTAACCCCTAATTTTCAGACGACAGTAGCAGCAGCTCTGATTCTGAATCTGAGGACCGATGGGCACAGACACGCAGGGAAGCGAACCGGGAGGGAGATTGGGAGTTAGCCCAGAAAATCTCAGCCTTTCCAGTCATTATAGGGAAAGGGAGGAGGGGTGGTCCAACTACAAAAACATGGGAACCTATCCCATACAAAGAAGTCAAAGAGCTTAGCAAGGCAGCAAAAGAACATGAGATAGGGTCACATTTCCTTAGAAACTTATTGGAAGCCACTTTCTCTGCCTATACATTAGTACCACATGATATTAAAAACATTATTAACTGCATCCTTTCCCCTGTTGAATATATGTTATGGGAAAGGCATTGGAAAAGACATTTAAAAACACTGTCTGACACTTATGCTAAAGATGCAAATCAGACAGATGGGACAATAGAACAATTGGCTGGAGAAGGTAACCTCCAAAAACCCCTAGATCAAGCTACAACCTTACCTGAAGTAGCATTACAAGACATAGCTATTGCAGCTAAGACATCACTGCTCCTTACTCCAGATGATTCTGTTCCTACACAATATTCCTCTAACATCAAACAGTCAGCAAATGAAAGCTTCATTCAGTTTGTTGATCGTTTGAAAGCTAGCTTAGAGAAACAGATAGAAAGTCCAGATGGATGAAAGGAACTTTTAGGCAAATTTGCCATGGTAAATGCTAACTAACAATGTAAGAATATCTTGAGGGCCCTACCCATGGACACAGAACCAACAATAGAACAAATGATAGAGACCTGTACTAGACACACATCCACAGAGAACACAATGACCCAAGCAGTTGTAAAAGGCATCACAGAGGGAGTTTCCGGTGCATTCGCTGCAGCAGTCTCTAAGGAGAATGCCAGCTGTTTCTATTGTGGCAAACTTGGACACTTTATAATGGACTGCCCACAAAGGTCACCCACCCAGGACCGTCGTACCACCTACCAAAGGCACCAGAGACAGCAACAGCACCAGCAGCGTCCAAAAAACTTCTATCGGAGCGCGGTGTCAAGGCCCTGCGCCTAGACAACAAATCAAAGGCCAAACTACCCTGCCCTGGCTGCGAACCCCACATCGGACCACCGAGAGCAGACAACTGGACCTCATCCGGCACCATCATCCCAGGCGATCCCAGAACACATGAGAAGGATCCAACACACGGAGCGCTACCGATCGGAACCAGACGCCAACTGGTAACATCACTGCCATTTAACTTTGTTGACAAGAGTTTTTATTGTATTCCCACAGGAAAGTATGGACCGCATGACGGCCCATGGGACATTCTTATCCTAAGCGATATCATCCATGGTCCAGAACAACTCTTTGTATTACCTGAGATACAAACAGTGCACCCTGGACAACAGATTCTTGTCCACCTTTGCTGCACGGACACGCCTTTCTTTCTCCCACAGGGAACGCCGATTGCTCAAGCCTTTTTACTTCCACAGAACCGCCCAGAACAGCTCCCTCTCAATCCTACAGCAATGTGGATAGAGATCGTGGGCTCAAACAAACCGACCATCTAGTGCAGCTTCTTCTGTAAAGGAGAGAGGATCTACCGCCCAGGGATGCTGGACACCGGAGCAGATGTGACCATCATCGCCCCCTCCGAGTGGCCAGGGAATTGGAAACTGGAGCCAGTGGCAGGTATGATCTCCGGGATTGGTGGAGTCGCAGTATCCATGAGAAGCAAAAGAAATGTTGTCATCGAAGGACCCGAAGGCAAGATAGCGACCACCCAACCATTCGTGGTGAGGGCCCCCATCACCCTATGGGGCAGAGACCTTCTATCCCAGTGGGGTGCTACTCTTACCATTCCCAGCCAGGATTTCTGACTGGGGCCACTGAGAAACGTGTGCTGCCATCTACTCCCCCGCTCACCTGGAAGACTGACAACCCGAAATGGACAAGGCAGTGGCCCCTCTCAGAAGTAAAACTGAGCGCGCTGGAAGCCCTGGTGGAAGAGCAACTTGCCAAAGGTCATATCACCGAGACCACAAGTCCTTGGAATTCCCCTGCCTTTGTACTGAAAAAGCCCGGCAAGGACAAATGGACGCTACTCCAGGACCTATGAAAGATCAATGATGTCATTGAAGACATGGGCCCCCTCCAACCCAGCCTGCCATCACCATCCATGCTGCCCTGAGACTGGCTGCTGGCCATCATAGACATTAAAGACTGTTTCTTTAACATCCTGCTCCATCCCTAGGGCGCACCACGGTTCGCCTTCTCCATCCCCGCCCTTAATGAACAAGCCCCACTCAGAAGATACCATTGGCTCGTCCTCCCACAAGGCATGAAGAACAGCCCGACCATCTGCCAGTGGTACTGATGCCTTTTCCTGGTCTTAAAATCAAGAGGCATACACAGTTAGAAGGGGAAAAGGGATTTTATCTTGGTATTTATTTTTAAGGATCTTTAGGTGTACACGTCCAGGTCATATGCATTGAAATGCACCCCACCGAGTCTTTTCCTGTGTCTCTGTGTCTCTGTCTTTCTGTGTCTCTGTGTCTCCCCTCAACATTGGGTATAACATTATAGGTTTTACTAATTAGCATATCTATCAAAGATTCCTCAATGAGAGGCTCAAGTGAGCCCCCCTCCGCAAGGAACCTTTCCCTGGATGGTTTTATCTTGGTTTACAGAATATGTTCTGGAGAGGACCTTGGGGTTTGAGGTACACTGATTTCTAACTAAGAAGCTTCTAAAATGTTTAGTCTTTTAGCTTGACAAACAAGTCTAAGAATGTAGGCAAAAAGCACTAGGAATACAGAAGTTGTAAAAGGTATAACAGGGGTATAAAAAGAAAAGGCAAAAATCTTCATGGCATCATTTCCCTTCTTTTAGAGACTAACAAAAGTCTATCTTGTCTAGTCTCTACTCTACTTTTCTACCTGCAGAACAATGTGCTGCTCAAGGGTGAATTTACAGGCCTCCTTTTGCTCTAGCACATTTATCACTGCATGGGGTACATACACGACAATGTGCTGCTCAAGGGTGAATTTACAGGCCTCCTGTATCAGAAGGACTGTTGCTGCCACAGCTTTCAAGCATCTTGGCCAACCCTGGGCTACATTGTCTAGTTGTTTTGAGAAATAGGCCACAGCTCTTCGCTGGTCTCTAAGGTGCTGTGCCAGTGCTCCGCCTCCGCCGTCGCCGCCTCCGCCGCCGGGGCAGCCCGCACGGGGGTGGGGTGGGGGAGCGGCGGCTTTGCCGCCGGCGCCTCCGCCGGCGCCCCCACCACCGCCGTCACCGACTCCACCGCCGGGGCAGCCCGCACAGGGGAGAAATGGGGGAGCAGTGGCTCCCCCACCACCGCCGCCACCGCCTCCGCCGGCAAGGCAGCCCGCACAGGTGGGGGCGGGGGATGGGGGGGGAGCAGTGGCTCCGCCGCCTCCGCCGCCACCGCCGCCTCCGCCTCCGCTGTCCCCGCCGCTGTCCGAGCGGGGGCAGGGGAGGGGGCGAGAGGCCGGCTCCAAGCCGGAGGAGCGGCGCGGGGCCCCCCCGCCCCCAGCCTCGTCAGGGGCGGAGGGCGAGCGCGGATGCAGGGAAGGGGTGGATTGGCCACCGTCCCCTGACTTTTCCAGAGGCGGAGAAAGGGCAGACTGGTCACTGCTTTCTGACCACCCCAGAGGCAGAGAAGAGGCAGATATGCCACCGCCCCCTGACCGCCCCGGAGGCGGAGGGGGGGTAGATTAGTCACTGCCCCCTAACCGATCCAGAGGCAGAGACGGTGCAGATTGGCCGCTGCCCCCTGACTTTTCCAGAGGCAGAAATGGGGAAGGGAGAGAGGAAGGGGCAGGCTGGCCACCTTTCCCCGAGTACCCTGAACACGGAAGTGAAGGTAGAAATGGACACGAGCAATTGCGGCAGCATTCCCCAATACAGAGAACCGCAAGTTTCCGACCCAGAGACAGGAGGAGCCGCTCGCTCTCCCCACCCTGCGGCACAGGCAGTGTTAAAGCTGAGGGCAGATGGGATGGCCCCGACCCAGGCGGCTCTTACAGAGCTAGGGACGGGAGAACCTGCTTGCAGCCCCTGCCCCCCTACCCCTCTCCTGCCGCAAAGAGCGAGATGGTTCCTGATCAATATTCGTCTGGAACAAGTTTTAAAACCAATGAACCAATTTCAATTAAAAGCGACTGAGATGATTTTAATACAGATGGTTCTCACGGGGAGGGAGGTAGAAGGAGGGGCAAGATAGCCCGAGAAGCTATGAGAGCAGTCAGTCCCATCGCTAAACACACAAAGTCCAAAGCAGGTAAAGGGGGGGGAGGAAGAACTTGCATTAGAAGCACCTCTGAGACAGGCTGTGGGAAATCAAAGAGCCATTTATATAAAAGCACCATTTTCTCTCCGAGAATTACAGCAGTGGAAAAACTCAACTGGGAAGTACAGAGACAACCCAGAGAAAGTAGCTATGCATGTAGAAATGGCCATAAAATTCCAAAACCCAGATTGGGGTGATCTAAATGTTTTGCTAGATGAATTATTAGATAAAACAGAGGGAGAAATAGTCAACAAAGCTGCTGTATCTGCTATAGAGACTCAAATTGCAAATGAGAGTCTCCAAGAGTCAGTTAATGATATCTATCCCCTAGCAAACCCTGGCTGGGATCCCAATGTCCCAGAACAGACAGAAAAGCTGAAGCCATACCAGAAATGGGTGGTTGTTGAGTTAACAACGTATTCTGTGTTAAATACTTTAAAAGGTAAACTGAGTCAAGACACTGTGGATGTGATCGGAGCTACAGGGGTAAGTGAAACAAAGTCTTTTTTCCAACCTTAAAAATTTAAATTGGGAAAACACTAGGTCACTCACCAGTTCCTGTATATGCCAAATTCCCCAATGCCATTATCAGGCAGAGATTTATTGGAAAACTTGGAAGCAGAAATTAAGTTTTCAAAGAAAGAGGGAATGAAAGTTATAATCCCAGAATCTAAAATTATCGAAGCAGCTGCTATACTTGTACAAGAATGCCATGGAAAAATTCCCAAAGAAGTTGAAGAGGCTGTCCTTCAAATCGTGTGGGCCAGTGATTCTCCTGGGAGATCCAAAAAAGCTGAACCTGTGAGTATTACACTCAAAGCAGGGGCTACACCAGTAAGACAAAGACAATATCCTCTGAAATTAGAAGCTCGTAAAAGATTAGTACCTGTGATTGAAAAGTTTCTCAAATTTGGGTTGTTAGTAGAGTGTGAATCCAGGTACAACACACCAATCTTGCCAGTAAAGAAAGCTGATGGTAAAAGCTACAAGTTAGTACAGGATTTGAGGAAAATCAACAGGATAACAGAGGACATACATCCAGTGGTAGCGAATCCTTACACACTTTTGACAACACTAACAAATGAATTAGAGTGGTTCACTGTTTTAGATCTCAAGGATGCCTTTTTCTGCATTCCTGTGCATAAGAATAGCCAAAAACTCTTTGCTTTTGAGTGGGAGAATCCAGAAACAGAGAGGAAGACCCAGCTCACCTGGACAGTTTTACCACAAGGATTCAAAAACAGCCCGACCATATTCAGAAACCAGCTAGCAAAAGAGCTTGATACCCACCCCCCCCCGTGCGGGCTGCCCCGGTGGTTGAACGGGGGGGGAGACACCCCCCCCCCCCCCATTGCGCAAAGCTGATGCTACCATATCTGCATCTGTCATATCAAATTCTCTGTCCGTATTAACATACGAATCAGCTTGCTGCGGCTTTTTCTTTCTCTTCCTCAAAGTCATTTCTATATTACTTTTGTCTACCACATATGCTTCCTGTACTAGTTTGAAAACAAACCAGTGGGAGGCACCAAGTCAGAATAACAATTTAATGGGGAAGTTTAAAGAAAAGGAAAGAAAAAAAACTAAAAGAAAACACTGGTTCAAACTGACAGAGTCAAGATACAACCTGAGTCCCTGTTAGGCAGGGTGGTGGTAGCAGTCTGCTAGAATGGTGGCTGCAGTCCTCTGAAGCGGTGATCCTGTAGAAAAGAGGGTCTGCTCTTCCTCAGAAGGTCCAGTGGTGACTGTGTAGCTCCTGTCCTCTGGAAATCCAGTGGAAAGGCCTCCTCTCTGGTGTTCAGCCTCAGCTTATATCCACGCTGGGATGCTTGGTTCCTCCCTCTGGGTGGAGCATCTCACAATGGGGTAATGAGTCATGAGGCCAGGTGTTGATTGGGCTCATTAACAGATGATAGTCCAGAGGGAGTTATCTATGAGTCAGGTGGCAGGACAATGATGGGCCATTAACAGCAAGATAGTCTGGGGGGAGGAGGCAAGGAAACACTGCCCCACCTGATTTCAACGGCTGATGGGGATGGAAATAGAATACACTGCAACCCAGGACATTATCCACCCCTTATTCTATTACCATCTGCATCATCCCAAATCAATACCTTCTTTAAACTCTACACACACATACATATATATATATATATATATATACATATACAATGAAACCCTACGCACCGTTCTCACCTAAGATTAGGTCTCCTTGTGGTACACAATGGGTTTCCCCATCTTTTTGCATTACCCACCAAGTGCAACCAGGTCCTTGAGCAAAGACAATCCCACGGATGGGTTTGCCTTTGCCTGAGGTGGGATTGATCCAAACAGTCTTTCCTAAAATACCCCTCAGGTGTACCGCAGGGACTCTATCTCCATCCACTGTGTGCAAGGGTTCAGACTCGGCGGGACCAGCTCGATTGATGGACCCTCGGGTATTGACCATCCAGGTGGCCTTTGCTAAGTTCACTTCCCAATTTTTGAAGGTACCCCCACCAAGTGCCTTCAGGGTGGTTTTAAGTAGTCCATTGCAGCGTTCAACTTTTCCGGCAGCTGGTGCATGATAAGGAATATGATATATCCATTCAATACCGTGTTCTCTGGCCCAGGTGTTGATGAGGCTGTTCTTAAAATGAGTCCCGTTGTCCGACTCGATCCTGTCAGGGGTGCCATGTCTCCACAGGACTTGCTTTTCCAGGCCCAGGATGGTGTTCCGGGCTGTAGCATGAGGCACAGGGTAGGTCTCCAGCCATCCAGTTGTCGCTTCAACCATGGTCAACACGTAGCGCTTGCCTTGGCGGGTTTGGGGAAGGCTGATGTAATCAACCTGCCAGGCTTCCCCATACCTGTACTTTGACCATCGTCCACCGTACCACAAAGGCTTCACCCGCTTGGCCTGTTTGATTGCAGCACAGGTCTCACAACTGTGGATGACCTGTGAGATGCTGTCCATGGAAAGGTCCACCCCTCGGTCACGGGCCCATCGGTATGTTGCATCTCTCCCCTGATGACCAGAGGCATCATGGGCCCAACGAGCTAGGAATAATTCTCCCTTGTGCTGCCAGTCCAGATCCACCTGAGATACTTTCACCTTAGCAACTCGGTCCACCTGCTCGTTGTTGCGATGCTCTTCATTAGCTCGACTCTTGGGTACGTGCGCATCCACGTGTCGAACCTTCACGGTCAGCTTCTCTACTCGGGTGGCGATGTCCTGCCAAATCTCAGCTGCCCAGATGGGTTTCCCTCTGCGCTGCCAGTTGGCCTTTCTCCAGCGATCCAGCCATCCCCACAGAGCATTAGCTACCATCCATGAGTCGGTGTAGAGATAGAGCCTCGGCCACTTCTCTCGTTCAGCAATATCCAAAGCCAGCTGGACGGCTTTAAGCTCTGCAACCTGACTCGATCCACCTTGTCCCTCGGTAGCTTGTGCAACTCGTCGTGTGGGGCTCCATACTGCAGCTTTCCACTTTCGGTTAGCGCCTACAATTCGGCAGGAACCATCAGTGAAAAGGGCATAACGTCTTTCAGTCTCCGGTAGCTCATTATATGGTGGGGCTTCCTCAGCA
This sequence comes from Coloeus monedula, assembly GCF_965178545.1. NCBI lineage: Eukaryota > Metazoa > Chordata > Aves > Passeriformes > Corvidae > Coloeus > Coloeus monedula. The sequence continues at coordinate 2,109,434 of NC_138821.1, read as the reverse complement.
CGAGTCACTTGCTCTTCCTCTTCTTCAGAAGATAATCCAAAAGTCTCACCTTCAGGCCAGTTTGTTATAATTTCTAGAATCCCAGGGCGATTCGGGTTTCCAATACGGGCACGCTGTGTGATGAGGGCGATCCATTTGCTCCATGTGGTGTCGGTGGCGTGATGCGTGGAAGGAACCTTTCCCTTGAACATCCAACCCAGCACCGGTAGTCGGGGTGTCAGAAGCAACTGTGCTTCAGTGCCGATTACCTCAGAGGCAGCTTGGACTCCTTCATAGGCTGCCAAGATTTCCTTCTCTGTGGGAGTGTAGTTGGCTTCAGACCCTCTGTAGCTTCGGCTCCAGAATCCCAGTGGTCGGCCACGAGTCTCACCAGGCACCTTCTGCCAGAGGCTCCAGGACAGACCATGGCTCCCGGCTGCAGAGTAGAGCACGTTCTTCACCTCTGGTCCTGTTCTGACTGGGCCAAGGGCTACCGCATGAGCGATTTCCTGCTTGATCTGGGCGAAGGCTTGCTGCTGTTCAGGGCCCCAGTGGAAATCGTTCTTCTTGCGGGTAACCAGGTAGAGAGGACTCACGATCTGGCTGTACTCGGGAATGTGCATCCTCCAGAAACCTATGGCGCCTAGGAAAGCTTGTGTTTCCTTCTTGTTGGTCGGTGGAGACATCGCAGTGATCTTATTGATGACCTCAGTGGGAATCTGACGCCGTCCATCTTGCCACTTTACTCCCAGGAACTGGATCTCTTGAGCAGGTCCCTTGACTTTGCTCCTTTTGATGGCAAAGCCAGCTTCCAGGAGAATCTGGATGATTTTCTCTCCTTTCTCAAACACTTCCTTTGCTGTGTTTCCTCACACAATGATGTCATCGATGTATTGCAGATGTTCTGGAGCCTCACCCTTTTCCAATGCAGTCTGGATCAGTCCGTGGCAAATGGTGGGACTGTGCTTCCACCCCTGGGGCAGTCCATTCCAGGTGTATTGCACACCCTTCCAGGTAAAAGCAAACTGGGGCCTGCATTCTGCTGCCAAAGGAATGGAGAAGAAGGCATTGGCAATGTCAATAGTAGAGTACCACTTCGCTGCTTTGGACTCCAGCTCGTACTGAAGTTCCAACATGTCCGGCACAGCGGCGCTCAATGGTGGTGTGACCTCATTCAGGCCACGGTAATCCACCGTCAGCCTCCATTCTCCACTGGACTTACGCACTGGCCATATAGGGCTGTTGAAAGGTGAATGGGCCTTGCTGACCACCCCTTGGCTCTCCAGTTTGCGAATCATCTCATGGATGGGAACCACAGAGTCTCTGTCGGTGCGGTATTGCCGGCGGTGCACTGTTGCTGTGGCGATTGGCACCTGTTGTTCTTCCACTCTCAGCAGTCCCACAGCAGAGGGGTCATCTGAGAGGCCAGGCAATGTACTCAGTTGTCTGATATCTTCTGTCTCCACAGCAGCTATCCCAAAAGCCCAACGATGTCCTTTTGGGTCCTTGAAATACCCATTTCTGAGATAGTCTATGCCGAGAATGCACGGGGCCTCCGGGCCCGTCACGATGGGGTGTTTCTGCCACTCGTTCCCAGTTAAACTCACTTCAGCTTCCAGTACAGTCAGCTGCTGGGATCCTCCTGTCACTCCAGAAATAGAAATGGGTTCTGCTCCCACATACCTTGATGGCATCAGAGTACATTGAGCACCGGTGTCAACCAAAGCCGTGTATTTTTGTGGGTCAGATGTGCCAGGCCATCGGACCCACACAGTCCAAAAGACCCGATTCTCCCTTTCCTCTACCTGGCTAGAGGCAGGGCCCCTCTATTCCTGGTCATGTTGCATATTGCTCCCTTCCGGTGAATACGTTCCTGAGGTCCCTTCAAGAGGATCGGTCATATTATCATTCCGGTACCGTCTGGAGTTCTGTGTGCGAGAGACCGGAGCAATATTGACTCTAGATGCGCTTCTTGTGGTAGTTGTCCCTCTTTTTAGTTCACGTACCCGAGCTGCTAAGGAGGAGGTGGGTTTTCCATGCCACTTACTCATGTCTTCTCCATGTTCCTGAAGGAAAAACCAGAGGTTACCTCGTGGGGTGTATCCTCTCTCCCTGGTTGGGGGACGCCGGCTCCTAATGGCAGAGACTCTTGTTGGTTCTGGCGAGATCGGGTAAATCTCTTCCTTAAGTTCCTTTTTCAGTTTCTGATGGCCTTCTTCAATCAAGCTCCGGACTTGCTCAGCCAAAAGACTTGTTTCCACGGATGAGACATGGGTGCGAAACGGGGCTGTGACCGTGTCCTCGTAAATCCTCAGCTTGTTCACCAAGACGCCCACCCTGTCCTCGCCTTCCCTCCATTGCAGCGTTGCCAGGTAACGGGAGTATATCTCTGGTCCAAGGCGTGCGAACCTCAACCACATCTGTGACGTGCACTGGACACCATCTGGGCTCTTGGGAAATCTCTCGTCTTCTGAGAAAATGATCTCCAGCACAGCCAATTCCCTCAGGCACCGGATACCTTGTTCCATTGTGCTCCATTTCCCTTGGTGCACCTGGAGGTCTTCTTTACAAAGGTACCTGTCCCTTACACTTGTAAGCAGTCGCCACCAGAGGCTGCGAGTTTCTTGGGTTCTCCCGATCCCCTGGTCAATGACCACATCCCGGGACAGAGATCCCAGCTGCCTGGCCTCACTTCCGTCCAGAATGGTGTCATTGGCTGCAGCGTCCCAGATGCGGAGCAGCCAGGTCAGGATAGACTCGTTCGTCTGGCGGGTGAATTCCCTCCGCAGGTCACGCAGCTCACCCAGGGATAGCGACCGAGTGATGATCTCTGGCTCTGCCTCTTCTGCTGGGTGCGAAGGTCCTGCTGCATCCTCGTCAGTCACAATGCGGGCTGATTTGCTTTTTGATTTCTTCTTCTGAACGGGGGCAACTGCAATTGGTTTAGGCTGTTCTGGTTCGGTGACGGTTTGCATGGGGACACTGAGAGTGCTTTTGGTTCCCTTCTCCTCTGTGTCAGTCTGCGTGGACATGGACGCTGTTGCTTTGCATCTGGGTCCTTTCTCCTCAGTGTCAGTCTGCGTAGACATGGACGCTGTTGCTTTGCATTTGGTTTCTTTCTCCTCTGTGTCAGTCTGCGTAGACATGGACGCTGTTGTCTTGCATCTGGGTTCTTTCTCCTCGGTGACAGTCTGAGTAGACATGGACGCTGTTGCTTTGCTCTTTTTCCCTCCCTCATCCTGAGGATGCTGTGCCATGGCTCTGATCCTAAGCATGGTGTACATGGTGCAGGCTGTACAGAGAAGACAAAGCAGAACTGACAGCAAGTTTATGCCGTCTTTGACATCCAGAGGGAATTCAATATTTTCAAAAACTGCTGTGCCTGGCCTCAAAGGCTGGAAGAAACCACTCTCTACTCCTCCCACCAGGGGCTGGGTGCGATTGTTGAGGAGATCCCAGACATAGGAGCCCAGACTAGGACAGCCAAACAAAACTGAGTATATACTCCGAATGGTATTCATCGCCTCGCAGGTTATTATGCTGTAGACATAATAAACCATTAAAGCAATTCTCATACCATTCCCTGGTTTTAACAGGAGTAATACTACAGGCAGGTAGTTCCCCATGTGAGGAAAAATATAGAGAGCAAGATACAGTACCCACGTAGACAAGCTGAGCACCATGGTGAATAGGTTTCTGTTAACACAAAATTGTAATTCTGACTTTCTCTCAGAGCTGCCCCACGTTGGGCGCCAAATTATGTACTAGTTTGAAAACAAACCAGTGGGAGGCACCAAGTCAGAATAACAATTTAATGGGGAAGTTTAAAGAAAAGGAAAGAAAAAAAACTAAAAGAAAACACTGGTTCAAACTGACAGAGTCAAGATACAACCTGAGTCCCTGTTAGGCAGGGTGGTGGTAGCAGTCTGCTAGAATGGTGGCTGCAGTCCTCTGAAGCGGTGATCCTGTAGAAAAGAGGGTCTGCTCTTCCTCAGAAGGTCCAGTGGTGACTGTGTAGCTCCTGTCCTCTGGAAATCCAGTGGAAAGGCCTCCTCTCTGGTGTTCAGCCTCAGCTTATATCCACGCTGGGATGCTTGGTTCCTCCCTCTGGGTGGAGCATCTCACAATGGGGTAATGAGTCATGAGGCCAGGTGTTGATTGGGCTCATTAACAGATGATAGTCCAGAGGGAGTTATCTATGAGTCAGGTGGCAGGACAATGATGGGCCATTAACAGCAAGATAGTCTGGGGGGAGGAGGCAAGGAAACACTGCCCCACCTGATTTCAACGGCTGATGGGGATGGAAATAGAATACACTGCAACCCAGGACACTTCCCTGTTCAAATACATAGTAAAAAGTTCTGCATATCTTAGTTCATCAAACCTACGTAATGATCTCAATTCTACCATCAGGTCATTAATGATGTTATTTTCCAAACTCCCATAGTGAGGCCAATTTTCTTGATTAAATTTTAAAGTCGGCCAAACCCGTGTGGACAGTCTAATCAATTCTCGGGTGTTCAAAGTAGTTTTTCGCCTTGTCAGTCATTTCCAGTGTTTTATTATCAGCTCCAACGGGCTGTTAGGAGGGATTTTTTCATTCACACCACCCATGTTTTCTCACAGACAGGAAAACTCTGCCAGAGGAAAGCTCTTAACTCTGGAATTCAGCCTGCAATCTGGCCTTGGAATTCCAATTTCCCAGGCAGTTTATATAGGTTATTGCACAAACACTTCAGAACAGCACTTTAAAATACTAAAAAGCAACTAGTTTTAGCAAGCAGTAAATGCGTACGCGCAAAAATCAGGTCTCAACAGGATTCAAACCCACAACTCCCGATGTCTGAACCAACCAGCCAACCAACTAACCTCTGAGCCACTCCTGCGTCTGCGTAGGGTGCAGCCTCTGGGCTCCTGTGGACTCCGCGGAGGGTGTCCCCTCCTTTCCACAGTTTGCAGGGGAAAAGTTTAAGCTTTCCCCTTTTGTGGGCTTCTATGCCCCCAACCTTTCCAACCCCCTCAGAGATCTCCTTCCCTAGTGCTAGCACAGTCTCAGTGGTACTGATCCCCTTTTCACTCACCTTCCTTTCCGTGCTTCTGCCTTTCCATGCTGGGCCCTAAAATCCTGGTCACAGTCTTAGATTGTTGCTCTGGCCCCTCTGTAATTTGCTGGCAAAGAGAGGGGCAAAGCAAGATGTGTTCCAACCCAAGACTGCGAGTTTCAAGGTCTTTAGGATCCCTTCGTGGTCGCCAGCAACTGATGCCTTTTCCTGGTCTTAAAATCAAGAGGCATACACGGTTAGAAGGGGAAAAGGGATTTTATCTTGGTATTTATTTTTAAGGATCCTTGGGTGTACACATCCAGGTCATATGCATCGAGATGCACCCCACCAAGTCTTTTCCTGTGTCTCTGTGTCTCTGTCTCTCTGTGTCTCCGTGTCTCCCCCCAACATTGGGTATAACATTATAGGTTTGACTAATTATCATATCTATCAAAGATTCCCCAATGAGAGACTCGAGTGAGCCCCCCTCCGCAAGGAACCTTCCCCTGGATGGTTTTATCTTGGTTTACAGAACATGTTCTGGAGAGGACCTTGGGGTCTGAGGCACACTGATGCCTAGCTATGAAGCTTCTAAAATGTTTCGTCTCTTAGCTTGACGAACAAGTCCAAGAATGTAGGCAAAAACCACTAGGAATACAGAAGTTGTAAAAGGTAAAACAGGGGTATAAAGAAAAGGCAAAAATCTTCATGGCATCAGTACGTCACCCACATTCTGTCCCCCATCAGGAGCCTATTCCCAGAAGCAATCATCTACCACTATATGGATGACATACTAATCTGTGCATCAGAAAAAACTTACTTGGACAGAACTCTTAAAAAGACAATTGAAGCCATAGAAGAAGCAGGGTTCGAGATCCGTGAGGACAAAGTGCAGCACTCCAGCCCATGGACTTACCTCGGCCTCCAGATCCATGAGAGAATCATCGTACCCCGGCAACTCGCCATCAAAGAGGACCCCAAAACCCTAAGGGACTTACACAGCCTGTGCGGATCCATAAATTGGATACGCCCCCTGCTGGGAGTCACAACAGAAGACCACACTCCCCTCTTCAACCTCCTCCGCGGCAGCGGAGACTTGGACTCTCCACGCGCCCTCACACCTGAAGCCCGAGATACCATCACCAAAGTCCAAGAAGCCCTGTCTTCACGCCACGCCCATCGCATTGAACCGAGCCTGCCTCTCCAGTTTGCAGTTTTGGGTAAAGCTCCCTGTTTACATGGACTGATCTTCCAATGGGACCCTAAACCCAGAGACTCTTTGCTGATACTTGAATGGGTCTTCACAAGCCATCAACCTACACAGACATTAACCACCTTCTGTCACGTTCCGCTAATGCAAGAGGGGGTCGTGATGGTTCATTTATCGATCTCAGAGTGTAAAAGGACACAAGAGATTTCAGTTTCAATTAAAACAGTGCACCTTTATTAAGTGCCCACAACACTGTAATGCAATAGAAGAGAGTGAGAGAGAGAGAGAGAGAGAGAGAGAAACAAAGTAGAGAGGGGGAAAAAGAGGGGCAATAGCTACCAACGGATGAGACGAAGTCCTCGTGGTCTTCCGCCAATAGATTCGTCTTCTTTCTGTGGGGAGATCTCGGACTCGGTTATTTCAGAAGGTCCCTTTATAGTCCTTTTCAGAAGCGAGGGGCAACTGGCCAAGAGGTTGGGAAATCTACAGCCATTGTTATGGGGTCCGTTGCTTTGGGAAGCAGGTACAGGACAGACGTACAAGACAGGTGTACCGGAGAGGTGTACAGGACAGGTCATTCCTTTCCACTTCGGCGCAGTCCTTCCCGCCTGGGCAGCAAGAACAGCGCAGTCCATTGTGACCTGCACTAATTTTCCTCAGGAATGCGTACCAGTTCCCAGTGGGCACACCCGTAGGCAACACTTGGCAGACAATCCCACCTCAGCCAGGCCAGGACTGCTGTGTTCAGTCTCTGTCTTCGGCGATGATCGTGAGGCAGATGAGGGATTTTCGGAACATCTCTTACACCACCCCGTGACTCACGATTGTCGTCAAGCGAGCTCCATCAGCACGATTTCGTAGTGTCATTGTGAAGTCTTCAGGACTCGTCAATGTTGGTAGCATATCCCGGAAAAGGGTAGAGAACATAAGAAAGGATGGAAAAGAAAAGAAAAGAAAAGAAAAGAAAAGAAAAGAAAAGAAAAGAAAAGAAAAGAAAAGAAAAAGAAGGAAACAAAAGAAAGAAATAAATAATTTTAAAATCAGAATACACATGTAATTTTTTAATCAAAATACCTCTAATTTCTTATCACATTTTAATACTCGTGTAGTTCGTCTCGTGTCAACAACCTTGGGGATGTCCACAGTAGATGGGACGTGGACATCTATTATAGATGTCAATTGTGTTAACCGTTTCATCATTCTCCAATTCATGATGTATAAGACTGCTGATAAAGCAAAACCAATCAGGATCAAAATCAAGAGAACAATGATGGGATGACACAATTTGTTCAGGACACCTGTAGCAGTGGGTGACCACCCAAAAAGAGTATCCCACCACCTGTGTTCAGCATCTTTCTTTACCCTTTCTAGAACACGATGTATTTCTTTCACATTGTGGTGAACAGTTACCAAGGTTTTCTGTCCATTTTTCTTGATCTTTTCCAAAATTTAAATTAAATCTTGGTGAAGCAACAATTGCTTTACCAAAGTAAGGTTCATTCCCATGGGGGTAGGCAATAATTGGTGGATCAGTGTGTAATTGGACTGTAAAAGGTGATAAGAAGTAACTGGGGCTAAATATGAAAAATCACATCCTATGATTTTAGTAAAGTTACAAACACAAAAATTTGAATGATTTTTAGTATCTACTACTAAATTTTCTACAAATACTTTATCGCAAGCAGTTCTTAAGCATGCACATCCATTACCTATATAGACAAGCACTGTTTCAGAAATCTCGTTAGGATGAATTTCAAAATGACAGATATTTTGTTCTGTAGCTAAACAAATGTCTTGAGCTCTAATTGCATTACTTTCACAGATTAACCCTTGTTGTTCTTGGACAATACAAGTTTCTAAATTAACAGTTTGCCACTTCTCACCAATTTGACGGGCCCATTCTCTATGCTCGAAAGGATAGAGAACAGCTCCATCATGGTTCAGCCCTAATGCAATGACAGGGAATATCAAATGCACTGAAGCATTACGTATGGTTAGTACAAAGGCTGTGGATGTGTTTGTGAGGGGATCGTAGGTAAAATTTACTAAGTTCCACCAGGATTGGAATTCTCTTTCAAAATCAGCGGCACTGTCCCAGATTATTTTCCGAATTTCAGTAGGGAAAGTGCCTTCTTCGCCTTCTCTTATAATTGAGGCAGCAACTGACTGCATCCATAATTGAGCCTGGATGTAGCTGAGAGCCAAAGAAATGTTGTTTTGTGTAGCATCGAGTGCGTCAATTATCAATTTGTGGTCATTCATATTTACCTTTTCCCAATTTGGTAATATGTTTGATAACAACCACTGATGGCTTCCCAAGGCTAATAGGGATGACTGTAGTGGTTGTATTTTAGTCAAATCTGTAGTTGTGGCAGCCAATTTATTCATTAGTACTTCTGAATCAATACTATTTAAGATTCCCAATCCTGTTCCCACAACACCGGTTATGTCTTTTTGCGTTCGTTTCTTAGAAGGGTTCCGCTTTTGCAACCAGGTTGTCCACCCCTCGAAGGAAGTTTGCAGAAAAGGTGAACAAGCTGGCTGAACTTCTGAGACATTGTTTTGCATCAGCAATTTAACTTGTTTGAGGGACCATGCTGGATTCTTCATGTCCCTCGGAGTTCTTCTGTGAAAAGCAAACACAACAGAGTCTGCCACCAAAGGCAGAAAAATTAGAATGATGGAATTATGCAGCGTGTATGTATCCGATGCTCTCTCCCTAGGGCATCAGAGGCTACCCATGCATATTTATTCAGAGGGCTTTTTAGCACTAGTGGTACTTCTCTTAGAGTAGGAAGGTCTACCAAAACAGGTTGTCCAGGGTAGTGTGCAGGATTCTTAGGATCATTTGGTCCCTATAGTGTTCCCAAGGCATTTAAAACACAATATCGGTTCTTTGTTGGAACAATTCCACACCTCTGGGCATCTTTCTTTGTCAGCGCAGAAATTTGTGCTCCAGTGTCAATCAGAAAAGTTACAGGTGCCCGTTTAGGGCCTGTAATAGCTGTGATCATTATATCTCCTGTTTTATTTCTAGTGAGCATTCTCAGGTATACCCATGCTCCATCTCTTCTCCCACTGACAAGAGACGGGGTGTCTAGTTTCCCTGGTTTTGAGGGAGAGGTCGTTTTGGCTCACTGCACAGACTTTGAGGGAGAGGTTGCTTTGACTCACTGCCCAGATTCTGAGGGAGGAGGGGTGCGCTGGGTTGAATTGACGGATTCGGTAGGATGGGTTTTCGGCACTGCCAGTTAGACACTACCTTACTCAATTTATCTAGGGGTAAGCCATCCATCACATCTCTGGGGACCCCCTTTTTGATGCCTAATAACCACCAATGCTGACAATTAGAGATCCGTTTTACATTCTCTGGTTTTTCACTATGAGGAGCCCTAATGTACCTGACACGTTTTGTTTTGTCTGATTTTTCCTCTGGGATTTTTATAAGTCCGTATTTTCTACTGTAATTAATCAGATCTTCTGCAACCTCTCTCCATGTCCTAACTTTGTGATCACCGGCAGGTGAATTCGATTGTGAACCTGGCGGCTGAGAGGGGGTTGAGTATGGAGTAAACCCAGGATCGGTAGATCCGGTTTGGTCACTCGGGTTTCCAAGGAATCTATCCAGCCTTTCTACGGGACCTACAGCTGCTATGGTTTTTTGAAGGACAATTGCTGTAGGTTTGAGTGATTCTGGAAGGCCTCTAATTAAAAGGGTCATCAGTTCAGGTTTCACAGGTAATTGCATTGGGGATTCATATCCAGGAGTTAATTTCCTTTCATGGATCATTTGCAGACAGGCAGCTTTGTGGACGCTTTCTAGAAGTTGATTGGGGGTACCAACTATAGCTAAAGGGTCTCCCCTTTCTAAAGGATTGAGTCCCCCGGCCCAGAAAGCTGCACGCTGAGTCAGGGACCATGTGCCACGTTGGTCTCCTGTTGTCAAGAAAACTCCATGTCCCCAGTATCCACTGGCCTCCTGTTCAGTTAATTGAATTTGGTCTCCTCCAGTGAGGGATACTCGGAAAACATATTCCGTCTCAGATTCGTGGGGGAGCCGCCCGTACTCCTTTTTTAACCTAGCCAATTCCACAGCAGTGTATGGTATTTGTTTAGTGGTGATATGCGGTTCAAAATCTTCACCATTGATATAATTATATTCTGTTTTAATCAGAGGTCTTATACGAGGGCAGCAGTTTTCCCCACAATTTTTTACTAGTATTAGTTCTTTCTGGGGGTATATTTGGTTAATGTGAGTAGTTTCCTTTTCCTCTGTCTCCTTTGGTGAGTCGGTATTCTGTGAATTCTTAAAATATTCCTCTTTTAAAGCAGTCTCTAGCAAATGATTTTTATTCTTTTCTTCATCCAATTGTTTCTGTAGAATCTCCACTAGGTTTTGAAGGGAATCTATGATTGCTTTCTCCTCAGTACATCGCTTTAAGCGATGATCTATAGCTGCCGCAAGGCATGCCCCTAAAACAGAGCAAATTATGGTTTTATTTTGGCCAAATTTAAATCTAGTCTCATGTTGGAAAGAACATACTCTATCAGTTACATTATCCAAATTAAACCAGTTATTTTGAGCCCATTCTTCCCCTCCCGGAGAGGGCCGGGCATTGTGTTTTGCTAGCAGAGCATAAAACGCAGCTTTAACTTTTGCACTAGGGTTTTCAGTCATTTTATAAAGGGATCAAAACCACCACAGGGAGGTAAAAGTTAATTACACACTGCGACACACACAGCTTCACTGTGTCTCCCTTCACTTCCCTGGGTGGGTGAAGAGACCAAATCTGCTTGGGAGGTACTCCTTAAGTTACTTATGGTTGTCTCTTCACTACACCAAGCAGTCCAAATTCACACACACACCAAAAAAAAAACACAGTTCCCCCTTTTACACTAAGAGATCGTGAAAAATCTGAAGACAGAGCCCTCAGCTGAGTATGGGGTGCTTTTCACCCAGGCGTGTGCAGTTTGCGGTAAATTCGAGTCACCCCTCTTGCTTTCTAGACACCGCTCACCCTTTTCGGGGTGTTGGGCTAGGTGCAGCTGGAGTGAAACATCCTTCCCCTACTACAGACTGCACACAACCTTGCAATCCCTTCTGTCTGTCAGATCCTGTCCGTGACGCCACTTAAATGTCACGATCCGCTAATGAAAGCGGGGGTCGTGATGGTTCATTTATCGATCTCAGAGTGTAAAAGGACACAAGAGATTTCAGTTTTAATCAAAACAGTGCACCTTTATTAAGTGCCCACAACACAGTAATGCAATAGAAGAGAGTAAGAGAGAGAGAGAGAGACAGAGAGAAACAAAGTAGAGAGGGGGAAAAAAGAGGGGCAATAGCTACCAACAGATGAGACGAAGTCCTCGTGGTCTTCCGCCAATAGATTCATCTTCTTTCCGTGGGGAGATCTCGGACTCGGTTATTTCAGAAGGTCCCTTTATAGTCCTTTTCAGAAGCGAGGGGCAACTGGCCAAGAGGTTGGGAAATCTACAGCCATTGTTATGGGGTCCGTTGCTTTGGGAAGCAGGTACAGGACAGACGTACAAGACAGGTGTACCGGAGAGGTGTACAGGACAGATCATTCCTTTCCGCTTCGGCGCAGTCCTTCCCGCCTGGGCAGCAAGAACGGTGCAGTCCATTGTGACCTGCACTAATTTTCCTCAGGAATGCGTACCAGTTCCCAGTGGGCACACCTGTAGGCAACACTTGGCAGACAATCCCACCTCAGCCAGGCCAGGACTGCTGTGTTCAGTCTCTGTCTTCGGCGATGATCGTGAGGCAGATTAGGGATTTTCGGACCGTCTTTTGCGCCTTCCAAGAAGTAATGGCAGCTTTAATAAAAAGGCCAGAACTCGTCTCTGCTCTCTTGCAGGGTGTGAGTTCATATGCATATACTTGCCATTGACCACTGAAGATCTGAAGCAGTTGCTCCAGACCAATGAAAGCCTGCAGTTAGCCCTAGATAGCTACAGGCCAAATTTCCATTCACATGCCAAAACATAGATTTTTCTACTGTGATGCAGCTTTTAAATTGATTCCAAAATTAATCCAAAGTAGAAAACCTCTTAAAGCTCTGACCATCTTTACCGATGGGTCTGGCTTGTCCCATCGGTCTGTCATGACATGGAGGCAACCCAATACCCAAAAATGGGAATCTGATATCCAAATAGTAGAGGGATCTCCACAGATTGCTGAATTAGCAGCTGTTGTCAGAGCCTTTGAGAAGTTTAAAGATGAACCTTTTAATTTGGTCACAGATTCGGCTTATGTCGCTGGTATAGCTATGAGGGCTGAACATGCTTTTCTAAAGGAGGTCTCCAACCAAAAACTATACCAATTGGTTTCTACATTAATCCATTTAATCTCACACAGAAAACAGCCTTACTACATTATGCATGTGAGGTCACACACTGACCTCCCTGGTCCCATTTCCGAAGGGAACAGGAGAGCAGATGCACTGGCCATGCCAGCAGAGACTGCAAACGTCCCCGACATCTTTGCCCAGGCAAAGTTGTCACATGCATTTTTTCACCAAAACATTCCTGCACTCGTCAGAATGTTCAAGCTTTCAAAAGATCAAGCAAAAGCTATCATTGCAACGTGCCCGAACTGCCAGAACTACCAAATGCCATCTATGGGTACGGAGTCAACCCCCGTGGTCTGAACAGCTGCCAATTGTGGCAAACCGATGTAACCCACTTCCCATCCTTTGGGAGATCCAAATATGTGCATGTGTCAGTCAACATGTTTTCTGGGGCAGTGTTTGCATCAGCCCATGCAGGAGAAAATGCCATCCACGTCATCAAGCATTTTGTCCTTGCCTTTGCCACCCTGGGAGTCCCTGAAGAAATCAAAACAGATAATGGGCCTGTCTACACCTCTCACAAGTTAAAAGATTTCTTCAACCAGTGGAGAATAAAACACAAGACAGGCATACCTAGCAATCCCACAGGACAATCCATTGTAGAAAGGACCCACCAAACCCTCAAAAGAGTCCTCAATCAGCAACGGAGAGAAACAGAAATCTTGTCTCCTGTTGAAAGACTCTGTAAGGCTCTCTATGTCATTAACTTCCTAAATGGTACCTCATCAGAGCCTGACCCCCCAATACTCCGCCACTTCTCAAATTCAACCCAAGCTAAGCTCACGGAGAAGCCACCAGTGCTGGTGAAGGACCCTGAATCACACCAGGTCTCTGGGCCTTTCCAATTGATTACCTGGGGGAGAGGCTACGCCTGTGTCCGGCTACCCTCTGGCCCGAAGTGGTTCCCAGGAAAAAGTATTAAACCATACTTACGCCATACAAACACTGCTCCCACAAACACCAACAAGAACTCTCCTGAGACAAATACAGGACCTCCCCAAAACCAGACCAGCTCTGCATGGAGACGAAAATGTTGCTGGATGCCCACCAACCAGGAAAAAGATTGTCCCACCACATGGCACCAGACGAAACAGAAAGCTGAACAAGAAGCTATGGCAAAAGTCAAGCCGTAGGCCAGACACAGCCTGAAAAAACTGATCCTTAGTTTATATGTTATCACCCCTTGTTACCCCAAAATATCCCCTTCCCTCAACCCTTGTCAAACCTCCCTAAACCCCAAAACTTCCCCTCTCACCACAAAGCTAACAAATCTCGCTTATATTCCCTCTCAGAAGCCCCATCCCTGTCCAAAGATGAAATGTATCTACATTGATGCTGTCCTCACCACTGCCTCGATGACCTAAAAGTAGATAATGACCTTTTTGGACGATGGGGAATAACGGGATGGATTGCATCTTTTATTAAGGGAGCTTTGTGGGTATTCATTGTAATTATTACTGTGTTACTTATGTTCTCTTGCCTCCTACGTTGCTGCAGAAAGGCTGCTGGGAATGCCTTTTTAATAAATACAGAAGGGGGAGTTGTGGGGTATGCCCAGCCCCTGCCCTGGAGGGATCTCTGCTGAGTTAAAAGATTTCGCAATCGCCCAGCAGGACTCCCTGGAAAGGCAACCACTTTGGTCACGGCGAGGAAAGACAGACCCACAATCCTTTGGGAGACACTATGCAGATCCTTCGTAACCCATTGGCCTGTAACCATCCCAGATCCTCTGTAATCCATTGGTCCTTTACTGATCCCCTGTATCCCTATAAAAGCAAGCCCTATGGGCCCCTGTGGCTCAGAGAATGTTCTCGTCCCTGGCTCTCCCCTTCGCCGGAGGGGACCCACAATAAAGCTACCTTCGCGCGGAACCAGCCACACGAGCCTTCTCATCTCTCTCTCTGTTCTGGCTTGGCCTGGAGGCTGCCCTGCAGAGCTGAGCTGGAATCACGAGCTGATAATCACTAAAGAGCTGACAGTCTCTGCAAGGGCCCTCCTGCCAGCAGCTGAGGGAAGACACCGGGCCTCGGGAAGGCGATTCCTTTCGGGACCATCTCCCCGGACCGGTCACCACTTCCTGGGTCAGAGCCGCTGACCTCACCCCACTACCAACTGTAATAGAGCATCTCTCCCTTACAGAACAAGCTGCACTCGATGGTCAGTTTGTTTGAGCCCACAATCTCTGTCCACATTGCTGTTGGATTGAGTGGAATATGTTCTGGGTGATTCTGTGGAAGCAAAAAGGCTTGTGCAATCGGTGTTCCCTGTGGGAGAAAGAAAGTTGTGTCCATGCAGCAAAGCTGAACCAAGAATCTCTTGTCCAGGGTGCACTGTTTGTATCTCAGGTAATACAAAGAGTTGTTCTGGACCATGGAGGGTTTCACTTAGGATAAGAATGTCCCATGGGCCGTTCTGTGGTCCGTACTTTCCTGTGGGGATATGATAGAAATGCTTGTCAACAAGGTTAAGTGACAGTGATGTTACCATCTGGCGTCTGGTTCCTATCGGTAGCGGTCCGTGTGTTGCATCCTTCTCATGTGTTCTAGGATCACCTGGGATGATGGTGCCTTGCGAGGTCCACTTGTCTGCTGCCAGTAATCCGATATGGAGTTCGCAGGCGGGGCAGGGTAATATGGCCTTTGATTTGTTGTCTAAGCGCGGGGCCTTGATACTGCGCTCCGATGGGAGGTTTTGAGCGCTGCTGGTGCTGCTGCTGTCTCTGGTGCTTTTGGTAGGTGACGCAACGGTCCTGGGTGGGTGACCTTTCTGGGCAGTCTTTTATAAAATGTCCAAGTTCGCCGCAGTAGAAACAGCAGACATTCTCCTTAGAGACTGCCGCTGCAAATGCACTGGAAACTCCATCTGTAATGCCCTTAACAACTGCTTGGATCACTGTGTGTCGCTGTTATCCCCAGAGAGATGGCGAAAATCACGACATAAGTCCAGGTCAGATGATATGGCTGAAGCCCTCGTTTAATCACCCATACCTTTTATAGCATGGTTCGCAAAAGAGAAATTACATGATTGGCCTATTGACCCACCACCTCTCAAGGTGATAGGTTGAGCAGTAAGACACTCATTTCCAAATATTATTCTTAAAGAAGGAAAATAATTTTCACAGTTCTCATAACAACCTGAAGGTGTAAAAATGGTTTACATTCTCTCAAACTGTTGTCCATCCAGTTCACATGAGAACAAAAGCTTTCACAGAGAAGCTGTGAGAAGCTGGATTTCTCTAACTGCCCTCTCATGAGAAAGAAAATTTCACAGGAAAATTCCTCTGCCAGCCCTTCCTGGCATTCACAACTGTGTTTTCGGTGGATGTGTAACGTGTGCAACCTTCTATCATTTGTTCGATTGTGGGTTCTGTGTCCATGGGTAAAGCCCTTAAGATATTCTTACATTGTTCATTAGCATTTGCCATGGCAAGTTTACTCAAAAGTTCTTTTCATTCATCAGGACTCTCTATCTGTTTCTCTAAGCTCATTTTTAAACGATCAACGAACTTAATGAAACTTTTGTTTACTGACTGATGTTAGAGAGCTGTTGTGTAGGAACAGAGTTATCAGGGGTAAGGAGCAATGATGTTTTTGCTGCAATAGCTATGTCTTGTAATGCTATATCAGGTAAGGTGACAGCTTGGTCTGAGGGTTTTTGGACATCACCTTCTCCAGCTAATTGTTCTATTGTCCCATCTGTCTGATTTGTGTCTTTAGCATAAGTGTCAGACAACGTTTTTAACTGTCTCTTCCAATGCCTTTCCCATATCATATAATCTGCAGGGGAAAGGATGCAATTAATAATGTTTTTAATATCATGTGGTATGAGCATATAGGCAGAGAAGGTGGCTTCCAATAAGTTTCTAAAAAAATGTGATCCTCTCCTGTGTTCTTTTGCTGCCTTGCAAAGCTCTTTGACTTCTTTGTATGGGATAGGTTCCCATGTTTTTGTAGTTGATGGTCCACCCCTCCTCCTTTTTCCTATGTTATAAATGAAGTCTGTAATTCGTGCTGTTATGTATAAAAATGAACTGCAATGAAACTATACAGAGCCAGAGTTTCAAACCCCCCACCAGCCTGGCTGAGAGGAAAATTTTGCAACACTGGAGCAGTTGAAAAGGAAGTTCTTTCATCACAGATGTAATCAATAGGTGAGGATTCCACCCCAGGTGGGGTTGGATCTTATCACCGGGACATTAACACTACGATGACTTGATCACTATCTTCTGATATCTACATCTCAGCTGATAAGGAATTGGACATTCCAGGAACTCCATTGAGGGTTCCAGGAATCGGAGACAGACAAATTCATCACCAAAGATGGACAATTCATCAGACCCAGGAAATGCTTTGTGCAGTCCAACTTCGGGACAAGAAAACATCATGAATATCCTAAATTGCAAGAAGAATAGAATTAATTCGGACTCTGCCCAAAAACTGTACAAGAAGGAACCAGCCGAAGCAACATTCGTGAACTTGGGAGGTCTGATGCGATAGAGGTCAGATCTGTGTTCACCCAGCACCGATCGTGGGCTCGGTGCTGACCTTTTTCCGATCGTGGCTTTCTGTGTGACCGATCTTTCGGCCGCAGAATAAAATCTATTTCTTTATTAAATTTAATTTGGCTGAATTTCTTTATTGCAAATTGGTGACCCCGACGTGATCCGATTTGGGGTATCGCGGACCCCTTTTCGCCCAGGAGGGGCCCCACTAATTTTTTAGCGGCCTGGCCGGACAGGGGATCCCACGGACCAATCGGATCAACGAACCTAATTTAAAGTGGCATCTCGATTGAGAAAAGGGAATAAAAAAGAGTTCTCAGGGAACTCGGGAGGACCCAGGGTGGGATCCCCTGAGCCGCGGCAGGGTAATTCACTCATAAAAATCTACGTGCACAAAGAATCCACGCAGGAAAACAGACCGTAAGTATCGCATGGTTGAGTGAGGAGCGATCAAGCATGTGTGAGATGTGATACTATCACGAAGCGAGTGCGGACCCCAAGATCACAGTTCCTCTCTCCCGCGAGGGAAGAGGTCGGTCACAGGGGAAGCGAAAGACATGGGGTAAAAACCCAAATTTTTTTCACATGTCAAGCCCGAATAAATCGAGAGATTCAGAGGATCGATTGCAGGACGATTAGAGGGAAGGGTATGTGTTGGGGTGGGTCAGCCTGCTCTCGGGCTGAAACCATCAAATGTCAGTCACCAGAAGAGATCACTGAGATCTAGGTTACCTCCCCCTGGGTGGCTCCCAATCCTAAATTACCTCATTCTGTTCCAGAAAGTTCTCCCTTTTGTAGTTATTAATTGGTTCCCTGTTATGACTCCTGCCTCCCTGTTTTCCCCATTTGTTCTGAAAAATTGTATCCTCCCCTCTGCTTGTACCCCATTGGTTGTTTTCTCTTTCCCTGCCTTGCTCCACCCCCCCATAAAGGGGCGAGCCTGTGTCTCCTCGAGGCTTTTCTGGTCCCTGGACCCTCCTGCAAATAAACCTGTTGGAACTCACACCAGAAGCCCCTCCTGCCTTCTTTGCCTCCGGGCTACCGTGAGCCTAATCCATCGGCTGCCTGACGTGTTTCCTCTGAGGAGGAGCCAGCGCACGCACCCATCCCACGCCAATTCCACTGAGCTGTCCAGCGAGGACGCTGTGGAGGCTAACACTGCGTCCCCTCTGCCCGAGGGCAGGCCGGGGCTTGTGGTTTCAAGCCCCTGGTTGCGTTAGGTTGGCGCCTGAACAGGGACGACACACACGTGCGTTCCTGCATCGTCCTCGCTGCCAGGAGGCTGCAAGTGTCAGCGATTCGGAGCCACTGATGCCTCTCCCGGCAGCGCGCTCTGTTTTAAAAGCCGCGTTCCGAGAGGAGGTTGCCAACTCCTGCCAGGAGAGCAGCCTGATCTGGAGGACCTCACCGTGCCTTTTTGTTTCCAGGACCGGAAGCCTGTGTCTTCTTCTTGTGTGTGTAAGTATTTTTGTGATTCCCGGCCCCTGGGAAATTACGTTTAATTTCTCCTTTTTGCCAGTGGTGGGTGAAGTTGAGGTTGAGGTTTAAGATGGGAGCTAAGCTTTCCCAGCCTCAGGGAGAGGTTTATCTCCAAGTTGGGGAGTCCCTGAAGAATTGTGGGTTAAAGTTATCAAAGGGGTTTTTGAAAAGGTTTGTTAAGTGGCTGTTCTTTTATTTTCCCCGGATGTCCCCTGTTAATTTGAAGTCGGCCACGTTTTGGCAATTTGTGGGGGACAAAATATTGGAATTAAACCAAAGGGGAGTGTCTTGGGGTGACGTTATGACGTGTATCCCATATCGCTGCCTATGCCCAGAAATTAATTTTTGTGCCTTTCTATGCCTCTAAACTGAGCCTGAGAGGGGGAAGAGGGAAAAAAAAACTGAGCAAAACTTTCTCCAAGCAGTTTGCAGCTTGTTCAAGGTCATATAAAGATAGCAGGTTTTTTCCCCCCCCCCCAGCTGCGGCAGGGGAGTGAGGAAGGACCCAGCTTGCTGTTTTGCAGTCAGCTTTTGGCCAGTTTTTTCAGTTTCTCATTCTCCGGAGAGAGACTGAGAGTTGGACTTTGCTTTTTCTTTCTCTGGAATTCCGGATTTTCTCCCTTTCCTACTGGACTGCTTTCAACCTCAGAGCACATCGGGAGGACTTTCCACCGGGCACAGAGGGCCTGGCCCTGGGCCAAGCCCCAGCTCCGAGGAGACCAAAGGGAGGACTCTAATGCTTTCCCAGGTTTTTTCCTCCACAGTGAAAGATTTTACCATTTAACCTTATTTTCCTTTCCCGGGTGTTTGTTAAATAAATAGTTTTATCTTCTTCACTTTCCTTCGAGGAAAATTTATTTTTTCCCGAACCTGGTGGGGGGAGGGGTGGTTGTACCTTCTCTCAGAGGATATATTTCTAAATTTGGCCAAACCGGAACAGGGAGATCCCTCTGGAGAGAGGTTTCTCTACATGGTCTGAGCTTTGAGAGATATACACAAAGCTAATCGGAAAATAAAGGAAAAGCCCCGAGTTCTCCCCAGTTCTTCCCAAGTCCCTCTTTCCCCCCCTCGCGTTCCTCATCCCACTACTCCTTCGCTGAGAAGACCGGGAGTTGTAAAATGCCCAGAGGCACAGGGCTGCCACCGTCTCCCTGACTCTCCTCGATCCTCTCAGCCGCCCTGCCGAAGTAGCCCTGGCCAGGCTGTTTCGGCTTCTACCCAAACCCACTCTCCTATGCCCTCTTCCCCAGTTGTTCGCCCAAAAAGTGGTTCCCAGTTTTATTGCCCTAAAAATGAAGGCAAAGGCTTTTCTTCGTCCACTGTTTTGTCCCCTTTCCCTGCTGTTCCTGCACTCCCCCAAAATGGAGGAGACCTCATGGCATAGCCCGCCTTTTTTCCTTCTTCTTCCCAAAATCCTCTTCTCCCCCCTCCTCCTCGCCCTTTCCTGGCCCCGCCCCCTGCTAACGTGACGTCTGTGAGCTCCTCCTTCGCGTCGGGTCCCTCTGATGCCATGAAGATTTTTGCCTTTTCTTTTATACCCCTATTATACCTTTTACAACTTCTGTATTCCCAGCGCTTTTTGCCTACATTCTTGGACTTGTTTGTTAAGCTAAGAGACTAAACATTTTAGAAGCTTCGTAGCTAGGGATCAGTGTGCCCCAGACCCCAAGGTCCTCTCCAGAACATATTCTGTAAACCAAGATAGAACCATCCAGGGGAAGGTTCCTTGGGGAGGGGGGGGCTCACTTGAGCCTCTCATTGGGGAATCTTTGATAGATATGCTAATTAGTAAAACCTATAATGTTATACCCAATGTTGGGGGGGGGAGGAAGAGAGACACAGAGACACAGGGAAAGACTCGGTGGGGTACATCTCGATGCATATGACCTGGACGTGCACACCCAAGGATCCTTAAAAATAAATACCAAGATAAAATCCCTTTTCCCCTTCTAACCGTGTATGCCTCTTGATTTTAAGACCAGGAAAAGGCATCAGTTGCTGGCGACCACGAAGGGATCCTAAAGACCTTGAAACTCGCAGTCTTGGGTTGGAACACATCTTGCTTTGCCCCTCTCTTTGCCAGCAAATTACAGAGGGGCCAGAGCAACAATCTAAGACTGTGACCAGGATTTTAGGGCCCAGCATGGAAAGGCAGAAGCACGGAAAGGAAGGTGAGTGAAAAGGGGATCAGTACCACTGAGACTGTGCTAGCACTAGGGAAGGAGATCTCTGAGGGGGTTGGAAAGGTTGGGGGCATAGAAGCCCACAAAAGGGGAAAGCTTAAACTTTTCCCCTGCAAACTGTGGAAAGGAGGGGACGCCCTCCAGGAGCCCAGAGGCTGCACCCTACGCAGACGCAGGAGTGGCTCAGAGGTTGGTTGGTTGGTTGGTTGGTTAGTTCAGACGTCAGGAGTTGTGGGTACGAATCCTGTTAAGATCAGATTTTCGTGCGCGCGCATTTACTGCTTGCTAAAACTAGTTGCTTTTTAGTATTTTAAAGTGCTGTTCTGAAGTGTTTGTGTAATAACCTATATAAACTGCCTGGGAAATCAGAATTCCAAGGCCAGATTGCAGGCTGAATTCCAGAGTTAAGAGCTTTCCTCTGGCAGAGTTTTCCTGTCTGTGAGAAAACATGGGTGGTATGAATGAAAAAATCCCTCCTAACAGCCCGTTGGAGCTGATAATAAAACACTGGAAATGACTGATGTAATGAATTCCGGGACTCAATCTGCTAATTACAATTTTATTTATTAACAGCAAGCAAGCAAGGCAAAAGCAAATACAGCGCTGGGTGGCAGGGGAGTCTCCGCTCCACCAACTGCCGCGCTTTTCGCCAGTTCCAGTTCCTTCTTATACAGTCTCTTTTCCTGTTAACGTGTCTTTTTCATGGTATTCTGCGCATGTGTGACTTGTTGCTCAGAGGTCTTTTTCCCCTCCTGGTGGTCGCAGAATGAAGGTTAGTAGTCATCCTCCGGTGTCTTTTGGTTGACCCTTCCTTGTATGGTCATTATGCTCAAGGTCCTGGAACTAAAAGCTGATTAAGCAAGTACAGATAGGGATTAGGCAAGCACATATTTGTCTCTGGCTCTTATCTAGGTATAGGCAGCTGGTTTCCTGCTACTTGATATTTAGTGGACAAAACATCCTGTATCCTTCACAATCCCCCATTTCTCTTCTTTATTCATTTTTGTTCACTGAATCTTTGTAATTCCTGTTTAGCCAGTTCTAATGTTTCTAAGTTTTCTTCTTCAAGTATTCGTTTATACTTAGCTCTAACAAGTATAATGTGTGCTGCTTCTAAGCGGCTTCTTATTATAGAAATTAGTTTATTAAATATACATGGTCCAAAGGTGAGTCCAAGCACTAACAAAATTAATGGTCCTGCAATGGTTGAAAGCAATGTAGTCAGCCAGGGGGAATGATTAAACCAGTTTTCATACCAGCTTTGGTGTGTTTCCCTGTCTCGTTTCCTTTGTTCTAGCTGTTTTCTTAATTCATTCATGGTGTTTATTACCACTCCGGTGTGATCGGCATAGGAGCAGCATTCTTCTTTGAGTGCTACGCAAAGACCCCCTTGTTGTAAGAACAGTAAGTCTAGTCCCCTGCGATTCTGTAGGACCACTTCTGACAGTGACCTGACTGACTTGACTAATCCATCAATTGCTTGCTCTATTTTACTTAAATCTTCATCTACAGAGATCCTTAGTGCTTTAAACTGTTTTTGCTGGTTAATTAGTGAGGTTATTCCTGTTCCAGCTCCCACTCCTCCTACTGTTAAGAGGGTTGCTATGGTTAGGGCGGTGAAAGGTTCTCTCTTCATCAAGTGGTGTTCAGGGGTGATATGTTGCTTGAAAACATAGTCTTTAGGGTGGTAAGTGATTCTAGGTATGATGGTGTCATAGGTTAGCAAGCATAGTCCCGGAAGGGATGTCCTTGCTAAGGGGTGCTTACAGTTTCCTCTGGGAACTGATAGAACCTATCAGCTGGCCAGTTTGAATATGGACAATTCTCTAAGCCACTTAAAGTTGTGAACACCTCTGTGATCCACATTTAAGAATAGGCAAACTCCCCCTCCAAGCTCTCTCTCGTTTCCGGCGCTGGGACAGGTGGCTGCAGGCCCCGTGTGGGGGCCAGCGGGCCCGGCCAGGCCCTGCTTGGGCCAGGCCGGGCCAGGCCACGGCCATCCTGAAGCCATGGACCTGTTCCAGCCGTGGAACCCCCCCCACTGCCTTGCCGTGGGCAGCCTGAGTGGCTCGGCCCTCCCCCCTCTCCACTGCGATAAGAAAAATTCAACATTCCAGCTGCAAAGCTGCAAGGCCGAGGTGATATTAACCCCTTCACTGCTGTGAAGAGCTGAAACCTGAGGGAAGAGAGAGAGGAGATGCTTAAAGCTGAAATTCTGTTGTGAAGCTATGATATATCAGAGTATCCTGTTGTAATTTCATGAAGATATGGGGGGTGGAGTGTTCAACTCGTAAGCAAAAGCACCTGCGCTGAGATAGGCAGATGCTGACGCAGCTGTAATTTCATGAGAAGTTTGGACAGGGAGAGATGAACCAGATGAGGACTTTTGCTCCAAACGGGAAAGGAGAAAACCTCAGTCCCTAGAGATGTTCCCAGAGATAGTCTTAACGATGAAGATGATGAAGACCCTTTGCTCCCAGGGAAGGAGAAGGGCCTCTGTTTTTGTTTCTGAACGGCTCAACCTTAAAATTGTACCCCAAAAAACTTCAAGAGTGGAGCCTCGAAAGCAGTTGCGGGAAAAGCTGCAAGTCGGGGGAAAGGACTCACACGCAGGCAGAGAGACTCCTCTTCCTAAATGGACTGAACAATATTTGGAAGTGGGCGGCTGTCTCGTTGTGATAATGTTTTCATTCATAGCATGAGCAAGAAGAGACTTCTCTTTCTAAATGGACTAAACAAGGTTATTATGGAAGTGGTAAACAGACTGAACATCTTAAGGGTTGTTTTTTCACATTGTCAGTGGGAGAAGGGAGGAAGGTGGGGGGAGGAGGAGAGTTCTGAAGGTGGTATAATTTTTTTTTCTTCCCTCTTTTAGGTCTGTTAATAAACTTTATATTCTTTCAAGTTTGGTGCTTGCTTTGCATTTCTCTTAATTCTTATCTCACAGCAGATAAACAGTAATGAGTATTTTGGACCAAACCACTACACTAAATTGGTGTTTCTGCCCGGTTACAAACCGAACCCGCGACAGATGGTTACCTGAATACAATAGTCATGAGTATGATTAAAAACTTCAAGGGACAAACAAGGAGTTATTCCTATGCTTTGGCAGACCCATCTGGTATTGGTGGCCGGGATTAACCATGCTGCTGGCTGTCTCTGCTTCGGATTTTTCACTGTGATGTTGCATAATTGTTTTTCTTCTTCGGGAACAGTACCTACACATCGTCCTTGTCCTGATACTTGGGAAAGTGTTATCCCCTGCTCACTCACTTTGTTCTTTTTCCAAGAGCACTGTTTTGGGTCGCTCTCGTTGAGTCTTTGTGGTTTACCCATTATTCCGACAGCCTCATAAAAGGGAGGCCTGATATTATAGCATAGCCAACATCCTTCTGTCAGTTCTGGGCTGGTCTTATTTAAAATGCCAAAGCTGGCTTGCATTACTTTCCATAAGGTGCTGTATTCCCTCAATTCCTTTTGGTCTGATTCAGTTTGATCATAAATAGTCGGTGTTTGAGCAGTGTGGTCTTCCTCTGCCATTCGATTACCCTGGGACTGAATTTTTATAGGGGGGTTAATAACTACGTTGGGGCCTATGGCTTCAGCACTCGGTGGTATCTCTTCGCTTTTTATCAGAAAGTGCCCACCTCGATCTGTACCGGATTCCCATAATCTAGCGCCCTAGGTTTTTCCTATTGCCCATCCGGAATCCATTTTATTGGTCACATTTATCTGAATTCTGTGACAATTTCCACCCTGCTTTATTCCTGTGTCTGGCCCTACCTCTGGGGGCTGACACCTGCTGGGCCTCCACCCGACCTTGATATATTTGTCTTGTCCTCCTCCAGGGGAAAACCCAAAGGCGACTGTTTCACAGCCCCAGTATGCACAGTAGTAGTGTCCAGGCCAGTTAAAATAGGTTTTCCCTGGGTTAGATGCTGGGCAGAAATAAAATCCTTTTTTGTTCAGGCATGGTTTTACTTGTATAAGATCACAGAGTTGACAACTAAAGCTTGGGTTACTTGGCGTAGTTACTGTTTGTATAACCTTCTGATCTTCCCACCGTATTAATGACCATTTAAATGGTTGGTGTGATAGGGATTCTGTTGCGCTAGCTTCATTTAAATACAATGTAAGCACAAGAAGGGTAATATGCCGGGTCAAGCAACGAGCATCACTAAAGGCGTGGGGAGTACAAAAGTATGTTCGAGGATTCCTCCAATTTACACACTGCGACCTGCCCTCCCTCCAGGGATCCTTGCTCTTAATCTTACTTTTGAGGCATTTCCATGAGCGTAGTTTTATTATCCCATTCTGGGGGTTCTTTCCTCCACAGCCTTCTACTCTTCTGCCTCGCTCGTCGACTCGGTTGCTTCGAGCCACGAGGGGTACCATCTTCTCGGCAGCAAGAGTATTCTTCAGGAGACCCCGGGGGGCAATTCTGTCGCTCTTTTTGCCTCTTAACATAGGAGTCCCAGTTACAGTTCTTAACCTGAGGTGTATCACACCGGATTCCCTTCAGGTGGGTACGACAGGTGCAATGAATAATTTCAACTATAAAGGGGATTGGCTCATTAGGATGATAGCAATAATATTTTGGCTCAATCCTGTATGCAAGGATCTTCCACTATTCTTCAGATTCCTTTTTTTTATTAATCCTTCATGCATCACTTTATACTTTAGGATCTAATCAGTTAAGTCCCGCTGGAGCGTCCAGCAAGGAATACAAACCCCTCTAGGGGGAACCCTTCGCCTACAGTGACTCCACCACTTGTCCCCGCATACTTTACAGATGTAGCATATAAAGGATAACAGTGACACTTGGGTTCCCCACACTTTATTTTAATATCCGCACTAGAATTAGTCCTTCCTCAATATAATATGGTTCTGGTGCATATTCTACCCAATGTTTGCTCATGAATGATTTTTCTTCTGAATCTTTAATGTCAGGTCTCCGGGGCGGCTGGTCACCTGCCACTCGGGGGTTGGGCCCGTCACTGGTCCTTTGATTCTGCTAGCATGCGTCCATCCTTTTTCTGCTGTTCTAACTGCAGTCTCTGTGGTAAGTAATACAAGATAAGGACCTTCCCACAGTGGGAGTAGGGTTGCTTCCTTCCAGGATTTTATCATTACCCAATCTCCTGGTTGTACCCGGTGTAGTTTCAGGTCTAATGGGGGTCTCTGGGCTAGCATTCCCTTTTTCCACAGATTCTCTCTATACTTCATTAAACTTGTGATATACATATTTATATTCTGATCTCTTAGGCTTGGGTGGTCTTGAGGCTCTTCCATATTATAGGGCATTCCATACAACATTTCGAAAGGAGATATTCCCATGTCTGACCTAGGTTGTGTTCTAATGTTCAATAATGCTAGAGGTAGACACTTTACCCATGACAATTTGGTTTCTATCATAAGTTTTGTCAGTTGCTTCTTGATTTCCCCATTCATTCTTTCCACTCTCCCCGAGCTTTGGGGGTGCCAGGGAGTGTGGTAGTCCCATTTTATCCCCATTACTGTCATGATTTCTTTGATCACTCTTGACACAAAATGTGGTCCTCTGTCTGAATCAATGGTTTCTATTATCCCGTATCTTGGGATAATATGTTCTAACAAGGTTTTAATTACAACTTGCGCCGTTGCTCTTGCAGTCGGGAATGCCTCTACATAATGGGTTAAATGGTCCACTATTACCAGTAGGTACTTATATCTTCCGGTTTTTGGCAACTCAGTGAAGTCTAACTGAATGTTGGCGAATGGCCTATATGCTGTAGGCCGTCCCCCCATTAGGGATTTCCTTAGGTTCGTCTTATTTACCTTTAGGCAAATAACACATCCCCTCACTATTTGTTTTGCTAGATCATTTGCTCAGATACACATATACTTAATGGCAAACTGGTCTACCAATGCCTGTGCTCCCCAATGTGTTTTGCTATGCATTCTCTTCATAATTTCCATGGCTAATGATTTTGGTAGCACGATCCTGTCATCTTCTGGGAGTCTCCATTCCCCCTTCGAATTTTCCCTCAATCCCATTTTCTGCATCTTTTCTTTCTCTTGGGCTGTAAAACTATAAATCTGCCAAATTTTACCGTGGAAAAGACAATGCTTAGCCCCTGGTGTCTCACAGGCACATTCTATAGCATCCATACCCCAATTGTCCCAACAAGCATAGCAAGGAGGGTCCTGTAGATTTCCCCCGCAAGTATGGCACTTCCTTCTCTCAGCTGCTGGATCCTCTTTGGGAGTAGGTCGTAATGCTAATAGTGCGGCCCTTTTTGCTTCCTGATCTGCTGCATTATTTCCCCTGCTTTTGAAGTCCAGCCCTCTCTGGTGTCCTTTTAGATGTACAACAGCGATTCTTCTTGGCCCCCTCAAAGCCTGTAACACTTGTTTTATTAGATCTTGATGGACTAAGTTCTTTCCTTGGGAATTTATTAGTCCCCGTTCTTCCCATATTTTCCCAAAAGTGTGCACAACCCCATAGGCATACTTAGAATCAGTGTATATTGTTCCTAACTTATTTTTTAATAATTGCAGTGCTCGTAACATGGCATAAAGCTCACAGGCTTGTGCGGACCAGGATCTATTCAATGGTCCTGATTCTATCACCTTAAACTCTTCCCCTCCTATTATTGCATAACCGGATACTCTTTCCATTGATTACTCGAGATGATCCATCTACAAACAATCTATCCCCTTCTTCTAATTCTTCTTCTTCAAGATCTGGTCTTATTTTAGTTTGCTCTTCTATGGTTAACAGGCAATCGTGGGCCAATTTAGCTTCATCGGGCTCTCCATACAAAAACTGAGCAGGATTTTGTAGCGTTGTTACCTCCAGGGTTAATTTCGGGGAGTCTAATAGGATCCCTTCATACTTTAAGAGTCTGGCATCAGTTATCCATTTGTCTACTTTTTGTTGTAGAATTCCCCTAATATTATGAGGGGATAATACCCTTAGTTCTCCATTGAGGGTAATCTTGTTAGCCTCTTCTACCAGGAGAGCACAAGCTACTATTGCCTGCAGGCATGTGGGCCACCCTTTACTGACAGGATCTAACAATTTTGATAAGTACCCCACAGGTTTCTTTTTTCCAGCCCATTCTTGGGTTAGTACTCCATGGGCCGTTCCATTGTCAGCATTTATAAATAGATAGAAAGGTCTTTTTAAATCTGGTAGGCTCAGGACAGGGGCATTGACTAGATCATGCTGCAATACTCTTAGATGTTGGTCATCCTCCTCGCTCCACTTTATTAAACCCTCTTGGCTTAACTTATCATATAAGAACTTAACCTTGTTACTATAGTTCTCAATCCACTGTCTACAATACCCCACTAGACCCAGTAACTGCCTCACTTGTCTTTTGTTCTTAGGGGGTGGTATGGACAGAATCCCTTTTACTCTCTCAGGGTCTATTTTCTTTTCTCCTTTACTCAGATAATGGCCTAAATATCTCACTTCCTCTTCCACAAATTGTAATTTTGCCTTAGATACTTTTAGTCCTTTAACACTGAGAAAATTCAATAGTCTGATGCTTTCTGCTCGTACTTTGTCCTCTGCTCCTCCTGCAATTAAAAGGTCATCTACATACTGAATGAGGACCACTCCTTCTCTAGTCTGATATTCTTGCAGGATTTGCTCTAAGGCTTGTCCAAATAAGTTCGGAGACTCTGTAAATCCCTGGGGGAGCACTGTCCATCTTAATTGCTGTCTCCTATGTGTTACTGGGTCTTCCCACTCAAAAGCAAAATAGTCTCTACTTTTCTCGTCTAGGGGGCATGCCCAAAATGCATCTTTAAGATCAATTATACTATAATACTGATTTTCGGGACCTAATCTGCTCAATAAGGTATAAGGGTTGGCCACTACCGGGAAGCGCGCTACTGTTCTTTTATTTATTTCCCTTAGATCGTGAACTAGTCTGTATGACCCATCTGCCTTTCTTACTGGCAAGATAGGGGTGTTAAAAGGGGACATACAAGGTTCTAAAAGACCTTTACTCAGTAGCCTGTCAACTTTGGGTTTTAATCCCCTTTTTCCCTCTGGAGAAATGGGGTATTGTTTGACCCTTATCGGCACCTCAGGATCTTTAATGGTTACCGAGAAGGGAGGTATTTCGAGTCTTCCCACACTCTCTGGGGTGTACCATACTTCTGGATTAATATTCTCTTCATCCTCCACTCTCAAGGGACAAAGTCTGACTTTTAATTCTTTATTCACTACTTCTACATTAATGCCTATCTCTATAATTAAGTCCCTTCCTAACAAATTATAATCAGCTTCTGGAACTAATAAGAGGCTCCCTATTCCCATTTTAGATCCTGTTTCTACTAATACATTCTTTATAATGGGGACCTCAAAGGGTTCCCCTTTTGCCCCAACCACTTGGGCAGTATCCCGGGAAATTTTGCACCCGGCAGGCAATACTTGTATTGTGGACCGTTCCGCTCCAGTGTCCACCAAAAACTCAAATTCCTGTTGCTGAGGACCTATCTTAATTTTTATCAAGGGCTCCTGATGTTTCCGTGCCCCCAGCAAATAGAGCCCCTGACCCCTCTAATCTTCTTTAAACATCCTCTCATCCTTCAGCCTTTTTCTGCAATTTTTCTTAAAGTGCCCTCTATTTCCACAATAAAAACACACATTTACATCCCTTTTCTCTACTCGTGTGTCCCCTCCCCCATTTCTCTGGGGCATTTGACGCGGTCTGCGAGGAGGGGGAGGATCGTTTCCTCTTGTCTCCCTAACTGCCGCCACCATCATTTTTACTTGCTTCCTGTGATTCTCTTCATCCCTTCTAACATACATTTTTTGTGCTTCTCTCAACAATTCATCTAAACCTCTATCTTGCCAATTTTCTAGCTTTTCCAGCTTTTTCCTAATGTCTTCCCATGATTTAGCCACAAACTGTGTCTTTAACAATGCCTGTCCTAGTTGTGTTTCGGGGTCTAAACCTGAGTACATCTGCAGATTTTTTCTCAGGCGCTCTAACCACTCTGTGGGTGTCTCTTCCTTTTTTTGTCTTTCATTGAATGCTTTGTTAATATTCTGACCCCTAGGCACTGCTTCTCTAATTCCTTGTATTATGATTATTCTCAGATCCTGCATGTGACCTCGGTCTGCCTGCTGCTGGTGATTCCAATTGGGATCCTGCAGAGGCCACTTAGTGTCTGCTAATGGTGCTTGCGCATGTTGTGCGTCCCATATTCGCATTCCTGCCCTCCTAATCATATTCTTTTCTTCGGCCGTAAAAAGAATATTTAATATGGCCTGTAATTCACCCCAAGTGTATATACTGGGCCCCAAAAACTGGTCTAACCTTTCTGCCACCCCCAGTGGATCTTCCAGGAGGTTCCCCATCTCCTTCTTGAATTCCCGTACATCACTAGAACTAAGGGGTACTGAGATGAATCCTATTGCGGGTTGAGGACCCGGGCCTCCCATGGGCATTTCCCTTAATGGGTATAAGTTATGTTGTCTGGCCCGGCCCCTAGTCATAGGTCCCTGTTCTTCCTCTTGGGGCTCGGGGTTACCTCCCACCCCCTGGGGCTCCCTTAGAGGCGCATTTGGGGGTTGGGGATCCTGAGGGAGTACATAGGGGGGAGGGATCAAAGGAATGTCTTCTTCCTTATTCTCATCTTTCTTTTGCTTTCCTTCCTTAAGGGGAAACAGGAGCACTTCATCTTCAGGTGTTGCTGCCCAAACGCCAGCATAATCACTCTCTTCCTGACTAAAAGGAGTTTTTGTATTCACCCAGGTGTTAAGTTTCTGTTTTACCCATCCTTCAGATGATCCAAATATAGGCCAGAAAACACCCTGGGAAATTTCCTTCCCGCCCCATATTTCTATACAATAATGAATCATTTTAGCTTTATCCTTACCCCCTGTGCTAGGGTAATGTCTCCAATTATCTAACATAAACCCCAGTGGGCTATCTCTAGGCACCGGGGGAAGTTTTATGGGTACGGAGGGCTTGCTTTTCCCCTGTCCCATCTTCTGGAGTGCCCTCAAGCGTGTCTGTGGTGCAGATTCACTCGCTTCCCCTGGTTCGTGGCTCACGCCCTCGCGGGCAATGAGAACCGCACTACTGAGGGTCCACACTCGCTTGGAGAATCCGAGCTGCTGGTTCCCCTCTCATGCACACACTCGCAGCACTCCAGGATACCCGACCCAGACCGAACGGATCCTTCCACACAGATACTCACGCGTCCTGCGTCTTCGTCCGGACCTTTGTGCACAAAATTTACAGGGTCTGCCGGCTTCCTTTGCCTAATGCTTTGAATTTAGGTTCGTCGGTGCAACCGAGGTAGGGATCGGGACTACCAGGGCCGCCGACAGATCGGCGGGGCGCCTCCCCGGTAGAGTCGTTACCCCGCCATACAAGTTGCATCCGAGTCACGGCACCAATTTGTAATGAATTCCGGGACTCAATCTGCTAATTACAATTTTATTTATTAACAGCAAGCAAACAAGGCAAAAGCAAATACAGCGCTGGGCGGCAGGGGAGTCTCCGCTCCACCAACTGCTGCGCTTTTCGCCAGTTCCAGTTCCTCCTTATACAGTCTCTTTTCCTGTTAACGTGTCTTTTTCATGGTATTCTGCGCATGTGTGACTTGTTGCAAGGGGGTCTTTTTTCCCTCCTGGTGGTCGCAGAATGAAGGTTAGTAGTCATCCTCCGGTGTCTTTTGGTTGACCCTTCCTTGTATGGTCATTATGCTCAAGGTCCTGGAACTAAAAGCTGATTAAGCAAGTACAGATAGGGATTAGGCAAGCACATATTTGTCTCTGGCTCTTATCTAGGTATAGGCAGCTGGTTTCCTGCTACTTGATATTAATGGACAAAACATCCTGTATCCTTCACAACTGACAAGGCGAAAAACTACTTTGAACACCCAATTGATTACTGTCCACACGGGTTTGGCCGACTTTAAGTCAAGGAAAGTGGCCTCGCTATGGGAGTTTGGAAAATAACATCATTAATGACCTGATGGTAGAATTGAGATCATTACGTAGGTTTGATGAACTAAGATATGCAGAACTTTTTACTATGTATTTGAATAGGGATTAAGCATATGTGGTAAACAAAAGAAATATGGAAATGACTTTGAGGAAGAGAAAGGGAAAGAAAAAGCCGCAGCAAGCTGATTCGTATGTTAATACGGACAGAGAGATTGATATGACAGATACAGGTATGGTAGCACCAGCTTTGCACAATGGGGGGGGGGGGGGGGGGGGGTCCCCGCCCCCTGTTCAACAGCTGGGGCAGCTCGCACAGGGCGGGGGTGGGGGAGCGCTGGCAGCCGCCTCCGCCTCTGCCTCCGCCGGCGGGGCGCCTTGCACAAGTGGGGGCGGGAAATGGGGGAGCAGTGGCTTCCCCACCACCGCCGCCGCCCCCACCACCGCCGCCTCCGCCTCCACCTCCGCTGTCCCCGCTGCTGTCCGAGCGGGGGCAGGGGAGGGAGCAGGCGGCCAGCTCCAAGCCGGAGGAGCTGCGCTGGGCCCCCCCACCCCCAGCCTCGTCCGGGGCAGAGGGCGGGCGCGGAGAAACAGAAGGGGTGGATTGGCCACCGCCCCCTGATTTTGCCAGAGGCGGAAAAAGTGCAGACTGGCCACTGCTCTCTGACCGCCCCGGAGGCGGAGGGGGGGTGGATTGGCTGGCGCCCCCTAACCGATCCAGAGGCAGAGACAGGGAAGGGGGAGGGGAAGGGGCAGGCTGGCCACCTTTCCCCGAGTACCCTGAACACAGAAGTGAAGGTAGAAATGGACACGGACAATTGCGGCG
The DNA here is from genome assembly GCF_965178545.1 of Coloeus monedula. Classification (NCBI taxonomy): domain Eukaryota; kingdom Metazoa; phylum Chordata; class Aves; order Passeriformes; family Corvidae; genus Coloeus; species Coloeus monedula. The sequence continues at coordinate 2,076,889 of NC_138821.1, read as the reverse complement.
GCATTCCCCAATACAGAGAACCGCAAGTTTCCGACCCAGAGACAGGAGGAGCCGCTCGCTCTCCCCACCCTGCGGCACAGGCAGTGTTAAAGCTGAGGGCAGATGGGATGGCCCCGACCCAGGCGGCTCTTACAGAGCTAGGGACGGGAGAACCTGCTTGCAGCCCCTGCCCCCCTACCCCTCTACTGCCGCAAAGAGCGAGATGGTTCCTGATCAATATTCGTCTGGAACAAGTTTTAAAACCAATGAACCAATTTCAATTAAAAGCGAATGGGATGATTTTGATACAGATGGTTCTCACGGGGAGGGAGGTAGAAGGAGGGGCAGGATAGCCCGAGAAGCTATGAGAGCAGTCAGTCCCGTCGCTAAACACACAAAGTCCAAAGCAGGTAAAGGGGGGGAGGAAGAACTTGCATTAGAAGCACCTCTGAGACAGGCTGTGGAAAATCAAGGAGTCATTTATGTAAAAGCACCATTTTCTCTCAGAAAATTACAGCAGTGGAAAAACTCAATTGGGAAGTACAGAGACAACCCAGAGAGAGTAGCTATGCGTGTAGAAATGGCCGTAGAATCCCAAAACCCAGATTGAGGTGATCAAAATGTTATGCTAGATGAATTATTGGATAAAACAGAGAGAGAAATGGTCAACAAAACTGCTATATCTGCTATAGAAACTCACATTGCAACTGGGAGTCTTCAAGGGTCAGTTAATGATATCTATCCCCTAGCAAACCCTGGCTGGAATCCCAATGTCCCAGAACAGATAGAAAAGCTGAAGCAATACCAGAAATGGGTGGTTGTTAACAACGTATTCTGTGTTAAATACTTTAAAAGGTAAACTGAGTCAAGACACTGTAGATGTGATTGGAGCTACAGGGGTAAGTGAAACAAGGCCTTTTTTCCAACCTTTAAAATTTAAATTGGGAAAACACTAGGTCACTCACCAGTTCCTGTATATGCCAAATTCCCCAATGCCATTATTGGGCAGAGATTTATTGGAAAAATTGGAAGCAGAAATTAAGTTTTCAAAGGAAGGGGCAGTGAAAGTTATAATCCCAGAATCTAAAATTATCAAAGCAGCTGCTATACTTGTGCAGGAATGCCATGGAAAAATTCCCAAAGAAGTTGCTGTCATTCAAATCGTGTGGGCCAGTGATTCTCCTGGGAGATCCAAAAAAGCTGAACCTGTGAGTATTACACTCAAAGCAGGGGCTACACCAGTAAGACAAAGACAATATCCTCTGAAATTAGAAGCTTGTAAAAGCTTCTCAAATTTGGGTTGTTAGTAGAGTGTGAATCCAGGTACAACACACCAATCTTGCCAGTAAAGAAAGCTGATGGTAAAAGCTACAAGTTAGTACAGGATTTGAGGAAAATCAACAGGATAACAGAGGACATACATCCAGTGGTAGCGAATCCTTACACACTTTTGACAACACTAACAAATGAATTAGAGTGGTTCACTGTTTTAGAACTCAAGGATGCCTTTTTCTGCATTCCTGTGCATAAGAATAGCCAAGAACTCTTTGCTTTTGAGTGGGAGAATCCTGAAACAGGGAGGAAGACCCAGCTCACCTGGACAGTTCTACCACAAGGATTCAAAAACAGCCCGACCATATTCGGAAACCAGCTGTCAAAGGAGCTTGAGGACTGGAGGAAACAAGAACCAGGAGGAGCAGTTCTCCAGTATGTTGATGACATCTTGATAGCAGCCAACACACGAGATGACTGCATCAATCTCACTGTAAGTCTGTTGAACTTTTTGGGCCAAAGTGGGTATCGGATCTCGAAAAAGAAGGCACAGGTTGCCAGGGTAACAGTAGTATACCTGGGCCTGGAAATTTTCCATGGACATCGCCAACTCAGCAGAGAATGGAAGGAAGCCATCTGTCGACTTCCAGAGCCCCATACCGTAAGGGAGATGCAGGCCTTCCTGGGAATGGTAGGTTGGTGTCGCCTGTGGATATCAAACTACGGTATACTGGTGAGACCTTTATATGAGGTCCTTAAAGCAGCTGAAAAGGGGACAATCATGTGGACAGAGAATGCCAGGGCTGCATTTAAACCTTAGTTCCAATTGGCCAACCAAATTTAAAAATAAAGGGGAATGTGGTAGGAGCTGCGGGTGCCACTGAGGCAACGGCACCTCAGGACAAGAGGATGACAAACAGAACCTGGACTTGTCACAGATGTGGTAAGCCAGGACATGTGGCCAGGAACTGCAGAGCTCCAGCCCCAATTAATCAAAGTTCCCGAGCTGTTTCCCCAGGGCAAGTAGCATCGCCCACTCCCATGGAGGTACAGCCGGGAAACTGAGGACCCAGCGTGGATCTGCGGCCCCGCGTGGTGACATAAATAAAGAAGCCGCAACCAGAAAAACTGACTAACACTACTGCAACCACGATGGACTCCACCACACCTCGACGGGTCCTTGTGAGCTGCGAAGGACTGAAAGACTGCTGCTTGTTTATAATAGGAGACACCACGCGTACACCACCAGACATCTCAATAACACCAGAGATCGTCCAAGTAGGGTCACAAGGACTCGTTACAATTAACATCCAATGTATTCATCCACCTTTCTTTCTTGCAGCTGGCCAGGTTCTCACCCAGGCCATCCTCATGCCCAGAAGCTCACCAGAAAACTACAACCCATCTGTCTTCTGGGCTGAGGTGGTAGGGGAGGATAAGCCTATGCTAAGCTGCAAGATTTCATGCCAGGGCTCGGACATCAGCCTAGCAGGGATGATGGACACGGGGGCAGAAGTGACGGTCATCGCCTCCAGCAACTGACTGTCACATTGGGGGATGCAGCCGGTGGAAGGTATTGCTACGGGGGTGGGAGGATCCGTGGCTGCCCAAAGAAGCAGGACTCTTGTCCAGATTGAGGGTCCAGAGGGGAGGATTGCAACAGTCCATCCATTTGTTATTGACTCTTGGTTTACATTGTGGGGCAGGGATCTCATGTCCCAGTGGGGAGCCCGGGTTGAGATCCCATCTCAACCCCACGATTTTTAGTAGGGGCCACTACGGAGCGCCCCACCCAGAAATTGAATTGGCCGATAAAAGGATCTGGGTGGATCAGTGGCCTTTAAAAACACACCAATTGAGAGCGCTCACTGCACTCGTGGAGGAGCAGCTGGGGAAGGGGAACATTGAGCCTTCCAACAGCACTTGGAACTCCCCGGTCTTTGTGATCCAGAAGCCAGGGACAGACAAGTGGAGACTCCGTCACGACCTGCGGAAAATTAATGAGGTCATTGAGGACATGGGACCCCTGCAGCCCGGAATGCCATCACCCTCTCTGCTCCCTAGGCAGCGAAGCTAGCAGTCATAGACATCAAGGACTACTTCTTCCATATCCTCCTACATCCAGACGATGCACCCCGGTTTGCCTTCTCGGTGCCTTCCCTCAACCGAAAGGCTCCCATGCAGCGCTACCACTGACAAGTTCTGCTGCAAGGCATGAAAAACTCGCCCACCATCTGCCAGTGGTATGTCGCTCTCATTCTGTCCCCTGTCCGGAAAAGAGCAGCTAGAGCTGTGATCCTACATTACATGGACGATGTTTTGGTGTGTGCGCCCATGCAGCAGTACCTGGACTAGACTCTGGAGGAGGTAATCAGGGCTTTAGAGGCAGATGGAATCGAAATCCATCCTGAAAAGGTCCAGAAGACCTCACCTTTTAAATATCTAGGACTCAAAATTGAGGAGCAGACAGCGGTGCCCCAACCGTTGAAAATCAACGATAACCCCAAGACTCTGCAGGAACTCCATCAACTCTGCGAGTCCATCAACTGGGTGAGGGAGCCTCTGGGACTGACGACTGAGGACCTTGCCCCTCTGTTCAACCTGCTTTGTGGGAACGAGCATCTCAAATCCCCGAGGCAGTTGACAGAAGAGGCAAGAAACTCCCTCATCAAGGTCCAAGAGGCACTGTCATCTTGCCAAGCCCATCGTTATGCCCCAGGTCTGCCCTTTCAGTTTATAGTGTTGGGGGAAATGCCATACCTCCATGGGCTGGTTTTCCAGTGGGACAAGGTGCAGAGGGATCCCCTTCTGATTATTGAGTGGGTTTTCCTCTCGCACCAGCCGTCCAAAAGTATTACCACGCCACAGGAGCTCATGGCTCAGTTGGTGATAAAGGCTAGGTCTCGCCTCCGTACCCTTGCGGGGTGTGATTTCACATGTGTTTACCTGCCACTAACAACCAATGCACTGGACCATCTCCTTCAAAACAACAATCATCTCCAATTTGCCTTTGATAGTTATTCGGTACAAATATCGGCTCACAACCCGAAACACAAATTGTTCAATTCGGCCTTTAAATTAATTCCAAAAGAAATTCAGAGTCGCAAACCCCTCAATGCCCTGACGATCTTTACGGATGGTTCTGGAGCATCCAACAAGTCTGTCATCACTTGGAGGGATCCTTGCACTCAGAAGTGGGAGTCTGATGTGCAGGTGGTCGAAGGATCACCGCAGGTTGCAGAGCTTGCCGCAGTGGTCAGAGCATTTGAGCGGTTCAACGAACCTTTTAATTTGGTAACAGATTCCGCATATGTAGCCGGAGTGGTGCCCAGAGCAGAAAGAGCATCGCTCAGAGAGGTGGCAAATCCAAAAATCTATAACTTGCTTTTGAAGCTAATCCAAATTGTCTCCCACCGAAAGCAACCCTTTTACGTAATGCATGTGAGGTCACACACTGACCTGCCAGGATTTATTGCTGAAGGGAACAGGACAGCAGATGCCCTAGCTATGCCCATCGAGTTAGCGAATCTGCCTAACGGATTCCAGCAAGCCCAGTTGAGCCATGCAATGTTCCATCAAAATGCTCCAGCTCTCATTCGAATGTTCCACCTCACTAGAGACCAGGCGAAAGCCATTGTGGCAACATGCCCTAGCTGCCAGAAATACGAGTTACCATCATTAGGCCAAGGGGTTAATCCTCGAGTCCTAGGCAGTTGTGAGGTATGGCAGATGGATGTTACCCATTTCCCCCAATTTGGTCCCCAGAAATATGTGCACGTGTCAGTAGACACCTTTTCTGGTGAGACCTTCGCCTCAGCCCATCATGGGGAAAGGGCAAAAGATGTCACCAACCACCTGGTTCAAGCCTTTGCTGTGCTGGGGACACTGAGAAAGATAAAAACAGACAATGGCCCAGCATATACATCTGCAGAATTTAAAAGATTCTTTGATGAATGGGGTGTGGAACATGTCACCAGCATCCCCCATTCTCCTACAGGCCAGTCAATCGTTGAGCGCAAACACCAAACGTTAAAAAGACTGCTTGAACAGCAGAAAGGAGTCAATGAGACTAATGCCCCTGTTTTAAGACTGTCCTGGGTTGCAGTGTATTCTATTACCATCCCCATCAGCCGTTGAAATCAGGTGGGGCAGTGTTTCCTTGCCTCCTCCCCCCAGACTATCTTGCTGTTAATGGTCCATCATTGTCCTGCCGCATGACTCATAGATAACTCCCTCTGGACTATCATCTGTTAATGAGCCCAATCAACACCTGGCCTCATGACTCATTACCCCATTGTGAGATGCTCCACCCAGAGGGAGGAACCAAGCATCCCAGCGTGGATATAAGCTGAGGCTGAACACCAGAGAGGAGGCCTTTCCACTGGATTTCCAGAGGACAGGAGCTACACAGCCACCACTGGACCTTCTGAGGAAGAGCAGACCCTCTTTTCTACAGGATCACCGCTTCAGAGGACTGCAGCCACCATTCTAGCAGACTGCTACCACCACCCTGCCTAACAGGGACTCAGGTTGTATCTTGACTCTGTCAGTTTGAACCAGTGTTTTCTTTTAGTTTTTTTTCTTTCCTTTTCTTTAAACTTCCCCATTAAATTGTTATTCTGACTTGGTGCCTCCCACTGGTTTGTTTTCAAACTAGTACAAAGACTAGCCAAAGCACTCTTCACTTTAAACTGCTCCCATGAAGAACCGAACCCCCCTATTTTAAGGCACTTTAAAAATTCAACCAAGGCTAAGCTAACTGAAAGACCCGATGTCTTGGTAAAAGACCCAGACGCTGCAAATATGCGGCCCATACCCCTTAATCACATGGGGAAGGGGGTATGGATATGTCTCAACCCCAGAAGGACATAAATGGATCCCTGGAAAGTGGATCAAACCCTTTTTAACAAAGACATCAAAACCAAAGCAGCCTGAAAATGCAGTAGCAACTGCCTGGAAAAGGAGGAGAAACAAGACCTCCTGAATAAACAAGAAATTCTCCTCCCAGGCTGCAAATACAAACATTCCCTTTCCCACCTTCTCTAATGTGTTTCCCTCCCCTAAGTGGCCCTTTGTTTTGAAAGAGGGGGAGTCCAAGGGAGCCATTGTTATTTAAGTTAATTTTATTTGTATTAATTTTATTTATGTTACACTGTCCCTAAAGTTATCTCCCATGACTGCGTGATGACATCCTACATGCTGCTGTCCCACCTGCTGCTGCAGCTCCTCCTGTACACCGGGAGCTCCAGTGGCTGGATTCCTTCCATTATCAAGGACATTGTATGGGGTTTCTTTATGGAGTTGTTAATTTTATTAGCCCTTCCCATTTTTAAGTGTTTGGTTTTGAAATCCCTTAAGCCTTTCCCCTCATTTCAATGTAATAAAGAAGGGGGAGATGTTGGGGTGGGTCAGCCTGCTCTCGGGCTGAAACCATCAAATGTCAGTCACCAGAAGAGATCACTGAGATCTAGGTTACCTCCCCCTGGGTGGCTCCCAATCCTAAATTACCTCCTTCTGTTCCAGAAAGTTCTCCCTTTTTTAGTTATTAATTGGTTCCCTGTTATGACTCCTGCCTCCCTGTTTTCCCCATTTGTTCTGAAAAATTGTATCCTCCCCTCTGCTTGTACCCCATTGGTTGTTTTCTCTTTCCCTGCCTTACTCCACCCCCCCATAAAGGGGCGAGCCTGCTTCTTCTCGAGGCTTTTCTGGTCCCTGGACCCTCCTGCAAATAAACCTGTTGGAACCCACACCAGAAGCCCCTGCCGCCTTCTTTGCCTCCGGGCTACCGTGAGCCTAATCCAACGGCTGCCCGACGTGTTTCCTCTGAGGAGGAGCCAGCGCACACACCCATCTGAGCCATCCAGCGAGGATGTTGTGGAGGCTAACGCTGTGTCCCCTCTGCCCAAGGGCAGGCCGGGGCTTGTGGTTACAAGCCCCCAGTTGCATTAGGTACGTCCTTTTTCGAGTTCAAGGATTGGTAAGCCCACTAGTCTCGGACATAGTTAGTCCAGGAAAAAGTTAGAGCACTGAGAGCAGTTACCGGAGGAAAACCCCCAGAGCGGTCCTCTGCGAGGGCTAATAGACCGGTAACAAATTAAATACAGATTTGAAACGGTACCAAATTTAGGAACTTAGAGGACTCAGCGCAAAGTCCAGGTAAGATACACTAACGAAGCAAATTTTTTTTGAAATGGGACAGAAAAAGAGTAAAATCCAGAGAAAACCCCAAGAAAAATCAGGGGGTAGGAAGGAACAAGGGATACCTGAAATCCCTAGAGATAGTCCCCTGGGGTGGATGTTAGAGCATTGGGGGAACTGTCCCGAAAGGAGAAACAAATCCAAGAAAAAAATGGTTTATTTTTTCATGGAGATATGCGGGGGCAAAGAAATCAGGGAACAGGTAATTTGGCCCATTTTTGGCACTTTCGAAAAGTGGACGTGCCAGGCTTTAAGCCACTATGTAAACACTAAAACTACACAGGGGAAAGAGGAGGAAGATTACGCTAAGATGTGGGGGGTCTGCTCAAACCAAGCTACTCCCGATGAAAACACAACAGGGGTCTGCCACCCCAAACGGGACATGGGACCCTTAGACAGCCTTCCGCCCCCGTATCTGGTTCCTCCGCACCCACCTGTGCAGGCACAAGCGCCCCAAATGGATGGCACAGCAGCGATACCAGGATAGGTCCCGGTACCACAAATTTATCCCCGACTTCAAACCCTGCCCCCACCACCGCCTGGGGGAAACGAAAATCACTCCCTTCCCACCCCGGGAGTCTACTCCCCCCCATCCAGCAGGACACGTTTTCAAGCAAAGAAAGCCAGCGGAGATTACGGGGAGGGGGAGGAAAACAAGCATAAGCTACTTCTTTTGAGAGAGGTGCCAACTGCACCGGGAGTTATAGGGTTCGTAAATGTGCCCATTAACACGGCAGACGTGAGAGCTTTTAAGAAAGAGATGGGAAAATTAATGGACGATCCCCTAGGGGTGGCGGACCGGCTGGATGAATTTTTGGGGAACTCATATGATGATATCTGTATGATACTAAGATCCCTATTCAACAGCGAGGAGCGGGAAATGATTAAACAAGCAGGGATACGTGAATGGGAACGCAGGAATCCACAGGGAACACCAGGCAGTCAGAAATGGCCAAGATCCAGGGTGGGACGCTCAGACAGGGGATGGTAGACTAAACATGATAGATCTGAGAAACAGTAATACAAGGGATACGGGAGGCAGTACCTAGAGGGCAGAATCTGAGTAAGGTGTTTGAAGAATGCCAGGGAAAGGATGAAACACCCACGGAATGGCTAGAAAGATTGAGGCAAAATTTACAGATGTACTCAGGGACCGACCCTAATTCACCAGTTGGGGAGGTTCTATTAAAAACACAATTCGTTGCAAAATCATGGGAGGACATCTGGAGAAAACTTGAGAAAATTGATAACTGGCAGGAGAAGAATTTGCAGGAGTTGCTCCGAGAAGCTCAGCGGACGTACATGAGGAGAGATGAGGAAAAAACAAAAGGCACAAGCAAAGGTGTTAGTAGCAGCAGTTAGGGAAGTACAGAAGCAAGAACTCACAGTAAGCCCAGTGTGAGGTCCCGAGCCTCAGAGGAATCAGGCCCCTCCCCCGCAATGGAACCAGGATATCCGGAGAAACCTCCCAGAATGTTTTTACTGCGGGAGGGGAGGGCACTTTAAGAGGGATTGTAGGAGAAGGATGAAAGATAAGAAAATCTTTCAGGAGGATTAGGGGTGCCAGAGGCTTCTCAATTTGGGGTCCAGAAAGCCCTTGATAAAATTAAAAGTCGGACCCCTGAAGCAGGAACTAATTTTTTTGTAGACGTGGGAGCTGAACAAACCACCATTCAGCGACTGCCGAGCGGATGTACAAAAAGCAAAGATACCCCGACAGTGGTCGGGGCAAAAGGGGAATCCTTTAAGGTCCCGATTATTAAAAATGTAGAGCTCGAATCTGAAACCAGGACATGCCTGGGGAATGTTTTGTTGATTGGTGGACTACAATTTGTTAGGAAGAGATTTGATGGTGGCTTTGGAGGTAAGCTTGATTGTTCAGGAGTCACAGCTTGTGGTGAGCTTATACAAACTAACCATAGAGGACAAAAACAAGGTGAATCTGAAAGTCGGGTATACCAAAGGGGAGGCAGGCAGAATAGAAATGACACCCATTCGTATCGAGATTAAAAGGCCAGAAGATCTGATTAAGGGTTAAACAATATCCTCTTCCTATAGAAGGGAGAAAGGGACTAAAGCCAGTAATAGACGAAATAATGGGGGGGGGGGGGGGGGGGGGAGTCTGGAGCTTTGTGTGTCCAGGCGTGGCACTCCTGTTCTGGCGGTGCAGGGATCGGACAGCAGCTGTGGATTGGTGCAGGATCTGAGAGCAGTGAATGCGAGAGCTGGGGCGCTGTTCCCCACGGTCCCTAATCTGTGCACTTTGCTGGGTGGCATCTCCCCCTCAGATACCTGGTGTAGTGTGGTGGACTTGAGAGGTGCCTTTTGGACTTGTCCTCTGGCAGAGGAGAGTTGAGATTGTTTCACTTTTCGGTGGGGGGATCCAGGAACCCGCTGGGGGCGGCAGCTCGGGTGGGCCTCCTTGCCTCAGGGGTTTGTGGACTCACTGAGCTTGTTTGGTCGGGCTCTTGAGCAATTGCTCAGCTGGTTTTGTTCGGGGAGCCAGGCTGCCTCAGTGCGTGAATGGCTTGCTGGTGGCTGGACCAACGGAAAGGGATGTGAGAGAAGCCACTATAAGGTTGTTAAATTTCTTAGGAGATAAGGGGTTAAAAGTCTCCAAATCAAAACTCCAGTTCACTGAACCCGAGGTAAAATACCTGGGACATTGGCTAACGAAAGGGAAAAAGAAATTAGATCCTGAAAGGGTAGCAGGCATTGTGGCACTGCCCCCTCCTGGTACAAAAAGGGAAATCAGGCAGTTACTAGGACTCCTGGGGTACTGCAGGCAATGGATTGAGAGCTGTAGTGAAAAGGTGAAATTTCTATATGAGAAATTAACCACTGACAGGATAAAGTGGACAGAGCAAGACGAGGAAGGATTTAAAGAATTGAAGGAGGCACTAATGACGGCCCCTGTCTTGAGTCTCCCAGATGTGAAGAAACAGTTTCAATTATTTGTGGATCTTAGCAACCACACTGCCCACGGAGTCTTAACACAGGATTGGGCAGGAGCTAAGAAACCAATAGGATATGTGTCAAAGCTGTTGGATCCCGTGAGCAAAGGATGGCTCACATGCTTGCAGGCAATAGTAGCAGTGGCACTGATGGTAGAAGAAGCGAAAAAAAAATGACTTTTGGGGCACCTTTAATTGTTTATACTCCTCACAGTGTCAGGACAACTACAGCACAGAACCCTGCACAGTTTCTGTATGGGGGAGGCCTCAGAGACACCAACTCATGATTGTGCTGAGATAGTGGAATTACAAACAAAGATAAGACCAGATCTGGAGCAAGAAGAGCTGGAAGAAGGAGAGAAATGGTTTGTGGATAGTTCAGTGAGGGTAGTGGAAAGCAAAAGGAAGTCAGGACATGCGGTTAGATGGAAAGACAGGAAAAGTGGTGGAGTTGGGACCTCTAAGTGCTAGTTGGTCGGCTCAAGCGTGTGAATTGTATTGAAAGCTCTAAAGGGATTGAAAGGGGAAAAAGGAACTATTTTTATGGACTCTAAGTATGCATTTGGTGTAGTACACACTTTTGGGAAAATTTGGGAAGAAAGAAGGTTAATTAACACCAGAGAGAGAGGATTAATCCATGAAGAAATAATAAAACAGATCCTGGAAGCTGTCAGGGAGCCAGAGGTGATCTCAATAATGCATGTTAAGGGACACCAGACAGGGATGCAGTTCCGGACCCGAGAAAATAATTTAGCTGATAAAGAGGCAGAAAACACAGCATTATTAAAGGTGAGTACCCCGGAGGTCAAGCAAGGAAAACCCAGAGAATACCCCCCACAACCTCCCAAAAAGGAGATCGAAGACTATTTAAAAATAAGGGCAAAGTTAGAAGAAGGTAAGTGGAGGTTACCTGATGGGAGCTACTGTAGGAAAATCCTAAGGAGACTACATCAGCAAACTCACTGGGGGGCACGGGCTCTAGCAGAACAATTTTTGAAATTTTTCGGATGTAAGGGTATTTATGAATTAGCAAAGCAGGAGGTACAGGGGTGCATGATATGCCAGAGAATAAACCGGGCTAACTCCCGGCAGGCAGTGCTGGGAAGTCGCCCTGCCACTCATCGACCCTTCGAAAGGATCCAAGTAGATTTTACTGAGCTACCTAAGGTTGGAAGATATAAAAATTTGTTAGTATTCGTTGATAAACTAACCCACTGGGTGGAGGCTTTCCCTACCTCAAGGGCAACAGCCCAGACGGTCTCAAAGATATTAATGGAAGAAATTATACCCCGATATGGTATAATAGACTACATAGATTCGGATCAAGGGAAACATTTTACCTCTAAAATTATTAAGCAATTGGCCGAGGCACTGGTGATTCGATGGGAATATCATACCCCTTGGCACCCTCCAACCTTGGGCCAGGTCGAGAGAATGAACCAAACACTAAAGGCACAATTATCAAAATTAATGCTGGAAACAAAAATGTCCTGGGTAAAGTGTCTCCCCTTACCCCTCCTGAACATCCGAACTATGCCTCACTCTAAGACAGGGCTGTCACCCTTCGAGATGCTGTATGGGATGCCTTATGAACACGGAACGCCAGTAGGGCATCCTGGGATAGAGGACGGACAAATCCAACCTTATCTGATAGCAATTAATAGAAACTTACAGGAGTTAAGAAAACGTGGGCTGGTGACACAACACTCCCCCCTGGGATTTGCTATCCACAAGGTACAGCCGGGAGACAAAGTTCTTATAAAAACATGGAAGGAAACCCCTCTCACTCCTCACTGGGAGGGTCCATTTCTTGTCCTCCTCACTACAAACGCAGCAATTCGAACGGCAGAGAAAGGCTGGACGCACGCTTCTCAAATGAAAAAAAAAAATTGAAGTCCAGGAAAGAGCACCTGAGTGGAGGATCACTTCTTCACCAGGAGACTTAAAAATAAAATTGCACCGACCCAACAAATGACCGGGAGGGATACGATAAGTTGTAATATAACTGGCTGTAAATGTTATCCCTTTGTCTCTTTCAAGTGTGAATATTGTAACGAAATTTGGGATGTTCATTGTCACAGAGGGGATAGGCCCAGGGGCCTGTGTACAAAGTGTTTAGAGGAGGAGCAAGACCTGACTAGCCAATACTTAACTCTTGCTACTAACATAGGGAAATTGGAACTAGATTCCCCCGAGTAGTACGCCATATATAAGTACGGAATAAGGGGAAAATTAGACACGCAAGCAGAAATTCTAACAGTTGAGTGCCGGAAAACAATCAAAGTACCTTGCGGATCAGACACAATAAAGCTCTCTAGGTGGAACGTATATAAGAGATGGTATGCTATTCGGTCCAGCCATAGGAACCCGGAAGAATATTCCTGCTGCCGAGAAGATGGCTTACCTCGCCACTGGCTGCACTCCAGTGGGCGAAGGCAAAGGCAGAGGGATACACCTATGGGGGTTCCTGATGGTCCTGAAACTGACCATATGCCAAACACATAATACGCCACTAGACGGATTTTCTGATAGTCCAGGCAGGGTGTTCAATTGCCTAATGCCCTCTGCCTCCACAGCAGCAATCCCAAACGCCCACTTGAGTCCTTTCAGGTCTTTGTAATAGCCATTCTGGAGGACGTCTATGCCCAGAATACACGGGGCCTCTGAGCCAGTCACAATCGGATGCTTTTGCCACTCCTTCCCAGTCAGGCTCACCTCAGCTTCCAACAGGGTCAACTGCTGTGATCCCCCTGTCACCCCAGCGATGGAGACAGGTTCTGCCCCAACATGCCCCGATGGCATTAAAGTACACTGTGCCCCAGTATCAACCAACGCATCATATTTCTGTGGCTCTGATGTGCCAGGCCATTGAATCCACACCGTCCAGAAAACTCGGTTCTCCCGTGCCTCTTCCTGGCTAGAGGCAGGGCCCCTCTAGCCCTGGTTATCATTCTTTCCCTGGGCGTACATGCTCGAGGTACCTTCAAGGGGATCCGACATATCATCCTCCCTTCTGTAATACCTGGCAGCTCGGTCACGGGAGGCTGAGGCTACCTTCACCTTAGAGGAACCCCCTCAGTTAGTGCCTCCCTCCTTGAGTTCACGCACCCGCGCTGCCAGGACAGAGGTGGGTTTCCCATCCCACCTTCTCATGTCTTCCCCATGCTTGCACAGAAAAAAACACAGCTCAGCTCGTGGGGTGTACCCTCTCTCTAGCAGGGGGATGACGGGCTCTGACTTGGGGGCCTGTGACTCGCACTGGTGCCACACTGATCTTCCTCATCTCCTCCCACATCTCCTCCCTCATCTCCGCCCTCATTTCCTTCCTCATTTCCTTCATCTCCTCTTTGAGGTCCTGGACCACAGCAGAGATATGAGCTTTCAGCGGACCATTGACCATACGGTCATAATTCCTGAGCCTGTTGGCAACAGAGCCCACTGTTTCTCGGGTATTGTCAGCATCAATCGTTGCAATGAAGGTGGCGGATTGCGGTGGCCCTAGCTTTGCCAGGTTCCACATCATCTGTCCTGTGCACCTGACCTTATCGGGGTCATTATCATGCTGTCCATCCTTCCCAAAGAGTACCTCTAATACTGCCACCTCTCTTAGCTGCTGAATCCCTTCCTCGAGTGTCTTCCACTGCATTCTATGATGGTACTCCTGCATTCTCTCTTTGTGAATGAACCCTTCTCACAGACTCATTAAGAGCTGCTCCCAGAGAGAAAGGGGCCCTGGCTCCCTCACAAATATCCGGTCCACACCTGGGTCCTGGGTCAATGATCCCAGATACCTTGCCTCACCACTATCCAGTTGCACACCTGTGCCCATAAGGTCCCAAACCTGAAGCAGCCAGGTTGTATAAGGCTCACGCCCCCTTTGCACAATGTCTTTTCGCATACTACGGAGACTGTCGTACGACAGGGACTCAGCGATGATTTCCAGCTCTGGCTCTCCTGCTGGTTGTGAGGGCCCCGATTCCTCATCATCATTAACTGGTCATACTGATTTGGTCTTATACTTCCTCCTTTGCACAGGGGCGACTGCTGCTGGCTGTGGTTGTCCTTGTGGTTCGGCTGAAACCTGGACGGTTGTAACATCCGTGGGTTCCACTGCTGCACCATCGGACTCACCCTCTTTGGGGCAGGGAGAGGGTTTTTCACTAGCCAAGGAGGTGTATTCCCTTAGCACTTGGCATATCCCCTGGCACACCTGGCTCATCTCCTGGCATATCTCCTGGCGCATCTCCTGCATCCCCTTCACCAGTACCCCCACCCAGTTCGGGTAGTCCATTTCTGAGGTGGGCTGCTGGGCGGTATCAGGCTGTGGGGCAGGATCTCTAGTGTCTGGGGCTGTGTCAGGCTCTGGGGTAGGGTCTCTAGTCTCTGAGGCCGGTGTCTGGGTAGTTATCCAAGACAATCTCAATTTATCCCTGAGTGCTAAATAGAGTAGGCCTACCTGCACCAGTTGGTTAGTACTCAGAGGGAATCTAAACCCTTCAAAAATTGGTGGGGTGGGCCCAACGAACTGGTTGAGGGGTTGGGAGAAAACTTCCCCTGGTGTCATTTCCTCACAGAAGGTACCATTTTTAACATAACCCCAAAAACATGCACTTAGTGTGTGATAGCCCTTTATCCATATACCCACATTCTGGAGGAAGTTAAAAGCCTATGAATTCCTCACCTTCTCGACCCATAGTGCAAACTGGATAACAGAAATGGTAGCCTTAGTCAGAGGACCCATGTTTAGGTAAGGAGCTGCAAAGGGGAAGAATATAGCCACGACCACCTGCCACCCGATGCAGGGTAAACTAGACCACATAGTGCTGCCTAACAAGGTTCCTATATCCAGCACACAAAATTAAGTTATCCAGGAACTGTTATTCCTTTTTCACCTCTCTCTCTTAATGCCCTCAGGCCCCATATTGGGCACCAAGATCTGTCTTGGTTTGAAAGACAGCTGTCTGCTAAGGAAGGCAGGAGCCCCCCTTGGAATGGCAGATGCGACTCCCCTTCCCTCCGAGTTATTATAATTTTGAAATCAAGGGGCTTTTAGGCAAAGTTGTGGGGAATAGGAATAACAGTTCTTTACTATTATATATGTGTATAACAAGTTGTCTCGGTTTTGAAAGACAGGTGTCTGCTAAGGAAGGCAGAAGCCCCCCTTGAAGTGGCAGATATAACCCCTTTTCCCTCCGAGTTATTATATTTTGAAATCAAGGGCCTTTAGGCAAAGATGTGGGAAATAGGAATAACAGTTCTTTACTATATATATATATATATATATATATGTATATAACCAGTCAAACAAAACAACAACAACTATGGCAGTAACAGCAAACACAAACCCAGTCCCAGCCTTCTTGGCTGTCAGGCTATTTCCCCTCGGGTGCAGTTCCGCTTGCAGCCGACAGGGGCGCTGGCGGCTCCCGGTGAGCAGGGCAGGTGCGATGGTTCCCCCGCGGCTGCAGGGGGCGCTCCGGAGCGAGCTCGGGAAGCACGTGGCACCAGTGCCCTGGGATCCCGGGAAGGGATGGAACAAAGGCTTCACAAACCCCTGGGCAGCCGATCCCGGACTCTCAGGAACAGCAGGCTGGAACGGCAGGCTAGAACGGCAGGCTGGAGCGGCAGGGACAAACACAAATCCCGGGTGGCAGACGAGATGTATCCAGATGGGAAAACCCCACGGAGGCCCAGGCAGGCAGGGCAAGCAGGGCTACAGCGTAGCGAAAGCTCGAAGCAGCAGCGGGGCAGGGCAGCCACAGCCCGGCCTCCAGCAGGGCAGGGAAAGCGGCTTTTGGGGTCCCGGCGTTGTTTCCAGCAGGAAGAAAGAACGGCCGAAAAGAAAGAAGCAGCAGCTCCTTTCTCTGCAGCTCCTCTCTCCGGACGCTCAGAGCGCACTGA